>NC_041388.1:174489626-174562037 GCF_002162155.2 Triticum dicoccoides
CCCCTTACTCCACCTCTTAAATCTCGGGACAAGATTTCCTGTAGTGGAGGAGATTTGTGACGCCCCGTATAATTAAGCTACATTAACCCTCTACTAATGATACCACGTCACCACTTTACTATTGTTAGTTTCATGATGATTCAAATCTCGTTCGAATTCAAAATAAAAATCAAGTCAAACAATAAAAGTTTTCAAATATTAAAACTAAAGTGTTCAAACGTAGAAAATAAATCATAGATGATTATGGTGGTGAAACTACATTTTAATAAATTATTTAAATGCACTAAAATAAATAAAACAATAGCTTAATCAATCAAATAAATGCCTTTTGTTAATTATAAAATATTAAAATATTTTATTTGGGGTTTAAACTTTTGTGGCCTTGGTGTAATTAGTAAAAATAATTTAGATACTAATAATATATTTAACAAAACTAAAATAAATTGATGAATGTAATAAAACAGAAAAGAAATTAAAAAACAAACAAAAACTAAAAAAAGGGAATCCCCCGTCCCGCTGGGCCGTTCGGCCCAACTGGGCATCCAAGCCACCGTCCCCTTCCTCCTGTTCATAAGGGGGGATCGTGGCAGAGATCCCCCGGCTGTAGCCGGGGCATGTCATGGTGGCGGCCATCCTCGCCTCCCCGACGGCTACAAGACGCCCCAGACGACCTCGTCCCCTGGATCGAACCCTAGCGCCATTCCCTCCTTCCCCGCACCACTTTTCTTCTCCCCTGCGTACACCCAAGCACCTCGTCGCCATGGCCGTCGTCGATTCACGCGCCCATCGTCGACCTTGGTCCCAAGGACCTTGCCCAAAAGAACGGGCACCGTCTGCTACGTCGTCTATGCCGACCCGGTCGAGTTGGGATCCCCAACAACGAACGCATCATCGTCTTCTTCCTCTGCCCGTCGGTGATCTCCTTCGATCCGCTGCCGTTGGTCCACCCCAGCGTCCACGAGCCGTTCGCACGACCTCACGGTGAGCACCACAGCAAAACCCCCTTTTTCCTATTCAAATTACACCCCGTAGATGCCATCCCCACCTGTAGCCGACCCCGTTGTTCGCCATGGCCGCTAGCTCGACCGTCTCGAGCGCCTCTGCCCCATGCTCTCGCATGCCTATGGTCGTCGTTGTTTCACTGCGTTTGCACACGCCCGTGGCCGCGATCCCGCGAGCCCCTGCTAGTCTGCCGTGTTCCCCGTGCATGCCTGCCCCTGGCGCTGCTTGCTACTGCTACTACGCTGCCTACCGCTGCTCTGTTGGCCTCGTAGCTGTTGCTGCTGTACTGCCGCCGCTAGCCACTGCTAGGTGCTGATGCCGCCCTCTGCTGCTTAGCTAAGTTCCTGCAGCTGCTGCTATTGCTTAGCTGCTTAGTTCCTGTCGCTTAGCTGCTGCCGAGCGTTGCTTGCTGCTGCTAATGGACATGGCCGTGGCTATGCTATGTGCGTGGGTGTGCACAACAATCACTGGCTGGCCGTGCAATTAGATTAGGGAGTAATTAGTAGTACTAGCTAGGTTTGTTACTACACTATGACATATGGCCCCACTGTTAATTAAAGAAAACGGCTAATCTAATTAAGCTTGAAAAAATGACAAGTGGCACCCACAACATTATTCACGTTTTGACCAGTCAACTTTTGACTAGGTCAACTCAGTCAATGACCCCACCTACCAGCTTGATATGCAACACCCTGGGTACATTCCCTGGGTACCTATAGCAATTTATTTTTATTTCCGAATTAATAATAAATCGAGGAATTTAAGAAGAACTTTAAAACTTTAGAAAATTATATAAAATAATCTGTAAACCGGATGAAAATACTTTGTAATGAAAGTTGCTCAGAACGACGAGACGAATTCGAATATGCAGTCTGTTCCTCTGTCACATGTCCCTAGCATAGCGAACCTACAACCGTCCTCCTCCGGTCCGTCTGTCTGAAAATGCCTAGCACCGGGAATACTTTCCCAGATGTTTTCCCTCTTCGCCAGTAGCACCTAGTACTGCGTAACGTCACCTCTAGCACCGCGTATTGCCATGTTACGCTTTGTGATCCTTTGATTGCTCTATTATTTATTGTGTTCCCCCTCCGTTACTTCTTTTCGGTAAACCCTGTGACTGCCGGCGACCCCCAGTTCGACTACGGTGTTGACGACCCGTCCTTCTCTGCCGAGCTTCCAGGCAAGCCCCCCCTATGATCAACCCGATATCACCTATTCCTTCTCTCTATTGCATGCATTAGAGTAGTGTAGCATGTTACTATTTTCGGTTAATCCTATTCTGTCGCATAGCTTGTCATTGTTGCTGCAGTTGTTGATACCTTACCTACAATCCTAAATGCTTAGTATAGGATGCTAGTTTATCATCAGTGGCCCTACATTCCTGTCCGTCTGCTATGCTATATTATTGGGTCGTGGTCACTTCGGGAGGTGATCACGGGTTTATACATACTACACTATTATACATGATACATGGTGGTGACTAAAGTCGGGTCGGCTCGTAGAGTACCCGCAAGTGATTCCAATGTGGGGCTTGAAAGGACAGGTGGTTCCATCCAGGTAGTGTTGGGCCTGTGTTCCTGACGGCCCCGACTGTTACTTCGTGGTGGAGCGACCAGACGGGTTGAGATCACCTAGGTGAGAGGTGGGCCTGGCCCTAGTCGGCGTCTGCGGTTACTTCAAAATAACACGCTTAATGAGATCTTCGTATTTGATCTGAGTCTGGCCACTGGCCTATACGCACTAACTAACTACGCGGGAACAATTATGGGCACTCGACGTCGTGGTATCAGCCAAAGCCTTCTTGACGTCAGCGACTAAGCGACGCGCGCCGAATTGGACTGGAACACCTGCTCTTGTATGAGGGAGGCTAAGTCTGCTTCCAGCCGCCCTCGCAATGTGCAGGTGTGCAATGGGCGATGGGCTCAGACCCCTGCGCCTTAGGATTTAGACCGGCATGTTGACCTCTCTATTGTGCCTAGGTAGGGCTGCGACGTGTTGATCTTCTGAGGACGGGCATGACCCAGGAAAGTGTGCCCGGCCAGAGAGATCGACCGTGTTGGGTTATGTGGTGCACCACTGCAGGGAAGTTTATCTATTCGAATAGCCGTGTCCCTCGGTTAAAGGACGACCCGGAGTTGTACCTCGACCTTATGACAACTAGAACCGGATACTTAATAAAACACACCCTTTCAAGTGCCAGATACAACCCTGTGATCGCTGTCTCACAGGGCGACGAGGAGAGGATTGTCAGGTAGGGTTATGCTATGTGATGATACTTGGTGAACTTACCATCTACTCTCTTCTACATGCTGCAAGATGGAGGCTGCCAGAAGCATAGTCTTCGACAGGACTAGCTATCCCCCTCTTATTCTGGCATTTTGCTGTTCAGTCCACCGATATTGCCCCTTTACATATATATACCCATGCATATGTAGTGTAGATCCTTGCTTGAGAGTACTTTGGATGAGTAATCACAGTTGCTCTACTTCTTTTTCCCCTTTTCCCGGTTATTGCAATCATATGATGGAGCCCAAGAGCCAGAGGATCCCGAGGATGATTCTACGTGGAGTTTGACTTCGAGGAGTAGTTAGGAGGGCCCCAGGCAGGAGGCCTTGCCTTTTCGATCGTTGCTACTTTTGTGCTAGCCTTCTTAAGGAAAACTTGTTTAACTTATGTTGTACTCAGATATTGTTGCTCCCACTGACTCTTCTGTATTTGAGCTTATGTATTCGAACCCACAAGGCCCCTAGCTTGTAATATAAAGCTTGTATTATTTTAATTTGTGTCTAGAGTTGTGTTGTGATATCTTCCCGTGAGTCCTTGATCTTGATCGTACACATTTGCGTGTATGATTAGTGTACGGTCAAATCGAGGGCATCACAAGTTGGTATCAGAGCCGACTGCCTGTAGGAATCCCCCTTCCAAACTCCTTGGCCGAAGTTGAGTATAGTCATTGCATAATTTTACTAACATGGTTGTGTGCCTTACGGGCCCACGTCGCCATTTGGGTGGTACTAGGATATTTTACTCCTCGATCTATGCTCTAGGACTTTAATCTCTCTACTATTCGGGTTAAATGATTTTGCTAAAATCTAACTTTAGGATCTCACGATCACATCCACCCGAAGGGCCCCTTATTACAGATGATCGCCGGCTGCACCGGAAGATTCCTAAGATACTCTACGATGTTTTCTCGTTACTTTGTGCCACAATTCGAAGAGATAATTCCTAAGATGATCAAACCAAACTGATAATTCGAAGAGACTTGCAAATATATTTAAATCATGCATAAAAGATTTCAGAGAAGAATCAAATATTGTTCATAGATAATCTTGATCATAAACCCACAATTCATTGGATCTTGACAAACACACCGCAAAAAGAATTACATCGAATAGATATCCAAGAAGATCGAGGAGAACTTTGTATTGAGATCCAAAGAGAGAGAAGAAGCCATCTAGCTAATAACTATGGACCCGAATGTCTAAGGTAAACTACTCACACATCATCGGAGTGGCTATGGTGTTGATGTAGAAGCCCTCCGTGATTGATTCCCCCTCTGACGGAGCTCCGAAAAAGGCCCCAAGATGGGATCTCTTGGGTCAAAAGGTTGCGGCGGAGGAAATAGGGTTTCGTGGTGCTCCTGGATGTTTTCGGGGTATATGGATATATATAGGAGGAAGAAGTAGGTTGGTGGAGCCGCGAGGGGCCCATGAGGGTGGGGGCGCGCCTCCCTGCCTCGTGGCCGCCTCGCTTCTTTCTTGACGTTTACACCAAGTCCCCTGGATCATGTTTGTTCCAAAAATAACTCTCCCAAAGGTTTCATTCCGTTTGGATTCCGTTTGATATTCTTTGTCTATGAAACACTGAAATAGGCAAAAAAAAGCAATTTGCACTAGGCCTTGGGTTAGTAGGTTAGTCCCAAAAATAATATAAAAGTGTATAAATAAGCCCATTAAATATCCAAAACAGATAATATAATAGCACGGAACAATAAAAAATAATAGATACGTTGGAGACGTATTAGTCGGCCGTGTTCCCCGTGCACGCCTGCCCCTGCCGCTGCTTGCTATTGCTACTGCGCTGCCTACCGCTGCTCTGTTGGCCGCGTAGCTGCTACTGCTGTACTGCCGTCGCTAGCCGCTGCTAGGTGCTGATGCTGCCCTCTGCTTCTTAGCTAGTTAGTTCATGCAGCTACTGCTATTGCTTAGCTGCTTAGTTCTCGCGGCTTAGCTACTGCCGAGCGTTGCTTGCTGCTGCTAATGGACATGGTCGTGGCTATGCTATGTGTGTGGGTGTGCATAACAATCACTGGCTGGCCGTGCAATTAGATTAGGGACTAATTAGTAGTACTAGCTAGGTTAGTTACTACACTATGGCATAGGGCCCCACTGTTAATTAAAGAAAATGACTAATCTAATTAAGCTAGAGAAAATGACAAGTGGGACCCACAACATTATTGACCTTTTGACCAGTCAACTTTTGACTGGGTCAACTCAGTCAATGACCCCACCTACCAGCCTGATATGCAACACCCTGGGTACATTCCCTGGGTACCCATAGCCATTTCTTTTTATTTTCGAATTAATAATAAATCAAGGAATTTTAGAAGAACTTTAAAACTTTAGAAAATTATATAAAATAATCCATAAATTGGATGAAAATACTTTGTATAAGAAAGTTGCTCAGAACGACGAGATGAATTCGAATACGCAGTCCGTTCCTCTGTCACACGTCCCTAGCATAGCGAACCTGCAACCATCCTCCTCTGGCCCGTCTGTCCGAAAATGCCTAACACCGGGAATACTTTCTCGGATGTTTTCCCCCTTCGCCAGTAGCACCTAGTACTGCGTTATGTCACCTCTAGCACCGCGTATTGCCATGTTACGCTTTGTGATGCTTTAATTGCTCTATTATTTATTGTGTTCCCCCTCCGTTACTTCTTTTCGGTAGACCCCGTGACTGCCGGCGACCCCCAGTTCGACTACGGTGTTGATGACCCATCCTTCTCTACCGAGCTTGCAGGCAAGCCCCCTATGATCAACCCGATATTGCCTATTCCTTCTCTCTACTGCTTGCACTAGAGTAGTGTAGCATGTTACTATTTTTGGTTAATCATATTCTGTTGCATAGCCTGTGATTGTTGCTACAGATGTTGATGCCTTACCTGCAATCCTAAATGCTTAGTATAGGATGCTAGTTTATCATCAGTGGCCCTACATTCTTGTCCGTTTGCTATGCTATATTATCAGGCCGTGGTCACTTCGGGAGGTGATCACAGGTTTATACATACTACACTATTATACATGATACATGGTGGTGACTAAAGTCGGGTCGGCTCGTAGAGTACCAGCAAGTGATTCCGATGTGGGGCTGAAAGGACATGTGGTTCCACCCAGGTAGTGGTGGGCCTGGGTTCCTGATGGCCCCAACTGTTACTTTGTGGCATAGCGACAGGACAGGGAGAGACCACCTAGGTGAGAGGTGGGCCTGGCCCTGGTCGGCGTCTGCGGTTACTTCAAAATAACACGCTTAATGAGATCTTGGTATTTGATCTGGGTCTGGCCACTGGCCTATACGCACTAACCAACTACACGGGAACAGTTATGGGCACTCGACATCGTGGTTTCAGCCAAATCCTTCCTGACGTCAGCGACTGAGTGGCGTGCGCCGCATTGGACTGGAACGCCTTCTCTTGTATTAGGGAGGCTAGGTCTACTTCCGGCCGCCCTCGCAACGTGCAGGTGTGCAATGGGTGATGGGCCCAGACCCCTGCGCCTTAGGATTTATACTGGCGTGCTGACCTCTCTGTTGTGCCTAGGTAGGGCTACAACGTGTTAATCTTCTGATGCTGGGCATGACCCAGGAAAGTGTGCCCGGCCAGAGGGGTCGAGCGTGTTGGGTTATGTGGTGCACCCCTGCAGGGAAGTTTATCTATTCAAATAGTTTTGTCCCTCGGTAAAAGACGACCCAGAGTTGTACCTCGACCTTATGACAACTAGAACCGAATACTTAATAAAACACACCCTTTCAAGTGCCAGATACAACCCGGTGATCTTTCTCTCATAGGACGACGAGGAGAGGATCGTCGGGTAGGGTTATGCTATGCGATGATACTTGGTGAACTTACCATATACTCTATTTTACATGCTGCAAGATGGAAGCTTCCAGAAGCGTAGTTTTCAACATGACTAACAATCCCCCTCTTATTCTGGCATTCTGCAGTTCAGTCCACAGATATTGCCCCTTTACACAGATACCCATGCATATGTAGTGTAGATCCTTGCTTGAGAGTACTTTGGATGAGTACTCACGGTTGCTTTGCTACTTCTTTTTCCCCTTTTCCTGGTTATTGCGATCATATGATGGAGTCCAGGAGCCAGAGGATCCCGAGGATGATTCTACGTGGAGTTCGACTTCAAGGAGTAGTTAGGAGGGCCCAAGGCAGGAGGCCTTGCCTTTTCGATTGTTGCTACTTTTGTGCTGGCCTTCTTCAGGCAAACTTGTTTAACTTATGTCTGTACTCAGATATTGTTTCTTCCGCTAAATCTTGTGTATTCTAGCTTATGTATTCGAGCCCACGAGGCCCCTAGCTTGTAATATAAAGCTTGTATTATTTTAATTTGTGTCTAGAGTTGTGTTGTGATATCGTCCCGTGAGTCCTTGATCTTGATCGTACACATTTGTGTGTAAGATTAGTGTATGGTCAAATCGAGGGCATGAAAAGTTTTTGCCATATAAAAGTTGGAATACAATATATATAATGCAAGAATATTACAACACTTATAGTAGTGATTTGTTTTCTTATAGTAACGAATCTCACGAAGGTTTTGTTGAGTTTTGTGTGATTGAAGTTTTCAAGTTTTGGGTTATCTTACGATGGATGAAGGAATAAGGAGTAAGAAGAGCCTATGCTTGAGGATGCCCTGGCATCACAAGCTATTATCCAAACAGAGCAAGCAACTAAGCTTGGGGATGCCCCGAGTGGCATCCCGTCTTTCTTCTAACGACTATCGACATTTTACTGGAAGCTATATTTTTATTCGTCACATGCTATGTGTTTTGCTTGGAGTGTCTTATATGATATGAGTCTTTGCTTGTTTTGTTTTATGTTTTAAGTCTTGATCCCTTGCTGGACACACCAATTTGAGAGAGCCAAAATTATGCCATGACTGGTTATAATTGCCCTCTATGCTTCACTTAAATTTTTATGAGCTATGGATTTTCTCTAGTGCTTCACTTATATCTTTTTGAGCACGGTGTGCTTTACTATTTTTGAAGAAATTCTCTCTTGCTTCACTTGAATTAATTCGAGAGAAAGAAATATTATGCTCATGATATTCACTTATATTTGTTTGAGCTTATCAAAATCAACACATGAAAATTAGTCCCAAAGTGATAGATATCCAAGAAGGACATAATAAAAACTTTCATGAAGACTATTGGACAAAATAAACTTGATTCTTAGTAATAGTTTTGAGATATGATGATGTGATATGTGAGTCATCTTGATGAGTAATTATGCTTTAGTAAGAAAAATGGTGTTAAGGTTTGTGATTCCCTAAGCAAGCATGGAAGTCAATAGTCATGCAATGAAATTATATCCTACTTTTGGTGCATTATTCGATGTTAATTATGCTTAATGCTCGCTTATGAGATTATTCATTTCTTGGTTGGCCGCTTCTCAATCTTTTGAAAGCCTTCATTTTGCACTAAGTATGATCACTACTTGTGCATCCAAAATCCTGTAAACCTGTTTTGCCACATGAGTCCACTATACCTACCTATATGCGGTATTCTTTTGCCGTTCTAAGCAAATTTGTATGTGCCATCTCTAATATTCAAAATAAATTTCTCTTTTGGGTGCTCGTACCGCTCGCGAGGTGGTGAGGGGTAGCTAATATTTTCCATGCTAGATGTGTTATTCTCATGATGAGTGTTTATTCACTAGTCATTGCATGAGAGTAAGGCAAAGGTATTAGGGTTGCCCAATCCTGAAATGAAAAATGAATTTACTTTATGTTGTCAAATAATAAATTCCTTGGAAAGTGTTGGTATGGAAGGCACCCATGAATATGGTTAGCCATGGAAAGTGAAAGTATGGTGGAAAAAGGAATAAACTTTAATTTCTGTTTGGGAACCGCCTATGATATATCTATCATGAAAAGTGTTGGGAACTCTAAGTCGTTTTCATTGGTGGGAAAAGTATGCCTCTCAAAATGTTTTTATCTCTCAATTTTCGCTTTGAGCTCTGGCGCCTCTACAAATCCCTACTTCGCTCTACGAAGGGCCTTTCTTTTACTTTATGCATTTTTTATTTGTGAATTCGAGTCTCCATCTTCTCTTATAAAAGCACAAAGGCACTATGATCGTACTTGAGCATTGGGTGTATTTAATATGCGAGTGTGTTTCATGAATGGATCAATGATTGAGCATGATGGGCTAGGGATAGCTTATTTTAGCGTTGATATTTTGAAAGACATGGTTGCTTGTTGATATGCTTGAGTATTTAAGTTATCATGTCAAAACTAGAGTATTGCTTCGAACAATATAAAAGTCCAAATGTCCATGCTATAAAGAAAAGAATATGATATGACATGTTAGGCAGCATTCCACATCAAAAATTCCGTTTTTATCATTGACCTACTCGAGGACGAGCAGGAATTAAGCTTGGGGATGCTGATACGTCTACAAGTATCTATAATTTTTGATTGTTCCATGCTGTTATAGTATCAATCTTCGATGTTTTATAATCATTTTATACTCATTTTATATCATTTTTTGGTACTAACCTATTGACATAGTGCCAAGTGCCAGTTGCTGTTTTTTTGCATGTCTTTTACATCGCAGGTAATCAATATCAAAAGGAGTCCAAACACAGCGAAACTTTTTGTGGATTTTTTTGGACTAGAAGACAACCAATGGGCCGAAGAAGCACCTGGGGGCTGCTCCAAGGGGAGCACAACCCACCAGGGCGCGCCTGGAGGCCCAGGCGTGCCCTTTTGGGTTGTGCCAACCTCGGGTGCCCCCCGGATAGCCTCTTTACTCTATAAATACCCCAATATTCCAGAAATCCTAGGGGAGTCGACAAAAATCAATTCCAGCCACCGCAGAGTCCAGAACCACCAGATCCAATCTAGACACCATCACGGAGGGGTTCACCACTTCCAATGGTGCCTCTCTGATGATGCATGAGTAGTTCTTTGTATACCTTCGGGGTCAGTAGTTAGTAGCTAGATGGCTTCCTCTCTCTCGTTTGATTCTCAATACAATGGTCTCTTGGAGATCCCTATGATGTAACTCATTTGCGTTGTGTTTGTTGGGATCCAATGAACTTTGAGTTTATGATCAGATCTATCTATTTTTATCCATGAAAGTTATTTGAGTTTCTTTGATCTCTTATATTAATGATTGCTTATAGCCTCGTATTTCTTCTTCGATATTTGGGTTTTGTTTAGCCAACTTGATCTATTTATCTTGCAATGAGAAGATGTGCTTTGTAGTGGGTTTGATCTTACGGTGCTTGATCCCAGTGACAGAAGGGGAGCTGACACGTATGTATCGTTGCTACGAAGGATAAATGATGGTGTCTATTTCTACATAAATAGATCTTGTCTACATCATGTCATCGTTCTTATTGCATTACTCCGTTTCTCCATGAACTTAATACGCTATAGGCATGCTGGATAGCGGTCGATATGTGGAGTAATAGTAGTAGATGCAGGCAGGAGTCGGTCTACTAATCTTGGGCATGATGCCTATATAATGATCATTGCCTGGATATCGTCACGATTATTTGAAGTTCTATCAATTGCCCAACAGTAATTTGTTTACCGACCGTTTGCTATTTTCTCGACAAAAGCCACTAGTGAAACCTACGACCCCCGAGTCTCTTTCTCATATTATTTTCCTTTGTGATCTATTTTATTTGCCTTTTATTTTCTGATCTATTAAACAAAAAATACAAAAATACCTTGCTGCAATTTATTTTATTTGGCGTTCGATCTATCAATCTACTACAATTTATTCACATCCCTTTGCCAATTTCTGGCGCTGTTACCCGAAAGGGATTGACAACCCCTTTAATACATCGGGTTGCGAGTATTTTTTATTTGTGTGCAGGTGCCGTTTATGTGTTGTTGTTTGGTTCTCCTACTGGTTCGATAACCTTGGTTTCATCACCGAGGGAAATACCGACGTAGCTTCAAGCCGCATCAAATGCTACCTTACATATTTATGCATGTAATTTTCTTTATTGTGGCATGAATGTTCAGATCCATAAGATTCAAAATAAAATTTTAATATTGGCATAAAAATAATAATACTTCAAGCATACTAATAAGGCAATTATGTCTTGTCAAAGTAACATGGCCAAATAAAGCTTATCCCTACAAAATCATATAGTCTGGCTATGCTCCATCTACGTCACACAAAATATTCAAATCATGCACGACCTCGATGACAAGCCAAGCAATTGTTTCATACTTTTGATGTTCTCAAACCTTTTCAAATTTCACGCAATACATGAGCGTGAGCCATGGACATAACACTATAGGTGGAATAGAAGGTGGTTGTGGAGAAGACAAAAAGAAGGAGATAGTCTCACATCAACTAGGCGTATCAACGGGCTATGGCGATGCCCATCAATAGATATCAATGTGAGTGAGTAGGTATTGCCATGCAATGGATGCACTAGAGCTATAAGTTTATGAAAGCTCAAAAACAAAAGTAAGTGGGTGTGCATCCAACTTGCTTGCTCATGAAGACCTAGGACAATTTGAGGAAGCCCATCGTTGGAATATACAAGCCAAGTTCTATAATGAAAAATTCCCACTAGTATATGAAAGTGACAACATATGAGACTCTCTATCATGAAGAACATGGTGCTACTTTGAAGCACAAGTGTGGTAAAAGGATAGTAGGATTGCCCCTTCTCTCTTTTTCTCTCTTTTTATTTTTGTTTTTTGGGGCCTTCTCCTTTTTTGGCCTTTTGTATCTTTTTTTATTTCCTCACATGCGACGATGCTCTAATAATGAAGATCATCACACTTTTATTTACTTACAACTAAAAAATTACAACTCGATACTAGAACAAAATATGACTCTATATGAATGCCTCCAGCGGTGTACCGAGATGTGCAATGACTCAAGAGTGACATGTATGTAAGAATTATGAACAGTGGTTTTGCCACAAATACTATGTCAACTACATGATCATGCAAAGCGATATGACAATGATGGAACGTGTCATAATAAACGGGACGGTGGAAGTTGCATGGCAATATATCTGAGAATGACTATGGAAATGCCATAATAGGTAGGTATGGTGGCTATTGTGAGGAAGGTATATGGTGGGTTTATGGTACCGGCGAAAGTTGTGCACTAGAGAGGCTAGCAATGGTGGAAGGGTGAGAGTGCGTATAATCCATGGACTCAACGTTAGTCATAAAGAACTCACATACTTATTGCAAAAATCTAGTAGTCATCGAAACAAAGTACTACACGCATGCTCCTAGGGGCATAGATTGGTAGGAAAAGACCATCGCTCGTCCCCGACCGCCACTCATAAGGAAGACAATCAAAAACTATCTGATGCTCGAACTTCGTTACATAACGGTTCACCATACGTGCATGCTACGAGACTCACAAACCTTAACACAAGTATTTCTCAAATTCACAACTAGTCACTAGCATGACTCTAATATTACCATCTTTATATCTCATATCAATCATAAGGAATCTGTCAGGGGAAACGACACCTACGGGATCATGAAGAATCCCTTTTGCTATGGTTGGTGGGCACGAGGCTGTGGAAAGAGCGGGTTTGAGGGATCAACACGGGGGGATTATCCAGGTTCGGCCCGCAAGTGATGCGTAATACCCTACTCCTGCTGGTTTATGTTTATCTAGTGTTCTCGGGCTAGCTACAAAGCGTGTAGGGTCCAAAAAGTCTGAATCCCCCCTCAGTATGCCGCAAGCCCGCTTTTATAGTCAAAAGGGGCTGCCACAGTGGCACACAGGAGGTGGAAAGTTGTACAGTAGTCGAGTCTATCTCCTGGCATCGTAGGAGAAATGCATTTAATGCGCTGCCAACGTGCCCTTCTTGCTTTATCGAGGACGGCAAGGAAGCTCGTCCCAGTTGTCGCCGCCTCCCCCGGCTTCGATGGATGTCCGAAATGACGGGGCGTGTAGTGCCATGCTGATCGTGGGGCACGGGCGCCTTGAAGACCACGACTCGAGTCCACTTAGTAAATGAGCCGCACCCCGGTGTTTTCCCATTTCTATGGGGAAGCTGCGAGCCGCCTCTTTACCATGATGTGATGCATGCGTGCTGCAACCGCCCCACGCATGACCCCCACATCACGCATTCAACGCGGACCATGGGGAAGCGCAACGAGTGAGGGAGTTACTGCAGTAGGAACTCCGCCGCGCGCGCGCCCGCGCACCGGTTTGGGCCTGGCCCAATAACGCTCCATGCTTATATGCGGCCTAGGCCCGGGGGCTCCTGTCGGTGTACAAAAGTAGGGGTCCTATTTGTACCCCTTTACTTGTGCGTGGGCAGTTGCAGCCCCACACCCATAGCCACGCTTGGAAGGGCAGAGGAAGCAAAGACACAAGATGACCAGAGCAACGTCGAGCCAGAGACACGAAGAGCAGGAGGGCGAGGTGAGCTCCCCCGGCAAGACCCTTGCCGGGGCGGCCTCCACAGCCCCGACAAGAACTTTGGCGGGGCAACTTGCCCAATGACAGCAGGGCTGCCACTCTTGAGCCTAAGAGTTCCGACGCCCTCAACCACATTGGAACCAATGCTCGGGAGGCGCAGGTGGGGGCCTGGCTGTGGCCCCACGGATGTCTTTGGCGAGAGTCTTGCCGAGGCCCCGACAAGGGTCTTGTCATGGCGTCGTGGGTGTCCCCGGCAAGATCTCGTGGGTATCCTCGGCAAGGATCTTGCCGAGGATCTTCGTCTTCTGATTGTCATCTAGTCTTGTATGTTCTTGGTCTTCACAAAGATCCGCATGCCACCACGGAGGCTCCTCCCGAGCTTTGGTTCCAATGTGGTTGAGGTCATTGGAACTCTTAGGCTCAAGAGTGGCAGCCCTGCTGTCATTGGGCAAGTTGCCCCGACAAAGTTCTTGTCGGGGCTGTGGAGGCCGCCCCGGCAAGGGTCTTGCCGGGGGAGCTCACCTCGCCCTCCTACTGTTCATGTTTTTGTCTCAGCGTTGCTCTGCTCGTCTTGTGTCTTTGCTTACTCTGCCCTGCCAAGCATGGCTACGGGCGTGGGGCTCGAGGAAGAGGAGGACGGGGCGACGAAGGCCGCGGTGGCGAAGAGGACAGTGACTGCTTCCTCCTCGTCCAAGCAGCATCGGGCCCCATCTCCTTCCCCTTCTCCTTCGGACAACACCTTGGAGGCTGAGTTCGACATCGGATCTTTTAGCTAGGCGAGGAAGAGGAAGCTAGTGGAGGAAGAGTAAGTATTTCACCCCCACATCATCTCCTTACTCTAATCATGTGTTACCCTCCTTTGATTTGATGTTATCATCATAGGGACATGGAGACGCTAGCCCAGAGGGTGGCGAAGAGTGCCAAGGCCTCGACGGGCGACAAGCCCCCGGCGGGTACTTCGCGTACGCCGTTGCTGGTGGAGAACAGTCCAGACAGGAGCCCCCACCATAGCCCCCGCTTCAGCCCCCAGCACAATCTCATCACTCACTCCTCCATTGACGAACATTGGGGTGTGAATCCTTGATACTGACCTTGCCGGTTTTGCAGGAGAAGAATGGCAGCAGGAGAAGCCGCCGAGGGCCACCCCCCTCGACTATGCCGCCCCAAGGGGCGTCCCGGCAAAGGCATCCACCACCGAGCCCACGCATATGGAGGAGGAGGCAAACTTGGGTGGCGGGGGACGGGGGATCTGCCCCGGCAACGAATGCTGGCGGGGGGGGGGCGGGGGCGGCGCCACTTCTTTGCAGCCCGGTGTGCGTAAGTCGTTAGTTTCCTGTCCCTGTTCTTTCTTCTTCTTCCTGTTCTTTCTTCTTCTTCTTGAACCTCGACCTTGGCTCCGCCTGATCCCCTTCTTGATACCGAGACCCTTCCTCGGCGGACCGGGAGGACATTGACACTGTCATCGTGGAGGTCGCCAGGGACGCCGAGGCCAAGGCCAACAAGATCGCCATCGAGGAGGCCGCCAAGGCCGCCGCTGAGGATGCCACCAAGGGGCCTGCCGGGGAGGCCGGCAAGGCCGCTGCCGAGGAGGCTGGCAAGGGGCCTGCCGGAGAGGCCGACAAGGCCGCTACCGAGGAGGGGGTGGTTGACGGACAACCTTCCTCCTCTCCTTCCTCTGGCTCGGGCAAGTACTTGAAGGTGGCCAATGACCTATTCATCCACCTCCCAAGAACGCGAGCACCAGGGCACCAACCATGGGGGAGGTGTTCGACGACAAGGCGCTCGTCGCCGCCGGGCTTGAGGTTGTTGATGAACCGAACGTCGGTGGTGGCGGTTCCCAAGAGGAGTAGGTCCTTCGGTCCATGAGCGTCAACTTCCAAAAGCTCTAGGCGCTCCACCGTGCCCGCCTGGACAAGGCGAAATCCAGGATGGCGGCGGTGGACAAGGCGGAGACGGATCTCAAGGAGCGCATCGCCGAGACGCGGGCCTGGTTTCGCAGGGCCCACGGAGAACTAAAGGCTGCCCAGGATCTGCTGGCTGAGCGCAAACAGGAGCTCATCCTGAAGCAGGCTGATATCGAGAAAGCCCAGGAGGCGGCAAAGGAACAGACTGCCAAGGACGAGGCCGCTCAGCACCAGCACCAGGCCTAGCTGAACTCCCAGGAGGAGTACCTTGCCACTCGTGATGAGGAGCTCGCCGCCACACTCCGCGGCAAGGATGAGAAGGTCGAGAATCTCATCACGCAGCGGACCTAGGAGCTGGAGCAGAGGCACAAGGAGGCACTCAATGCTGAAGCCCTGGTCCATGCCGGTAAGGTGAAGGAGCTGGAGGTGGAGCGGGATGGGCTAAAGAAACAGTTCCTGCAGCTGACGGAGGAGAAGGACGCGACAACGGTGCTTTGGTGGAGGTGCAGGCCATAGTCCTCGGCAAGGCCAAGCTGCTCTCCAAGGCTAACGACTCCATCAATGACCTGAAGCTGAAGCTGGAGGGCCTTCAGGGGACGCTTTCGGAGGTCAGGGCCCGGGAAGAGACCTTGACCAAGGACCTGGAGGAGGAGAGGCAGCTGCGGAGGAATGATGCCGTCGAACACAAGGAGCACGCGGAGGGCATAAACCGTTGGGTCAGCCGCCTCGCCGATGTCGCCAGCAGGTTCAACACGAAGCTGGCTGCCATGGGGATGCCGAACATGAGGTATTCACCGAAGCCGAACGTGAGTCCCAATGCCAAACTGACCCTGTTCTTCGAGGGCGTTCTTGGAGCCCTAGAGTAGCTCCGCTCCAACCGGGCAACTTATCTGGCCAATGAGTCCCGGAGGCTCTGCCGGGGTGCTCTGACCAAGGTACTCACCAAGGTGGTGTTCTAGAACCCCACCGTCAACTTTGCCAATGCATTGGAGAGCTTGCGGGGGAGGCGGACCTCGCGGTGCTCAAGGAGCGAATCAAGCCCATCATCGACTGCATCGATGGAGTTCAGAGGGTGGAGGGCCAGCGCCGGGACTAGACACCCCATTTCTCGTTGCCTCTGCGAGTTCAAGATCAAAACAATTTTATCTTAAGTTAGAACCGCAGCGATTATTTGATGTAATATAACTCTACAATACTTTAATATAGAGCATGCTATCTTCCTGTTAGATATTTCTTTGTATGTTTGCACCCTACGCTTCGTGAGATAAGGCTGTCGGCCCGTAAACCCATGCCATGGTGCTTTGAAGACGGATCCTTAGCACCCTGCCGGGATGGCGCTTGCTGCCGGGCAAACCACCTTGCTGCTCCCAGCACGGTCACTTGAACTATCGAGCAGACTCGAAACAGGACAAGAGCGCTGCTAGTAGCGAGTAGGCCACCTTGCCGTTCTCAACGTGGCTGCTTGAACTATTGAGCGGACTCGAAACAGAGCAAGGGCGTTGCCAATAGCGGAAGGGTCCCAATGCGTGCAGGTTTCCCATACAAGGAACGAGATCTTTCGAGGAAGACAAACTTATATAAATGAAATTAGCCAAAATTTTGCATGACTTAGCTTTTCGGGGCCACGCGGATGGCTGTCGAAGCTGCGGACGGCACCAGGGGGCGGCTGATCGATGTCGCCCTCTCCCTTCGAGCCATCCCCATGAAATAGTCAATGCACTGATGTTCAAGCCGGATTTAAACAGATTGCACCCCCTACCTGGCGCGCCAAAGATGTCGGGGGAAACGACACCTACGGGATCACAAAGAATCCCTTCTGCTATGGTTGGGGGGCGCGGGGCTGTGTAAAGAGTGGGTTTGAGGTATCGACATGGGGAGATTATCCAGGTTCGGGCCGCAAGTGTTGCGTAATACCCTACTCCTACTGGTTTATGTTTATCTGGTGTTCTTGGACTAGCTACATAGTGTGTAGGGTCCAAAAATTGCGAATCCCCCCTCAGTATGCCGCGGGCCTCCTTTTATAGTCAAAAGGGGCTGCCACAATGGCACACATGAGGTGGAAAGTTGTACAGTAGTCATGTCTATCTCCTGGCACCGTAGGACAAATGCATTTAATGTGCTGCCAATGTGCCCTTCTTGCTTTATTGGGGATGGCAAGGAAGCTCGTCCTAGCTGTCGCCGCCTCGCCCGGCTTCGAGGCACGTCCGAACTGACGAGGCGTGTAGTGCCACGCTGGCTGGCTGCTGAGTTGGTGCGGTGGCAGAGTCTTCACGAAGACCTGCATGCCACCACGCATGTGCTTGCTGAGTTGGCCTGGAAGCCGCACATTGCCACGCAGGTGCTCGCCTAGTTGGTGAGCTAGCAGCTGCGTGGGAACGACGGTGGAGTCTTGGCAGGTGGGGGCCTGGCTGTGGCCCCGCGGATGTCTTCGGCGAGAGTCTTGCCAAGGCCCCGACAAGGGTTTTGCCGCAGCGTCGTGGGTGTCCCCGGCAAGGGTTTTGCTGGGGGATCTCGTGGGTATCCTCGGCAAGGATCTTTCCGAGGATCTTCATCTTCTGATTCTCATCTAGTCTTGTATGTTCTTGGTCTTCACAAAGATCTGCATGCCACCACGAAGGCGCCTCCTGAGCTTTGGTTCCAATGTGGTTGAGGGCGTCGGAACTCTTGGGCTCAAGAGTGGCAGCCCTACTGTGGAGGCCGCCCCGGCAAGGGTCTTGCCGGGGGAGCTCACCTCGCCCTCGTGCTCTTCATGTTTCTGGCTCGGCGTTGCTTTGGTCGTCTTGTGTCTTAGCTTCCACTGCCCCGCCAAGCGTTGCTATGGGCGTGGGGCTGCGACTGCCCGCGCACAAGTAAAGGGGTACAAATAGGACCCCTACTTTTGTCCACCGACAGAATCAAACATATCATAGTATTGAATGCACTTCATATGAAAGTTTTTATTATATCCCTCTTGGATGCCTATCATATTAGGACTAAATTCATAACCTAAGCAAATTACCATGCTGTTTAAGACTCCCAAAATAATATAAGTGAAGCATGAGAGTTCATCAATTTGTATAAAATAAAACTACCATCGTGCTCCTAAAAGATATAAGTGAAGTACTAGAGCAACTGAAAACTACTCCAAAAGATATAAGTGAAGATGAATGAGTAGTCGAATAATTATGTAACTATGTGAAGACTCATTCTCATAAAATTTCAGATCTTAAGTACTTTATTCAAACAGGAAGCAAAATAAAATAAAATGACATTGCAAGGATAGCACATACCATGTGAAGAAACAAAAACTTAGGCTCAACCGATACTAACCGATCATTGTTGACGAAGAAAGGTGGGATGCGAACCGGGGCATCCCCAAGCTTAGATGCTTGAGACTTCTTGAAATATTAACTTGGGATGCCTTGGGCATCCCCAATCTTGAGCTTTTGTGTCTCCTTAATTCCTTTCATATCGCGGTTTCCCTAATTCTTAAATACTTCATACACACAAAACTCAACAAGAATTCATGAGATAAGTTAGTATAGATCCATGCAAAACCTTATCATTCTATACTGTAGAAAATCACTAAAATTATAATTTGACATTGCATACTAAATGCCTATTCATATTTAAGAGTCCTATCCTCAAATAGAATCATTAAACAAGCAAACATAAGCAAACAATGCAATCATAACAGCAATCTGTCTAAACAGGATAGTCTGTAAAGATTGCAAGAGGAATCATACTTGTTTACCTCCAAAAATTATGAAAAATTACCACACTGTATATAATTTGTTGTTACAAATTGTGTAAAAATTTCAAGATTTTATCATGTTCGGACTATCCAGAAGAATTCAGACAATGATAGAAAACTTTCTGTTTTCAAAACAACAACATATAGACTTGTAAAATAACCATGGTAAAGGCTAAACTTGACCTTTTTATTGAAATAAAATATGGAAAACATTAATCTAAATACCAAAAAGCAAATTCTAAGAAAACTAAATGATGCTCCAAGCAAAACACATAACATGTGGTGAATAAAAATATAGCTCCAAGTAAGGTTGTCGGTGAACGAAGACGAAAGAGGGGATGCCATCCGGGGCATCCCCAACCTTAGGATGTTGGTTGTCCTTGAATATTACCTTGGGGTTCCTTGGGCATCCCCAACTTAGGCTCTTTACACTCCTTATTCCGCAGTCCATCAAAACTTTACGCAAAACTTGATAACTTCACAACACAAAACTCATCAGAAAACTCGTAAGCTCCGTTAGTATAAGAAGCAAATCACCACTTAGGTATTGTCAAGAAATGATTCATAATTTTTCTCAGATGATGCCTACTGTACCTATCATTTCTACAATTTATATTAAGAAATATAAGCCATAGAAACTAGAAAACAAGCAAACTATCCATCAAAAACAGGATGAGTCAAAAATAGGACAGTCTATAGTAATCTATAACTCTCGAATACTTCTGTAACTCCAACAATTCTGAAAAATTATGACAACATAGAAAATTTGTATATCAATAAACTGTAAAAAAATTCAAGAATTTATCGCATTCCAGCAGACCAGATCAATTCTGTTTCTGGGCGCAAAAGTTTATGTTTTCTCACAGAATCAAATCAACTATCATCCACACTATCACAAAGGCTTTACTTGGCACTTTATTGAAACAGAAGCTAAAAACATGATTACTATAGTAGCCTAATCATGTGAACACTCAAAAATAGTAGAGGTAAATATTGGGTTGACTCCCAACAAGCGCTTTTCTGTAATGCCTTTTTAGCTAGGCATGATGATTTCAATGATGCTCACATAGAAGATAAGAGTTGAAGCATAATGGGAGCATCATGAAGCATATGACAAGCACATTTATGTCTAACCCACTTTCTATGCATAGGGATTTTGTGAGCAAACAACCTATGGGAACAAGAATCAACTTGCATAGGAAGGTAAAGCAAGCATAACTTCAAGATTTTCAACACATAGAGAGGAAACTTGATATTATTGCAATATGTAAAAGCATACGTTCCTCTCTCATAATAATTTTCAGTAGCATCATGAATGAATTCAACAATATAACCATCACACAAAGCATTCTTTTCATGATTTACAAGCATAGAAATTTTATTACTGTCCACATAAGCAAATCTATTCTCATCAATAGTAGTGGGAGCAAACTCAAAAAATAACTATCATGTGAGTCATAATCCAATTGAAAATTAAAATCCTAATGACAAGTTTCATGGTTATCACTATTCTTTATAACATACATGTCATCACAATAATCATCATAGATAGGAGGCATGCTTTCATCATAATAAATTTGCTCATCAAAACTTGGGGGACAAAAAAATATCATCTTCATCAAACATAGCATCCCCAAGCTTGTAGTTTTGCATATCATTAGCATCATGGATATTCAAAGAATTCGTACTACCAACATTGCAATCATGCTCATAATTCAAAGATTGAGTGCCAAACATTTTAATGCATTCTTCTTCTAACACTTTGGCACAATTATCGGAATCACTATTTTCATCAAAGACATTAAAACGATGAAGCATATGAGGCAACCTCAATTCCATTTTTTTGTAGTTTTCTTTTATAGACTAAACTAGTGATAAAACAAGAAACCAAAAGATTCGATTGCAAGATCTAAGGATGTATCTTCCAGCGCTAACCCCCCCGGAAATGGCGCCAGAAAAGAACTTGATGTCTACTACACAACTTTAGCCTTGTAGACGTTGTTGGGCCTCCAAGTGCAGATTTTGTAGGAAAGCAACAAATTTCCCTCAAGTGGATGACCTAAGGTTTATCAATCCGTGGGAGGCGTAGGATGAAGATGGTCTCTCTCAAACAACCCTGCAACCAAATAACAAAGAGTCTCTTGTGTCCCCAACACACCCAATACAATGGTAAATTGTATAGGTGCACTACTTCGGCAAAGAGATGGTAATACACATGCAATATGGATGGTAGATATAGGTTTTTGTAATATGAAAATATAAAAACAGCAAGGTAACTAGTGGCAAAAGTGAGCGAAAACGGTATTGCAATGCTTCGAAACAAGGCCTACGGTTCATACTTTGTGACGCCCCAAGACCGATGTGCCAGGTGTCTTCCAATTATTCGCTGCGTTGCCATGTCATTTGCTTGCGTGTTGCATTTCATCATGTCATCATGTGCATTGCATCATCTGTTTTCAAAACTTGCATTCGTCCGAGTTCCCCCAGTTTCGTCCGTTGTCCGTTCTGAGCCCAGACACACTTGCACGCGCCCGCGGCACGTCCGAGATATTATTTTATATGTGGCCGGAAAATGTTCTCGGAATGGGTTGAAAGCTGGCAAGAGGTGTTGTTATGTTGTAGGTAGACCGCCTGTCAAGTTTCATCGCATTCGGAGTTCGTTTGACGTCACAACGTTTAACTATAGTGACAATATAGTCGGTCAAATGTCGGACGTTTTCGATCTCCGGAAACAGACGCCGGGCCTCCCTCTCTCTTCTCTCGTCTCAGCCCGAGACCATCCGCACAGCCCACAAGATCCAACGTACCCCTCCTCGCGTCCGGAGCCGTCGGATCGCGATCAGAGGCTCCCAAAACCCCCTAGAACCCCCACCCTAGCTATTTTTGCTATAAAAGGAAACCCCCTTGCAAATCTGGACATTCTTCCACTCTCCTCCTCATTTTCCGCGTAGCCCCAGCCTCCACCCACCACTTGTCGCCGTCAGATCTGCTCTGCCGCCGCCACTTGGCCTCCTCCAGCGCCGCCACCTCACCGTCGCCACATGGCGCCACCCCAGTGGGCAGCACAACCGCCCCGCCCAACCAGATGAGGCCACGTCGCCCCTGGGTCTCCCCTCCACCGCGCGGCCCTACAGGCCCACGGGGAGCCCATCCCGGGCCGCCCCTAGCCCGCCTGGGCCCGTTCGCCGCCGCAGCCTTGTGCCCGCAGCCACGGGAGGAGGCGAGCTCCTCTCTCCGTCCAGCCCCGCCACCGGCCGGTAGGCCACCGGAGTCGCCCGACGGCGCCGGATCCATCAGGACAGAGCCCCGTCGCCGTCTCCTCCTCCTCTCTTTTATTTCAATTCCTCCCCCTATCCCTGACGATCTCTCTCCCCCACAGGATGTCATCGCCATTACCGCCACCGTTCGGAGTTTCACGTCCTCACCGTCGCCGGAAATGGAACCCCGGAGCCAGATTCGGCCTCCTCCACTCCGGATCCGTCGCCCCGCACCTGTTCCCGGCCTCCCCGCCGTTCCCCGCGTCGCTGGAGTTGCTTTGCCCGTTCCCGACGTCCATCGTCGCGCTGCTACGATCGTTGACCGCGACCGCGTGGGCTGAAACCCCGCGAGGCCCAACCTCTTGCACCGCTCCAGTGAACCGGCCCACCTTCCCCTCCGGCCTGCACGCTCCCCTCGCCCGGCCTGCCAAGCCTCTCTGCAAACGGGCCGAAGCCCATGGGTGAGCCGCCCCCAGCGCCTGCCCTGTTTTAGATTCGGCCTGACTTGTTTTTTTCTCCTCTGGACGAATTTAGTAATTATCCAGGACTGCAGTTTTGCAACAAAACCCTTCTAGTTCATGCATTTAATAACTCCACAACCATGCATCGGAATTAAACAAACCTTATATGTAAAATGCTTAGAATTTTGTCTAGTTTAATAATATCAAACTTTCAATCATGTTTGACATGTTTAAAATGATGTTTGCTTTTATTTTGCTTAAATAACATGCTAGAATGCTTTAATTCATAACTAAATAACAGGTAGCTCCAAATTTATAAACTTTATATGTAAATGGGGTAGAAAAAATGCATAGTTTAATGCAGAACAGTACCAAAACCTAAATTATGCACATGAGGTTTTGCCGGACTTGTTGCTTGTTGTTCCGGCCTCATTTAAACTTGCCTAGATGTGTAGTTTACTTATGCTTCACCTCTTACCATGCTAACCTACATTTAATATTGTTCGGTAAATAAACAAGAGTGAACTAAATAAGTCATGTGGTGTTTTCGGCAATATGCAACTCGTTGCATATTGAGCTCCACTTAATTTGTAGGATTGTTTGTGCACTTTGCCATGCCATGCCTCTTTAAACCGGACATGCATCATACTTAGTTGTGCATCATGCCATGCTTATGTGATGGTTGTTTACTATGTTATGTGCTTCTTTCCGGTATTGCCTCTTCGGGTTAGTTCCGATAACGTCGCGTTTGTGAGGATCCGTTCGACTACGTCCATTTGTCTTCTTCATGGACTCGTTCTTCTTCCTTGCGGGATCTCAGGCAAGATGACCATACCCTCAAAATCACTTCTATCTTTTCTTGCTAGTTGCTCGCTCTATTGCTATGCCTATGTTCCGATACCTACCACTTGCTATATCCTGCCTCCCATATTGCCATGTCAAGCCTCTAACCAACCTTGTCCTAGCAAACCGTTGTTTGGCTATGTTACGGCTTTGCTCAGCCCCTCTTATAGCGTTGTTAGTTGCAGGTGAAGATGGAGTTTGTTCCTTGTTGGAACATGGATAATTGTTGGGATATCACAATATCTCTTATTTAATTAATGCATCTATATACTTGGTATAGGGTGGAAGGCTCGGCCTTATGCCTGGTGTTTTGTTCCACTCTTGCTGCCCTAGTTTCCGTCATACCGGTGTTATGTTCCTTGATTTTGTGTTCCTTACACGGTCGGGTTATAATGGGAACCCCTTGACAGTTCGCCTTGAATAAAACTCCTCCAGCAAGGCCCAACCTTGGTTTTACTATTAGCACTAACAACCTAGCCTTTTCCCTTGGGTTTCCGGAGCCCGAGGGTCATCTTTATTTTAACACCCCCGGGCCAGTGCTCCTCTGAGTGTTGGTCCAAACTGAGCTGCCTGCGGGGCCACCTCGGGGAAACTTGAGGGTTGGTTTTAGTCGTAGCTAGTCTCATCCGGTGTTGCCCTGAGAACGAGGTACGTGTGACTCCTATCGGGATTTGTCGGCACATCGGGTGGCTTTGCTGGTCTTGCTTTACCATTGTCGAAATGTCTTGTAACCGGGATTCCGAGTCTGATCGGGTCTTCCTGGGAGAAGGAATATCCTTTGTTGACCATGAGAGCTTGTGATGGGCTAAGTTGGGACACCCCTACAGGATATCCTTTGTTGACCGTGAGAGCTTGTGATGGGCTAAGTTGGGACACCCCTACAGGGTTTTGAACTTTCGAAAGCCGTGCCTGTGGTTATGGGCAGATGGGAATTTGTTAATGTCCGGTTATAGAGAACTTGAAACTTAACTTAATTAAAATGGATCAACCGCGTGCGTAGCCGTGATGGTCTCTTTCCAGCGGAGTTCGGGAAGTGAACACGGTGTTGGAGTTATGCTTGAACATAAGTAGTCTAGGATCACTTCTTGATCATAGATTCTCGAACATGCTTTGCCTTCTCTTCGCGCTCTCTTTTGCGTATGTTAGCCACCATATATGTTAGTGCTTGATGCAGCTCCACCTCATACCTTTTACCTACCCATAAGCTTAAATAGTCTTGATCGCGAGGGTGTGAGATTGTTCAGTCCCCGTGACTCACAGATACTTCCAAAACCAGTTTGCATGTGCCGATGATATCATGCAGGTGACACAACCGAGCTCAAGGAGGACCTCGATGAAGATCGTGTTCGTTATGTTGTTCCGTTTCTAGTTGATCAGTAGTGGAGCCCAGTTGGGGCGATTGGGGATCTGTTGCATTAGGGGTGATCTTCTTTTATTTTGGTTCCGTAGTCGGGCCTTGATTGTATCGGGTTGATGTAATGCTATATTCATGTATTGTGTGAAGTGGCGATTGTAAGCCAACTCTGTACCTCTTTCTTATTCAGTACATGGGATATGTAAAGATTACCCCTCTTGCGACATGCCTACAATGCGGTTATGCCTCTAAGTCGTGCTCTGACACGTGGGAGATATAGCCGCATCGTGGGTGTTACAAGTTGGTAATCAGAGCCTTCCCGACTTAGGAGCCCCCTGCTTGATCGAATCGCTGGTGTTGTTGAGTCTAGAAAAAATGTTTTGAGTCATTTAGGATTATATATATCGGAGAGTAGGATTCTTTTTACTCCTCGGTCCCTTCGTCGCTCTGGTGAGGCATCCTGACGTAGAGTTTTGACTCTTCTCTTCTCAAATTGCACTAAATTTTTTGTAGGATCATGCAGGTATCTTGGAATCATTTCGATGGTTTTGTTATGAGAACATTGTTCTTGGTGCCTCCTGATATTTAGGGGTTGTGGCAGTGTCCCGGGGAGTTGAGCTCCGAGGTGTTGTCGTCACAATTTTATCGTTGCAGTTATGGTATACCTGAGTTTCACCGACATCAAAAATCTCTTTTATGCAGTTGTTGGTGAGATAACCTTGACGCCACCCAGTACTGGGGCGGGAGTTCGGGAGTATTGCCATAACTCGTATAACGGATGCTTTTCGAAGGTTGAGGTAAATGATTTCCGAAGGTTTCTTGGTTATGTGTTGAAGGATGGATACAGCTGGATGTAGGATTTGCTAGTTTTGGGTGAGATATTATGCTTCCCCTGTATCCCCGACACCTGATTGCATAACCGGAAAGTTTCAGGAGTTTATAAGTGGGAACTCAAGTAGCTCTTAGGAGATCTTTCCAACAGATGCATGATATGAGATTGGTGTTCGACGTCTAGTGGTCTGCCTACCCACAGTTGGTTTTACAGTGGTCTCGTTGTGTCTTAAAGAGTCCTTGACTATGCTGACTCGGGGACGCTTCGTATGTCATGTGCACTGCCTTGTACATGATGGTGCTATACGATCGAGCCCGTGTGGGCCCCACCATGAAAACTTCGGACGAAATCTCTATCATATGTTTGTTCCGGGTTTTTTTCTGCAAGCCAATCCTTTGTTTTGTTTTGAGTTGTGGGATTCAAGTTGCTTCGAAGTCAAATGTTGATTCCATACCTTTCCTAAGTGGTGTTCTCACATTTCTATGTGAATACTAATCCTTCTTGATCATCGTGATTGTCTTGTCAATCCTTTTCAACCGATGCGCTTCTCGTCAAGTGGATCCGTTCATTTTCGACATCCGCAAGATCAACTCAAGTATTTTCAACGGTGTTTGTTTCATTCGTCCCAAATTGTCTTTGTTTTCCCACCCTCCCACCCTTTTCCCTTGAAGGACTCGTATTTCTTAATTCATCATCCATTTTATGGATGTAAAGTCTCTCTATTCTTTTCTTTCAATGTTCTTACCCGGTGATTCTCATGAAGATACTAACGGAGCCTCAAGTTCATCATTATTCATTTTTTTTCTCCGGTGGATTCAATGCAAGCTTTCAGTGTTGATCATATCCTTTTCTCGTTCCAAATGTTCTCTCATGCCGGTGCACCTCTTAAGCATCCACTTCTTGATATTTAATTGTTCCGGAGTGCTGAAGAAATCTCAGAAGATTCATGTTTCCACTCTACATTCATTCAAGCTCTTTCGAGGATGTTATCTCATACTTGTTACACCCACGATGCGGCTATATCTCCCACGTGTCAGAGCACGACTTAGAGGCATAACCACATTGTAGGCATGTAGCAAGAGGGGTAATCTTTACACATCCCATGTTCTGAATAAGAAAGAGGTACAGAGTTGGCTTACAATCGCCACTTCACACAATACATGAATACAACATTACATCAACCCGATACAATCAAGGCCCGACTACGGAACCAAAATAAAAGAAGACCACCCCTAATGCAACAGATCCCCGATCGCCCCAACTGGGCTCCACTACTGATCAACTAGAAACGGAACAACATAACGAACACGAACTTCATCGAGCTCCTCCTTGAGCTCGGTTGCATCACATGCACGATATCATCGGCACCTGCAAACTGATTTTGGAAGTATCTGTGAGTCACGGGGACTCAGCAATCTCACACCCTCGCGATCAAGACTATTTAAGCTTATGGGTAGGTAAAAGGTATGAGGTGGAGCTGCAGCAAGCACTAGCATATATGGTGGCTAACATACGCAAAAGAGAGCGAGAAGAGAAGGCAAAGCACGTTCGAGAATCTATGATCAAGAAGTGATCCTAGACTACTTACGTTCAAGCAAAACTCCAACACCGTGTTCACTTCCCAAACTCTGCCAGAAAGAGACCATCACGGCTACGCACGTGGTTGATCCATTTTAATTAAGTTAAGTTTCAAGTTCTCTACAACCGGACATTAACAAATTTCCATCTGCCCGTAACCGCGAGCATGGCTTTCGAAAGTTCAAAACCCTGCAGGGGTGTCCCAACTTAGCTCATCACAAGCTCTCACGGTCAACGAAGGATATTCCTTCTCCCAGGAAGACCCAATCAGACTCGGAATCCCGGTCACAAGACATTTCGACAATGGTAAATAAGACCAGCAAAGCCACCCGATGTGCTGACAAATCCCGATAGGAGTTGCACGTACCTCATTCTCAGGGCAACACCGGATGAGACTAGCTACGAGTAAAACCAACCCTCAAGTTTCCCCGAGGTGGCCCTGCAGGCAGCTCAGTTCAGACCAACACTCAGAGGAGCACTGGCCCGGGGGGGGGGGTAAAATAAAGATGACCCTCGGGCTCCGGAAACCCATGGGAAAAGGCTAGGTTGTTAGTGCAAATGGTAAAACCAAGGTTGGGCCTTGCTGGAGGAGTTTTATTCAAGGCGAACTGTTGAGGGGTTCCCATTATAACCCGACCGCGTAAGGAACACAAAATCAAGGAACATAACACCGGTATGACGAAAACTAGGGCGGCAAGAGTGGAACAAAACACCAGGCATAAGGCCGAGCCTTCCACCCTATACCAAGTATATAGATGCATTAATTAAATGAGAGATATTGTGATATCCCAACAAGTATCCATGTTCCAACAAGGAACAAACTCCATCTTCACCTGCAACTAACAACGCTATAAGAGGGGCTGAGCAAAGTGGTAACATAGCCAAACAACGGTTTGCTAGGACAAGGTGGGTTAGAGGCTTGACATGGCAATATGGGAGGCAGGATATAGCAAGTGGTAGGTATCGCAGCATAGGCATAGCAATAGAGCGAGCAACTAGCAAGAAAAGATAGAAGTGATTTTGAGGGTATGGTCATCTTGCCTGAGATCCCGCAAGGAAGAAGAAAGAGTCCATGAAGAAGACAAACGGACGTAGTCGAACGGATCCTCACAAACACGACGTTATCGGAACTAACCCAAAGAGGCAACACCGGAAAGAAGCACACAACATAGTAAACGACCATCACATAAGCATGGCATGATGCACAACCAAGTATGATGCATGTCCGGTTTAAAGAGGCATGGCATGGCAAAGTGCACAAACAATCCCACAAATTAAGTGGAGCTCAATATGCAACGAGTTGCATATTGCCGAAAACACCACATGACTTATTTAGTTCACTCTTGTTTATTTACCCAACAATATTAAATGTTGGTTAGCATGGCAAGAGGTGAAGCATAAGTAAACCACACATCTAGGCAAGTTTAAATGAGGCCAGAACAACAAGCAACAAGTCCGGAAAAACCTCATGTGCATATTTTAGGTTTTGGTACTGTTCTGCCCTAAACACAATTTTAGAGTTATTGAACATGCAAAGTAAGTACACCAAGTTAAACTAGGCATTTTTCTACCCCATTTACATATAAAGTTTATTAAATTTGGAGCTACGGTTATTTAGTTATGAGTTAAAGCATTTTAGCATGTTATTTAAGCAAAATAAAGCAAACATCATTTTAAACATGTCAAACATGATTGAATGTTTGATATTATTAAACTAGACAAAATTCTAAGCATTTTACATATAAGGTTTTTTAATTCCGATGCATGGTTGTGGAGTTATTAAATGCATGAACTAGAAGGGTTTTGTTGCAAAACTGCAGTCCTGGATAATTACTAAATTCGTCCAGAGGAGAGAGAAAACAAGTCAGGCCGAATCTGAAACAGGGCAGGCGCTGGGGGCGGCTCACCCATGGGCTTCGGCCCGTTTGCAGAGAGGCTTGGCAGGCCGGGCTGGGGGAGCGTGCAGGCCGCAGGGGAAGGTGGGCCGGTTCACTGGAACAATCGCAGCAGCGCGACGACGGATGTCGGGAATGGGCAAAGCAACTCCGGCAACGATGCTCCGGCGACGCGGGGAACGGCGGGGAGGCAGGGAACAGGTGTGGGGCGACGGATCCGGAGTGGAGGAGGCCGGATCTGGCTCCGAGGTTCCATTTCCGGCGACGGCGAGGACGTGAAGCTCCGAACGTCGGCGGTAATGGCGATGGGATCCTATGGGGGAGAGAGATCGTGAGGGATAGGGGGAGGAATGGAAATAAAAGAGAGGAGGAGGAGACGGCGACGGGGCTCTGGCCTGACGGATCCGGCGCCGTCGGGCGACTCCGGTGGCCTACGGGCCGGTGGCGGGGCTGGACGGAGAGAGGAGCTCGCCTCCTCTCGTGGCTGCGAGCACAAGGCTGCGACGGCGAACGGGCCCAGGCGGGCTAGGGGCGGCCCGGGATGGGCTTCCCGTGGGCCTGCAGGGCCGCACGATGGAGGGGAGACCCAGTGGCAACGCGGCCTCATCTGGTTGGGCGGGGCGGTGGCGCTACTCACTTGGTGGCGCCATGTCGCAACGGCGAGGTGGCGGCGCTGGAGGAGGCCAAGTGGCAGCTGCGGAGCAGATCTGATGGTGACAAGTGGCGGGTGGAGGCTGGGGCTGCACGGAAAATGAGGAGGAGAGTGGAAGAATGTCCAGATTTGGAAGGGGGTTTCCTTTTATAGCAAAAATGGCTAGGGTTAGGGTTCCAGGGGGTTTTCGGAGCCTCTGTTCGCGATACGACGGCTCCGTACACGAGGAGGGGTACGTTGGATCTTGTGGGTTGTGCGGAAGGTCTCGGGCTGAGACGAGAGAAGAGAGAGGGAGGCCCGGCGTCTGTTTCCGGAGACCGAAAACGTCCGACGTTTGACCGACTATATTGTCGCTATAGTTAAACGTTGTGGCGTCAAACGAACTCCGAATGCGATGAAACTTGGCAGGCGGTCTACCTACAACATAACAACACCGCTTGCCAACTTTCATCCCATTCCGAGAACATTTTTCGGCCACTTGTAAAATAATATCTCGGACGTGCCGCGGGCGCGTGCAAGTGTGTCTGGGCTTAGAACGGACAACGGACGGAACTGGGGGAACCCGGACGATTGCAAGTTTTGAAAACATGCAATGCACATGATGACATGATGAAATGCAACACGCAAGCAAATGACATGGCAACGCTGCGAGTAACTGGAAGACACCTGGCACAACGGTCTTGGGGCGTCACATACTTTCACTAGTGCAAGTTCTCTCAACAATGATAACATAATAAGATCATATAACAATCCATCAACATGCAACAAAGAGCCACTCCAAAGTCACCAATAGCGGAGAGCATACAAAAGATTATTGTAGGGTACGAAACTACCTCAAAATTATTCTTTCCGATCGATCTATTGGGCTATTCCTATAAGTGTCACAAACAGCCCTAGAGTTCGTACTAAAATAACACCTTAAGACACACATCAACCAAATCCCTAATGTCACCTAGATACTCCAATGTCACCACAAGTATCCATGGCTTTGATTATACGATATGCATCACACGATCTTAGTTTAATCTATTCAAACCAACACAAAGAACTTCAAAGAGTGGCCCAAAGTTTCTACAGGAGAGTCAAGACGAAAATGTGTGCCAACCCCTATGCATACGTTCACAAGGTCACAGAACCCACAAGTTGATCACTAAAACAGACATCAAGTAGATCACATGAATATCCCACTGTCAGCACAAATAAACACATGCAAGACATACATCAAGTGTTCTCAAATCCTTAAAGACTCAATCCGATAAGATAACTTCAAAGGGAAAACTCAATCCATTACAAGAAGGTAGAGGGGGAGAAATATCATAAGATCCAACTATAGTATAAAAGCTTGTGGTACATCAAGATCATGCCAAATCAAGAACACGAGAGAGAGAGAGAGAGGGAGAGAGAGAGAGATCAACCACATAGCAACTGGTACATACCATCAGCCCTGAGGGTGAACTACTCCCTCCTCATCATGGAGAGCACTGGGATCATGAAGATGGCCACCAGTATTGATTTCCCCCTCCGGGATGGTGTCGGAACGGGCTCCCAATTGGTTTTGCGTGGCTACAGAGGCTTGCGACGGCGGAACTCCCGATCAAGGTTATTTTCTGGAGGTTTGGGGATATATAAGAGGTGTTGGCATTGAGAACAAGTCAGGGGAGTCCATGAGGGGCCCACAAGGTCGGAGGGTGTGCCCGGGGGGGGGGGGTAGGGAGCGCCCTCCACCCTTGTGGTGGCCTCGGGACTCTTCTGGTGCATCTCTCGTACTCCGTGGGATTCTTTTGGTCCAAAAACAATCGTCGTAAAGTTTCAGGTCATTTGGACTCCGTTTGATATTCCTTTTCTGTAAAACTCAAAAATAAGGAAAAAAACAGAAACTGGCACTGGGCTCTAGGTTAATAGGTTAGTCCCAAAAACCATATAAAAGAGCATATAAATGCATATAAAACATCCAAGATTGATAATATAATAGCATGGAACAATAAAAAATTATAGATATGTTGGAGATGTATCGGTTGACTGGTTTGGTTACGGTGTGAGGCTTCCGTCGCCGCAGAATAACATAGGTTATGGGTGAGTAGACAAAAGAGGGATGGCCTGGCCAGCCGTGGTAGTAGGGTGGGGCGAGGAGGCCTGGGCGGCAGCACAGCTGGCCACTGGAGGCAGGAGCAGGCGGTCTTGCCAGCACTGGTTTGGGCGGTGGTGCAAGAAGAGCATCGATTGAAGAAGCAGCGGGACCGTTTGATTAAAATCCAATGGTCACTGCTGCTAGAATCGTTTGTTGACTAAGTTGACAAAGCCCCGCGTACGCGTCAACTTAGTAGGCCCACAGGTCAGCCTCCGAACCGGTGCACCCCAGATGTCAGTGGGAGGAATCATTTTTTCGCGTAATAAGGAGGCAATTGATTGCGTGCGGCCATGGACCATGTGGGTACCTACTGTCAGCCTCTTCCGATGGCTGTCATTTGTTGAATGTTGAGCACACCGTGCCTAGAGCACCAATGCACTGGACGACTGTGAGGCCTAGGAATGGAACGACCCGGAGCCGGCGAAGACACGACAGTGGATGCCCACAATGAGGAGAGTATGATGGTTGAATGATTCTGCTGCAGCGTGAGGCTGCCATCACCGGAGAATAACAGGAGGTGCGGGTGGGTAGAGGGATGGCCAGGACAGCAGAGGCAGTAGGGTGGGCCAGTGAAGCCTGCGCGGCATCACAGCCGGCCACAAGAGGAGGGAGCAGGCAGTCCTACCGGTGCTGGTTTAGGCGGCTGGAGTAGGAAGATCATAGATTAAAGAAGCATGTCGGCCATTGGATGGACATCCAACAGTCACTGCTGCTCGAATAGTCTGTTGACTGCCAAAGCCTTGCGTAAACAAGTCATCCTCGAAATTTGTGGCCTGTACAGCCCATTTGCTATTATTTTTATATTTTCTACTCATTTGCTAATTCATATGGAATTTATTGCAACCCATTTTCCATTTTTAGAATTGCTACCCATTTTCTGGTTAGTGCCAGGGTTAAAAAATTGAACTAAAAATGTGCGAAATTTTAAAAATTCACATAGTTTTGCTGGGGAACAAAACTTTCTTAATCCAAAAATTAGTATCCATACTAAAACAAATTTAAAAATAAATTAGTACTATGTCATGTTAAAATCCAATGAAATATAAAATATTAGTGAAGAACAAAAACAAAAAATGAAACTAATTGCCCATTTCCTAAAAAATGGAATTTGGAACCCCTTTGATATTACTTTTAAGATATACTGCCCATACTGTTTGGCCAGGCTGGAATGCATCCCTCCTTGTCTTGAAAGATTTGCATCCCAGTAAGTCAGAGAAAAGAAATAGGCCTAGCTTGGGTTTTCTTCAGAAAGAAATAGTGGGCTACCTATTTTCCCAATGAAAAAACTGATGGGCTAGTCATGTTGTTAGACGGGCCACAGAGACCGCACAACCCAGTTTATAGCCTGCTCCTCCGAACATATCCTCAAAAAAAAGTTGTGAAATTATGTGGTTAATTGACTATACATTGACAATGATGTGGGTCCCAGATATTAGCAGGGTGGATGAGAGTAAAAATGAGTGGTGCATCTGAGTAGTAAAAGAGGCACTTGCTTGTGTTCGGGACTAGACCTGGCGGGTCCGTACTGTCATACTCGCGACTACAGTCCTCTCCCAATTCATTATGTTGACAGGGCCGGACGGCGGCGCCGCAGCGAGCGCACCAAGGCGGAGGATAAAGTGGTGTCGCCAATGTGTTGGGCTAGGTTGGGCATTCTTATCGAAAAATAAAAATGGTCCGGAACTATTTACGACGTTGACTACGATTTCCATGGGTCCGCTGGTTGCACGATGAAAACAGTGGGAGAAAGAAGACTGGTCGGTATCTTTGCCTAAGAATAATATTGACTGAATGTAACGACACTATCATAGGAAATAATATCCTCCTGTTAAATTTTGACTTTTCAAATTGTGAATTTAAAGAACTGGTGCATGAGCATTTAGCTGTATTTATTTATTTATTTACTTATTTATGTTTAGGGGACCATGAGCATGTTCCTGCGCCGGATTCATGTGAGAGCCTCCCTTTCAGTTAATTATGGGCTCCTCTATTGGGCCTTCATCAGTGGGTTGCATGTTATCGACTAGTGGAAAATATGTTTCGTACCAAAAATAGTATGCGCTACGTACGGTACGGGGCACTAAAGGATCAGACTGTGCATCGACTTCCAAAACATTGTCTTTGTCGTTCTAACAACACATTTATTCAACCAATAGACGAAATATACTACTGATTGTACATTGAAAACAGTAGCAGCAGCAACCAGGGTTGTGGGTGAAACAGAAGTAGTAAGCAGGACAGAATAGTAAAGACGCAACTCTCTCTTCCAAACCAAACATCAGCTATCAATACAAAACGGATACCAAAAAAGAACAACTGTATGCATCAAACTAAATAAAAGATCCTACTGCACCAAGTGTATGGATCTAACTAACTTGCTCAGTTAGACGTTACTATTTATTAAGCTGTGGAGATTGGCCGACGACTTCAACCATATGGGTGCCTGACGGGGGAAATTCTAGCCAGCAGGTCGAAGTCTGATACTTGCGACCCTCTCTCCTACTTTGGGCTACAGAGCATGGCGGCACATATCAGGGTATGGTGCATGGAGAGACGCATGGTACGCTGTGTACACATAGTTTTGACTGATGAATGAAATCGCGCTGCGATCATGATCCTTGCCGTCGGTTATCTCCTGGTTAATCGGATAATTCAGTCCGAGAAATGGAGAGCGTGTACCAAGGCTACTTACCAGCCTCTAGTAAAAAATTCCTGAAGGCCCAAAGAAGTTGGGATGCGGCTCAAAGACCTTGCAGTGACTGTGATTGTATTCTGCGAAACAACACGTCCGGTACGTGCAAACGATCATCAATCGTTTGCCGTCGTCTGATCGAGCCAGGAACCACCTGCAACTGCCATGCCGCTTTTCTTTGAAAGGTTCTGGGATTAGGAAGGGTAGGGAAGCCAGGCGGCCTACAACATCATATCAAGTTGGGGTCAAATAAAAAGGGGCTCGTACTGTAGTCAATCTTAAGAACAACATGTTATGAGCATGAATATTTTTCAGTAAATGTTGACAGTAATATAAGCAAGCCATCATGATATCATAGGAAAGTAACATACTGCTGTAACAGCCGTTTGTAGCGATGACTGGAGTAGGCCAGCAATATGTCCAGCCATAGAAGGAGTCAACAGCGTAAATGAAGCCCTTGTGTTTAATGGCATCAGAGAACCATGGAAGTTGTATGATCCTGCGATGGACGTGCAGATTTATCCACTTACCACGGTGACCTATCAGATAGGCGAGACCATGGTTGAAGAACGCAATTAGCCTGAAGTCTTTATAATTTGCAGATCTTCTGGGAACTTGGCAGATTACAACCTTGAGCAAATCAAACTTGGTATCATGTTGGCTACTGTAGATTCTGAGTATTCTGGGCCGCGGTGCCAAAGTAGTGCGGTGTTAATCGAAGGAAGGGGGATCAATTGTCGGGTGTAGACCTCCACGAGCATCCAGCTGTTGCGACTGTCGACGAGCACCATCCAAGACATGTTCATGCCGACCCAGTACATACAGTTAATGTAGTTGAGGGTGACGGGGATCGGATTGCGGTCAAGGGGGTTGATGCTCGTTATGTTGCGTGACATGTTGTTTCTGAAGATAAGGCGACATTAGCAAGCAAGGAGCTGGCTTAAAAAGCTCCGACCTGAGGGCTTTGAGTAAATGATACAGCCCCGATGAGCACGCGGCAAGCGGCATGGTACTAAGATTGTCCACATGCGAAACAATGAGCTTGATTACCTCTGTGGGGAGCGAATTCCAGCCACTCTTTCGGTGGAAGCTGCTCGGTTATGCCATTGTTAGTGCTTGGGTTTCAGAAGAGGGGGGAGGCGCCTTAGCGGGGATGGAAGATTGGATGATTATGTGCGAACAAAGATGGAGAAGTGAATATGTGCTGTGGGAAGTGGACAGGTGATGATGATGACTATAGCACGTTGCTTGACTTACAAGACACATACCGGCAACGTAGGGTCATATCGATGCTAGACAACTTGCTTGAGTGATCACAGTACTAGTACTCCTTACAGTACCTACTACTATGCCCTAGTTTGCATATAGTGGAGTAGGACTCTTCTCTACTACTAGCACCGGAGTAGTATATTCTAATCTAAAATAGTTACAAACTTCAATGCCCGAGTGTGGAACGACGACGAACCGCCATGGGTGCTAACTCCAATCCCCAGCAAACGTTCACTAGGAGACATGACAGTTGCAAATGCCCGTGATGCAGTTACAGTATGTGTGTAAGGGTGGCAGTTTAGTCAAATACAATGGCTTAAAAACAGGCTACCATCGGGTGGAAATTTGGCGGATACGTGGGATTCGCCAAGATTGAGCTAGTCACGAACAATCACGAGATATCATTACTAAAAAAAGGGCAAAACACCTGGGGCTATAACTTGCACTGGCTGACCACTAACAGTGATACTAACATAGTTGTAAAATGGTCAAAGACCGTGTCTACGTGGTGTTTGGAATTATATGCGAACTAGCAAGATGCCCGTGCATTGCACGGAACATCAAGATGCATTTTTTTACAAAACACCTGTTGTGATTGACCCATTCAGGAGTAATCCCATGTGTAAAAACTAATGATATCTCGAGAATTTTATCAAAAAATGCTATCTCAAGAATTTCACCGAAAAAGATATCTTGAGAAAGATGAGAGATAAGGTGAGGAGTGGGGCGTGGTGGTGACTGGTGGTCGTACTGGGCGGAGGCATGGGGATGGATGGCGCCGGCAGCGGCCACCATGCCAGATTGTTCGAGGGACATCCTTTTTTAATTGCTCAGCAATGAGGTTGTGGGAGATAAGGATGGACGAGGCAAGGCCTTATCTGTAAATGTGGAGAGAGGTGCATGTATCTTTTGTAAAATTGTCATAGTTTGCTTTCTACCAGTAAGCTAAAGATCGGACGATCTACTTTACAAGATGGCAGGCACACCATCATCACCAACTCGGTTTTTATAATTAAGATCAGAGAGTAGAGATAGAGACTAGGGAGGCTCAACATCTACTGCTTCGTGTGCTACTCCCGCGCTCCATTCTGCGGCCGCAACGTCCCCTACAGCCACTCCCACCTGTGCTCCATTCGGCGGGTGCTCTTGGAATTTGGGGAGCGCACTTGCGCGACTGTTGGCAACAACGACTTCACTAATGATGACTTCTTCCCCGACCTCGGCAACCTCTTCCTCAATGACATGGGTAACAACCTCAACGCCAATGGTGTTGCTCCCGTTGCACTGTATGTGTTTCTGTCCTTCTTGTTTGAAATCGTGGTAGAATTCATGTTTCTAATCTGTGTCCTAGATTCGATCTGCTCATCTACTATGCTAGTCCACATGATTAGTTTAATCTCCGTTATAGACATCATGATTTTTTTTGTGCTTAGTCGGATTAAATCTCGTAGTAACTTGCTCATATATTCAACTGGCACGACGTCCCCTACTGAAAGTGCAACTAATCCCCGGGTGGTGTTGGTAATTCATAACAACATATAGCTCATTGAATTAATATTCTTTCAAGATGATTATTTCAGAAAATTCATTGATTGGTATGGCATGGACTAAGAGATGTGGACCCCTCAAAATGCTAAGGACAAATATTGGCAAAAGCTCAAGACTCTACATTTTCATTTTAGTGATCCAAGATCACATTGAGTCCATAGGAAAAGCCAATACTATTAAAAGGGGATGAGGTGTTGCCTAATGGCTTGCTTGCTCAAAATGCTTAGTGATATGCTCCAAAAGCCCTCAACCACTTTCTCATTTCCACATATGTCCTAAACCTAAAGTCAAACTCAGCCCCACCGATTTGATCTATCTGGCGCCACCGAGTTCACTTGACATAGCCATAACCAGAAACCCTAATCAGTTCGGTCTCACCGATAGGGATCTCAGTCTCACCGAGATGGGATTGCAAACTCTTTGTTTCCCTTCGTAACGTTTCGGTCTAACCGAAATGAGCGATCGGTCCCACTGAGTTTGCTTGGCCAAGTCTCTGTTTGCTTATTACTGAAATCGATCTCACTGAGTTTGCTTGGCCAAGTCTCTATTTGCTTATTACTGAAATCAGTCTCACCGAGTTCATGTGATCGGTCTCACCGAGATGAGGTTTCGCCCTAACCCTAGCGCATCGGTCTCATCGAGTTGGTATTGTCGGTCCCACCAAAAAGCCTAACGTTCACATTTTGAACCTGGTCGGTCTCACCGAGTTTCACTATTCGGTCCCACCGAGTTTGGTAAATTGTGTGTAAAAGTTAGATTTTGTGTGGAGGCTATAAATACCCCTCCACCCCCTTCTCCATTTGAGGTAAGGCCATCGGCACGTGCCTACACTTCCACTACTCATTTTCTGAGAGAGAACCACCTACTCATGTGTGGAGACCAAGGCATTCCAATCCAACCACAAGAATCTTGATCTCTAGCCTTCCCCAAGTTGCTTTCCACTCAAACCATCTTTCCGCCATATCCAAATCTATGAGAGATAGTTGAGTGTTGGGGAGACTATCATTTGATGCACAAGAGCAAGGAGTTCATCATCAACACACCATCTATTACGTTTTGGAGAGTGGTGTCTCCTATATTGGTTAGGTGTCACTTGGGAGCCTCCGTCAGATTGTGGAGTTGAACCTAGGAGTTTGTAAGGGCAAGGAGATCGCATACTTCGTGAAGATCTACCCAAGTGAGGCAAGTCCTTCGTGGGCGATGGCCATGGTGGGATAGACAAGGTTGCTTCTTCGTGGACCCTTCATGGGTGGAGCCCTCCGTGGACTCACGCAACCGTTACCCTTCGTGGGTTGAAGTCTCCATCAACATGGATGTACGATAGCACCACCTATCGGAACCACGCCAAAACTCTCCGTGTCTACATTGCGTTTGCTCCCTCCAAACTCCTCCCCTTTACCTTCATATGCAATGATTTACATTCCGCTGCTATACTCTTAGAATTGCATGTGTAGGTTGATTGCTTGACTTGTGTTAAGTTGCTAAAATCTGCCAAGACATAAAATTGGTAAAAGGTTAGATTTTATTTGGTCAAGTAGTCTAATCACCCCCCTCTAGACATACTTACGATCCTACACCTACAGCAACTCCCATTTCATGGACGGCCTGGTCAATGCCTCCAAGGTGCCTTGCATATACAAGAGTTTCGGGTGTGATAGGTACGTCGACCAGCACTCACTAGCGGAGCAGAGTTCCAAATGCGCGCATGCGCCCTGCTACTGCTATGAGTGCACGCCGCAGTTTGAGGGCTCGCCGGTGAGCCTTGTGCAACACCTCGCGACACCATCCATCGATCACTACTAGCACGTGGCGGGAAACATCAAGTACATATGGGCTACCCATTTGCCGTGCCGAATTTGTTGGAGGATCACCGCCGCCTGCTAGTCGCGGAGGAGGAAGGCAACATCTTCCTCTTGGTTGTGGGCACTGGCAAGGCCCGCACAGGCCACCATCCTGTCTCTGTAGTGTGCGTCAGGGGCAACGCCCTTGACGCTTACACGAGGCCGGTGTATGGGTGTGTGCTCACTGTTATTGCCCCTCAGAGGTGCATGGGCGCCCACACCGGCTCCATCACGCTGACTGGGATTGTGTCGAGCTGCTCCATTCCCAGCGATGTGGACATGGAAGACCCATGGTATGATTTTTACCCCAAGATAGTGCACGGGGACTCCAAGGAGCTTCACCTAGACATATGCATTACCAAGTTAAATGCTGATCATTAGTCTTCGCTCAATGTAATCCGATGTCTAAGCATGTGGAGACTTCTTATTTATATAGTATAGAACCTTCTGTGCACGATCTGGGTAACTGTTGTGTCCCTTGTCCATTCGGTTTGTCGATCTAAGCCGTGAGATTAGCGAGTAGGCAGACCGGGGAGGGCAAGTTCTTTGTACGGACCCAAGAGTTCAAACCTCTCAAGGGTCTGCGGAACCCGGAATCTGACATTTGCCGCACCAGGTAGGGGTGCGTCGGAGCCTCTGTTCCGCCTGTCGACCCGCCAGCGCTCCACCTCTTCCATGGCTGACGCCCGTCGAGCCCGTGCTGAGCGTCGGGCCGCCCTTGCTGCTCACGTCGCACATAGGCGGGCCTCCTCGTTGCTCTCCGTCACCGGCTGCCAACGCCGCCACCGGCCCGGCAAGGCACGAGCAGCAAGCTTCGTCACTGCACCCCTCCGTGCGACGCGATGGATGCACTGCCACCCCATTGCTGACTCCGGCCGGTTCATCGTCCCATGCTCGTCGCGGACCTGTGGACGCGCAGGCTGCACTGCTCATGGCGTGCGAGCTCCGGCGCTACCGCCCCGTCGATGACCTCTACGAAGACTGGCTGGACCGCATCGCTGAGCTCGTCAGCACCGCCAGGGCACTCCTGCACCGTCTCTCGCTGCCTCGCCCGCCGCCTACTGCGGGTGGCATTGCCCACGGGGCACCTCCTCCACCTTCCCGTCAAGCGTCATCGTCGAGCCATGGCGCGAAGTCCTGCGGTGCGACCCGCCGCGCAGGGCGCCGGCGCATGAAGAAGAAAGCCGTCAGGTGGTCCAGCGGCCGCAAGGAGAGGCGTGTGCGCTTCCAGCACCTCTGCGCCAAGACCGCGCGCCGCCTGCGGCGGTGGAGCACGAGCGGCAAGATCAAGCTCCACCTCCATGATGGGCCCCCGTGACCACAGCAACCTTCCGCACCTTCACTCCGGAGCTGTGCAACATCGTCCGACCAGGGAATTTCAAGCCCGACCTGCCACCACGCTATGATGGCACCTCCGACCCTACTGAGTTCCTGTAGCTCTACGAGCTGAGCATCGAGGCGGCCAACGGTGATGGCATGGTTATGGCGAACTGGTTTCCCATGGCCCTCAAGTACGGCACGCGCTCGTGGCTCCTGAACCTGCCCGTAGGATCGATCTCCTCCTGGGGCGATAGATGCGAGCATTTTGTCGCCAACTTCCATGGCATTCGTGATCGCCGCCGGCTGCGGGTGACCTACGGTGCATCAAGCTGCAGCTAGGAGAGACCCTGTAGAAGTACATCATGTGCTTCAACAGCGTACGTCTCAAGATCCCCAAGGTGTCGGACAAGGACATCATCTCCGCGTTCACTGATGGCGTCCATGACGTCAAGATGAAGGAGGAGCTCGCCATACCCAAGGACCTATGCATGTCCCTGGAGATGTTCAACATGGCGACCAAGTGTGCGAGAGCTGAGGAAGGACGCCTCTCCTGCCTCGAGCTCCCTAAAGCTGATCCGGAGGACAAGAAAGCTAAGGCCAAGGACATGAAGCTCAAGGGGGCAGCCGTGCTCGTGGACGAGCCAGAGATGAAGTGTGGCTGCGATCACCCGGAGTCATCCAAGGGCAGCCGCCCGTTCTGCGTCTTCCACAACGTGCACAACCACAACACCAACAACTATCAGGAGCTCCGGGCTATCCGTGACGGGCGCCTCAGTCATCGCCTCGAGCACAACGATCGAGGCTACGACCGTGGAGGAGGCCGAAGTGGAGGACCCTGGGACGATTGCGGCCCCCGCCAGGAGTGGCACGATCAGCCATGTGAGGAGCGCTGGTAGGGCCAGCCTCATGAGGGCCCCTGGAGGGACCAGCCTTGTGAGGACCGTCCTTAGAGCTAGCCCGCGAGCCAGAGCTCAGCCTCATGAGGGCCCCTGGAGGGACCAGCCTTGTGAGGACCGTCCTTAGAGCTAGCCCGCGAGCCAGAGCTCAGCCTCATGAGGGCCCCTGGAGGGACCAGCCTCCCTCCGCTGCCACCACCACCAAGGAGGAACGACGACCACCACCAGGACGAGGGGGCTGGGGGCTTCCAGGAGCCTCGTGCCATTGCTTGCATCCTGGGTGGCGCTCAAGCCACTGCCTCTCATCGCATCTTCAAGCAGTTTGCCCGTGAGGTGAACGCGGCCCTCCCCAAGCTCGAGGCCACCGCCCGCTCAGGAGGTCCAAGTGCACCATCACCTTCAGCTCCTCCGGCCAGCTGAAGTGCGCGCAACTGTCGGCGCTGTCCTGATGCTTTGCTCACCCATCATCAGCAACGTCCTTGTCACCAAGACCCTCATCGATGGCGGTGTAGGGCTCAATGTTCTATCCGTCGAGACCTTCGACCGACTCTAGGTGCCCTATGACCAGCTGCATCCCACCAAGCCCTTCTCATGAGTCACCGACGGCTCCACCACCCCGATAGGGCTTATCCGCCTTCCTGTCACGTTCGGCACCCGCGACAACTGCCACACAGAGCTCATCGACTTCTACATTGCCCACATCCGTCTTCTTTACAATGCCATCCTTGGGTATCTGGCCCAGGCCAAGTTCATGGCAGTGACTCATCACGGTTACAACGTCCTCAAGATGCCAGGAAGCCGCGACGTCATCTTGGTCACCTGCGAGGAGAAGGACGCAGTGTGCTCTCTTGAGCGTGCATACTAGGCTGCGGCAGTCGAGAATCTAGACGATGAAGGCATCGTCTACCCTCCTGAGGCTGTCCCCAAGAAGAAGAAGAAGCAGCTGCTCCGCCAAGAGCCTCATGGGAGCGGTGTGTCCAGCGGACCACCTCAGGAGTTGCGCCCACGGATGGGGTGCCTCCCTCTCTCGCGTAGTAAGGCGCGCCCGGTGCCCCTCTCAGGCTTGGCTCGGGGGCTCTCTGCTGGAGGGCCTCTGACTTAGCCAACGTCACGAGGGAGGCACTCGGGCACCACATGGAGGCGTGCTTCAGTGCGTGTCTCTACCAGGAGGGCACAAGGCACAGGGTGCCAGATGCTCATGAGTTTATCACAAGGAAGCCGAGGAGCTTCAAGAGGTGAGAGCCATGCGCGACGATCGCCGCCCACCACCCGACGTGGCTCCTTGTCCCGGCAAGGACAGCGAGTTGTGCGCCTACGTCAACATCCCTGTGCTCAACAGAGACGTGTCTTAGGAGCGCTTCTGGCCATCACGCGCCGGCTTGTGCGAGGGCCCCCCTCACAGCTACGTTCGCATGCCTTTTGGCTTGCCGAACACGGCTGTTACATTCTGGCAACACGTGCGGAGTGCCCTGGCGGCTCAGGAGGCCAGGCACCAGGCGGTCTTGACTGAGATGGTGACGGTCCTTCATGAGCCTACCGGGTCTCGAGAGCCTCCTGAGGTTCCGGGACTAGGTGGCTCATGAGGAGCGACTTCTTCAGCATGCGTCTTCAGCTGCTTCAACATCTCTTTAGCAACGGTGCCAGGTGACATTTTCCGGTTTATTCAGTTGGGGGCGCCCCTCGGGCTGCTTTATCCCCAGGCCGCGTGGGTATGTCCCTGCGACATGTACCTTTCTTGCATCTTCTAGTCATTCAGTTGGGGGCGCCCCTCGGCCTGCATCATCCCCAGGCCGCATGGGTCTGTCCCTATGGCATGGATCGTTTTCCGCATCTATTAGAGCTGGCTTAACTCTTTCCATGAGTTATTTTATGATTATCATCCACCTGTCTAGCACTTCGTTGCCATGAACATCGTTTGCCCTTGCAAACCCACCCACGACCGCCTCATGATTAAGGGCGGGCACGGTGTCTGTGCTCGGGTCCGTCCTTGCAGCATCGCTAAACCCAAGAGGCTGAGCTCTGGCTCGCGGGCTAGCTCCCGTGCACGTCACCTCCCATGGTCCTTGGTTCCTTGCTCTCGCATGACCTAATCGCGGGCGGACGAGCGAGGGCGCGCGATCAGGTGCCTCGTCACCACGGCAGTCGCGTGCCGGTTGTCTTTCTTCAGGACTTTCGCATGAGAAGACTGGGCACGGCGTCTGTGCTTGGGTCCGTCCCTGCAGCGTCGAGAAAACCAATGACTAAGATCTGTCTGACGGGCCGGCCCCGTTCACGTCACCTGCTGGGGTCATTGGTGTTTGGACTTCTCATGTGATAACCTCAGGAGATTCACTTGGCGCTGGCCGCCTAACCATCTCGCAGGACCGACACAAGCATTCTGAATCAACTGCTGGCACAACCCGCCTTGAGGTAGGGCCTCGTGAGTCCCGTGCTGGCTCATGAGTGCCCAGACAGACCTCCTCCAGCCCTGCCGTGCAAGCCACATGTCAGGGCGGGGTTATACATGCCCCGGGGGCTCCACTCAGAGGGAGCCCCCACACACGCACCAGTGGAAGCACCATGCTCCATGCTGGCAGTCGACACGGTCGAGGAGCGGCTATGCCCGTGCAAGTGTGGATGTGCCATGCTCCGCACTAGTGTTAAAGAACTAAGGGCGTGTTATTTTATGATTATCATCTGCCTGTCTGGCACTTTGTTGCCATGAACGTCGTACGCCCTTGCAAACCCACCCACGACCGCCTCATGATTAAGGACGGGCACGGCGTCTATGCTCGGGTCCGTCCCTGCAACATCACTAAACCCAAGAGGCTGAGCTCTGGCTCGCGGGCCAGCTCCCGTGCACGTCACCTCCCATGGTCCTTGGTGCCTTGCTCTCGCATGACCTAATCGCGGGCGGACGAGCCAGGGCACGCGACCAGGTACCTCGTCACCATGGCAGCCGCGCGCCAGTTGTCTTTCTTCAGGACTTTCGCATGAGAAGACTAGGCACGACATCTGTGCTTGGGTCCGTCCCTGCAGCATTGATAAACCCAATGACTAAGATCTGTCTGACGGGCCGGCCCCGTTCACGTCACCTACTGGGGTCATTGGTATTTGGACTTCTCATGTGATAACCTCAGGAGATTCACTTGGCGTTGGCTGCCTAACCATCTCACGGGACCGACACAAGCATTCTGAGTCAACTACAGGCACAACCCGCCTTGAGGTAGGGCCTCATGAGTCCCATGCTGTCTCATGAGTGCCCAAAGAGACCTCCTCCAGCCTTGTCGTGCAAGCCACGTGTCAGGGCGGGGTTGTACACGCCCCGGGGGCTCCACTCAGAGGGAGCCCCCACCCACGCACCAGTGGAAGCACCATGCTCCGCGCTGGCAGTCGACACTGTCGAGGAGCGGCTTTGCCCATGCAAGTGCGGAAGTGCCATGCTCCGCACTGGTGATAAACAACTAAGGGCGACCTAATGGCCGCAATAACCTCAGGGAGCCCTAGGCTCAGTGTTCAGCCTCACCGCAACATTTTCCCTCTGGGAGAGTCGCGCGAGGGGACTGGGCACAGGGGGCTATGCTCAGGTCACGCCTAGCGTATGCCACCCTGCCAGGTCCCTCGAACCTGGTCTTCGCGTGCCCCTCCCGAGCGAGACCTCGGCGAGGAAATGTATGGAGGTCTATTTTCACGTCAAGGGGGACTCCTGAGCATCGCGACTCAGGAGCCTAACTGGTCGCGTATCCCCTCACTCCTTGGTCTCGTCCTGGTGATCTGGACGACCCAACGGTGGCTGAGGTATGCGCTGGGCCAGGCCCTGCCGGCGCAGAACGCTAAGGCCTACTCTCGCATCTCCTTTCCGAGGGTTGTTTGCATATCAAGGGGGGCTCCTGAGCATCGCCACTTAGGAGCCTAATTGGTCGCGTAGCCCCTCACCCCTTGGTCTCGTCCTCGTGATCCGGATGACCCAACGACGGCTAAGGTATGCACGGGCCGGGCCCTGGCGATGCAGAACATCAAAGAAAACGGGAAGGAAATCGTAGAATCCTAGCAAATTATTACAAAATATATTGTTTCTTAAAAGTAACAAGCATAAGTTTTTATGCCTCCACAAGGCACGATACATATTGCAGGAGTCAAATAGGGGGAGGGCCATCATCGAGCCTCTTCTTTAGCCTTGGGTGCCGCCATCGCCCGCAAAGGGAGCCCTATCATCGACAACGTCACCGTCGCCCGTGCCGTTAGCCGTGGTCATGGGGTCAATGGCGCCATTAGCCGTGGTCGCGGGGTCGACGGCAAGGAAATTCCGTAGTAGGGCCTCCACCTGGTTCTCCACGGCTTCGGCAGCGGCGGTGCAGCACTCCGGGTCCATGGGTTCAAGCAAGGCACCAAACTCGAAGCTGGGGTCGCGAAGATGGAGGTGGCTGAAAACGTGTGTCACGGCCGAGGTGGAGAGCGTGCGGGCTTCTCCTTCCACCATGGGGCCAACCCCAACGACAACAACCTCGAGCGCTGTGACGAGCTGGGGGAGCAGCTCGGCGGGGCCTTCCTCCACAATCACCAATGGCTCCTTCAACCCCCTCCCGTAGAGATCCTGCAGTGCCTTGCAGGACCTCTGCTCAAGGGAGTCAAAGGTAGCACGTCCCTCGGCAAGAAGTTTTGCTTTGGCCTCCAGCTAGGCCTTCTCCGCCTCCACCTCCTTCTTCAACTTCTCCAGGCGGCCGTGCTCCACGACCTGCTTTTGGGCTGCCTTTTCCAGCTCGGTGTCGCAGTCAGCGACTGCAGTTTCTCCGGCATTCAGCTCCTCCTCCCGCACAACCGGCGGGCCTCGATGGCCTGCCTGTGGCGGAGGGTCTTCAGCTCGGCGGCCTTGGCGTCCTTCAATGTCGCGTCGCGGGCGGCCGCTGCCAGGCCGACTACCTGCTCGCCCTCCTCTCAGGCCGCCATGTCCTAGCCCCAGGCCGCCCTCACGGATGCGTCTGCCCGCAGCCATCCTGAGATCATCTCCTAGCGCCCCGACGTCATGCACCGGTCGGGGCCCTGAAGATCATCTCGAAGCTGGTCCAACGTGGAGCGAGCCTCGTTCGGAGCATCAGGCGCACCAAAAGGACCAGGGTTCAGCAACGAGATGGATGGGGGAGGAGACGGCGCTAGCGCCAGGACCAGCGAAGCAGCAGCGGCAGAGAGGGCGGGGGGCTCTGAAGCCTTTGTGACCTCAGCAGGCGAGCAGAGGACGGGCGCCTCTAGAGCCGGCTTGGCCGCAGAGGTCGCCTCCTCTTGAGGATGCTCCAAGCCTCAGGAGGATGACCCAGCTGTGGGAGCTCGCAGGCCGGTCCCATCCTTCTGCACCGGAGGTGGCCCAACTGCGACAAGCTGCTTGGCCTTGATGGTTCTGGCCCCCTCCTTCTTCTTCTTCTTCGCCACCGGTGTTGGCCTGGCCACAGAGGATGCAAATGTCAAGAAACTATGACAAGAACAGGAAGCGAAGATAAGACGACACTTACTGGTCCATGGCGACATAGTCCCTCATCCTCTTCAGGAGCGCGAGGCCCGCAGGCTTCGTTGGCATGGGGGCCACCGTGCCCTTAGGGGCAGACGGGCGCATGACCAGCTCCACCATAGTGGCGGCTGGCAGAAAGGCAGAGGCATCACCTCAGGAGAGCAGCGCCGACCTGCCCTTCTTCGGGACCCCCAGCTTCAGCTCCTTCGGAGGGGTGCCCCTGTACCTCGTGGTGATCCCGGTGGAGCATGGGGACTCCCTGACCGGGTGCTCGTCGGCATCATCATCGTCGGAAAGAACACGGAGGAGGTCAGTCTGGTGCGGGGGAGAAGTCTCCCCTGCACCTTCCAGGGTTGCCTCCGAGTCTGCCATTTCCTCCTTGTCAGACTCGCAGAGGACACCGTCATCAGGGAGCCCGGGGTCCGGGAAGGCTCTAGAGGCACGATCCCACGCTCGTCGAAGATAGGCATGGCATCGGCAATCTTCTCCCCATCGAGGCGGTGATACAGCGGAAGATGGGTGTGCGGGGGGCAACCCTGGTCCTTCCCGCGCAAGGTGCGCATGGCCTTGTTTAGCTCCTCATCGGACAAGTTGTCCGGGCGTAGCCGGAGGTCGCCTTCTGCGCCCTTGAGCCTCCACAGGGGGCGCGAGCGTGACTGGAGCGGCGCCAGGCGCTGCGTCAGGAACTCCTTGATGATCATGGCTCCTGTCAGCTTTTCCGCCTTCGAGTCGTCCGGCTTCAGATCGGCCACCATCTTCTCCATCAACTGCGCCACCCGGGGATCGGTGAGCTTCTCGTGAGACCATCCTTCATGGGGCGTCGGCAGCCCGGTCGGCAGCTGCAGCCGAGGGTAGGAGCGCTTGGCGTCCATGAAGATCCACTTGTTCCAAAAGTCCTCCACCTTCTTCTCGGCCCGCGAAATCGTGTTGCTACCGTTGGCCGCGATGAAGTTGGCTCACCCCGAGCACTGACCGCCATTGACCCGAAGGTAGAAGAAGTGGCGGACCAGCGCCATAGAGGGCATCACCCCCAGAAATGCCTCGCAGTAAAAGGAGAAGATTGATAGGAGGAGGATAGTGTTGGGGTGAAGATGGATGGCGTGGAGCTTATAGTGGCGAAAAACAGCATAGAAGAAGTTGGAGAAAGGGGGAACCAGCCCCGCGAAGACACTGTGCAAGAAGAAGGAGTAGAAGGTCCCGTCTAAGGTTTCTGGCTCGGTAGAGCCAACCCTGAGCGTCGTCTCTTCCCCCTCGTTACTGCTGCCCATCGTTAGTTGTAGCGCGGCGGCGAGGTGCCTCTCCTCTGCAACGGTGGATGCGCTTAGGGCAGGCTCAAACCAAGAGGGTGAGCGCGCAGCCATGGCCAAGGACATTGCCTTGTCAGTGGCCATCGGTCGCAGGCTTGGGGCGGAGGTTCGACGAATCTAGAGTTTTTTCGGGCAGCATGGGGAAGGGCAACGAAGGCTCTATAACGGGCGCCAGCCTTTTTTGTCAGCCAAGAGCAGTTGTCGAGGTAGCATGGGGAAGCGGAGGTGCCCATGTCCCATCAATCGCCATGCGTCGGCCAAGGCCGCATGCGTTTAGGGCCTGCAGCGCTCTGCAGTTGCCCTTTGGCTTCGCTTCCAAGCCAAGTTCAAGCGCGCCTTGGGCTCGGGGGCTATTGTCGATGTTTTGGGAATGGGGGTACCAAGACTTGCCTGCCTGCGGCCCATGGCGTGGCTCCATCGATGGCCTGGTATGGCCCAGCTTCAACATCAATAGCTCAAGACACTCGCGAGGGGCCAAGCCTCGCGTGGCGGATGACACCTAGACCTCCACATGGGGCGGCCTCCCCAGGCCGGCTCTTGAGGAGCGAAGATATCTATGCAAGGTGCACCTCGCGAGGTTCAGATGACATTAGCCATGATGACCAAGGCCGGGCGGGTGCCAGCGGGCGCAGTGTACCGGTTTCCTCTTTGGTGCTAAGGAGGCAAGCGCAGGCGCGGAGTCCCGAGGAATCAAGCAAAGGTTTCCATTCCTTTGCAACAAGACCAAGACCGCTAGGATGGCAGGACAGGGGTCATCGCTGAGCCCACCATGGTGTCACGACCAGAGGCTTTTGCATGCAAAGACTACTTTTGTCAGGATAGCATGTACTAGTTGTCTCCTTTCAAATTTGGCCGTTGTGGGATCCATTCCCACCTTCATTTGGGAAGAGGACCAAGGCCACTATAAATAGGACCTAGCCACCACCATAGAGGGAGACGCATCATTCAGATCATCCACACACCCTCCAGCTCATCGAGCGCAAGAACACCTCTTCGCCTGAGGATGTTCTCCATTGTACTAGTTCATCCTCATCCCCTCGAGGCCAGTCCACCACAAAGTAGTAGTAGGGTTTTACACCGCAAGGTGGTTTGAACCTGGGTAACTGATGTGTCCCTTGTACATTCGGTTCATCAAGCTAAGCAATGAGATTAGCGAGCAGGCATACTAGGGAGGACGAGTTCTTCGCACGCATCCCAGAGTTCGAACCTCTCAAGGGTCCGCGAAACCCAAAATTCGACAGATTGAACACAAGAGATGAACTAGGGTTTGAGATGTGGTGCTGTTGAAGACGTTGATGAAGACTGGCCTCCCAAAGATGAGAGGGATGTTGGTGATGATGATGGCTTCGATTTCCCCCTCCCGGAGAGAAATTCCCCCGATGGAATCGCTCCGCCAGAGGGCAAAAGTGCTCCTGCCCAAGTTCCCCCTCGAGACGGTGGCACTCTGTCCCGAAAGGCCTCTCCTTATCTTTTTCTAGGTCAAAAGATAGTATATACCAGAAGATGGGCACCGGAGGTGGGTCGAGGAACCCACTACCCACCAAGGTATGCCTGGAGGCGGTGGCGCACCCTGGTGGCTTGTGGGCACGTGGGTGGCCCCCTCCAGTAGTTCTTTTCTCCAATATTTATTATATATTCCAAAATAATTCTTCGTAAAATTTAAGCTCATTTGGAGATGCGTAGAATAGGTATCTCTGACATAGCTTTTTCAAGTCCAGAATTCCAGCTGTCGATATTCTCTCTCTTTGTGTAAACCTTGCATATTATGAGTGAAAAGGCATTAGAATTACTCCACATAGTGTTATAATCCATAAAAGCACTATAAATAACAGTAGGAAAACATGATGCAAAATGGACGTATCAACTCCCCAAGCTTAGTCCTTGCTCGTCCTCAAGCGAAAGCCGATATCGAAAATCATGTCGACATGTTTTGAGAGAGAGGTGTCTATAGAAACAAAATACGGACATAGTAGCATCATGCTTATTAATATATCGACAACAAACTTTATCGTAAAACTTTATCATGTAACTTCTCATGAACAAGCATCACAACATCGAATTAAAAAGCATAAATTTTACCGAGAACCAACAACCTATGTTCTTAGTCAACTTTGTAACTACAATTCATCTTATTTTTAGGAAGGGTCTCGTATCGGAGCATTTTGGCAAGTCCACATACTCAACCATCATTTAATCTTCTATGATTGCTAACACTCACAACATATATATGAGAAAAAAGTTTCAACCAGACACATAGAAAGATAGGGGCTTATAGTTTTGCCTCCCAACTTGTTCACCTCAAGCGTGATGTCAACAATAATAACTCATGCTCACTTATATCCAGCTGGGTATATGTGCCTAGATCTTTCCCCACTACATGATGCTTGCCAAAGAGAAAATAAAAAGGAATAAAGGAAAATACTTTGACTCTTGCATAAAAGTAAAAGATAAGCCCTTCGCAGAGGGGAGCAAAGGTTGTCATGCACTTTTTGATTTTGTATGCACAATCTCTTAATGCAAAAGAACGTCATGTTATATTGCCCCTCATGATAGCATCCTTATTATGCAGTCCATCGCTTTTATTACTTTGCCATCACAAGTTCGTACAACTCTTATTTTCCCGTACACTAAAGGATCAAACACATTTAGGAGCAATTTTTATTGACTTTTTGCACGGATGACAACTTATTTGAAAGATCTTAATAAATCCATAGGTAGGTATGGTGGACTCTCAAAATATGAATTTGGGTTTAAGGGTTTTGGATGCACAAGTAGTATCTCTAGTTAGTGTGGATTTTTGGCTAGCAAAGATATTGCACAAGCACCACATGTTGAAGGGTCTATGACAAAGTAACTTCTATGTGAATAAGAACAAACATAAATCATTACATCATCTTCCTTGTCCGACGTCAGCAGTTTTGGCATAAGATATTTAGTGGGGGCTCACAATCATAAAAGATGTCCAAGATAGTGTATTTGCATGTGAATCTTTTCTTCCCTTATTAATTCTTTCATGAATTGCATCATTGACCAATGCTATGTTTGTCAAACTCCAACAAATTTTACCACTTATACTTTTCCTTATGAGATGTCATTACTTACCATAAGATATTGAGCAAGCACCACATGTTGAAGGATCTATGACAATATAACTTCTATGTGAATTTGAACAAACATAAATCGTTATGTTGTCTTCCTTGTCCAATGTCAACAATTTGGCATAAGATATTTAGTGGGGGCTCACAGTCATAAAAGATGTCTAAGATAGTATATTTGCATGTGAATCTTCTCTTCCCTTATTAATTATTTCATGAATTGCATCATTGACCAATGATACGTTTATCAACTTCTAATAAATTTTACCACTTATACTTTTCCTTATGTGATGTCATTACTTACCATAAGATTAGCATATGATCTTTTTCATTTATTTTATTTTATTTTGATTGGAACATAAAAGTAAAGAAGAAAAAACTCCAACTAAACTTTATTATATAACTCCCACTCGATTACATAGATAGATAGGCACTAGTACGCGTCAGTGCTATACAAACGGTTTTTAACCCCCTTCGATGGCGGCATTTCACTACAAAAAAAGACACTTCCGTGATGATACGTGTTTGTCACAGTAGGTCACGTTTTCTATCATGCATGTACACCATGACAATTTTATGACAGAATCAAGATAGTCATGGTTGTGCTGTCGTAGAAGTGTTCCATGACATTACCAAAATTATCATCACTCCATGATGATAAATAGCGCGTCATAGAAGTTCTTTCGTCAAGGGTGACCGACACGTGGCATTGACCATAACAGGTTGCCGTTAAGCTATCGGGTCCAGTTTTGGATCCGATAACTCATTAACAGCCTGGAACAATGGGGATTTTCCACGTGTAAAATTCTCATTAGCCGGAGGAAACACGTGTTGGCTCAACGTTCGGACAGATGCCATCCACTCATTGGACAGGAGGCGCCTATGATACGTCGACACGTGGCACGGCCCAACAGAGGCCCATTCCGGTGAAAAGGCCAGCCCAACTAAAGGCCTGCCAAGTTTTTTCAGACACTAGTGGGTTGGCCCGTTAACAGCCTGCCATCTTTTGGGCCAAATTGAGGCCCATAGCAGATCAGGTCCGTTCACATCCTGCCATGTTTTGGCCCAAATTACGGCCCATATTGGATCAGGCCCGTTAACAGTCCACTGTTCTTTTGGGCCCATTCAAAGACAGGTTTGTATTTCAGCCTGTTAAATGCCCGTTAACCAGTTCAGCCCGATAATAGTTTCGGCCTGTTAGCGGCCTATGCTGCATCTGGGACGCCGTCGACCCGGTTTAACTTTAGGGCCTTTAACGGCCCATGCAGAAACTGGGCTATTTCTTGCCCAAAGTAACTTTAGGCCTCTTAACAGCCCGTAGTCTTCGTGGATAAATTTCAGCCCAACAGGCCTATCGGCCTGTTAAATGGCCCGTGGAACAGTTAGGCCTAATTACAACCCGCGTTGAATCAGGCCTGCTTACAGCCCATCTGATAATGGCCCATGACACTTTTGGGCCTATGGCCCTGTGGATACCAGCCTGCTTAAAGCCCATAATTTTATTGGGCCAAACTGGCCCGAGATATTTTTTGGCCTGTTATCTGCTCGTCCTATTTGGGCCAAACATGGGCGTTACGCAGTTTCGACCTGTATTGGCCTGTGAATTTTTCGGCCCAACGCTGGCCCAATCTAGGATTTAGCCTGTTAAAAGCCCATGGTATTCTCTGGCCCAGCTGGCTAGAACTTTACTTGGCCTATTAAAGGCGGGAAACTACTATAGGTTTAGACCTACTAATGGCCCAAGATGATTATAGGCCCATGTTTTGGCCCATATGAGTAACGGGCCGACCTAAAGACCGACAACACTGAGATCCACTAAACCTTCCGGCCCAAATTACAGCATACTGACCAAAGAATAAACCTAGACTATACAATAAAGAAATTACGACATATTACATCCACTGGGAATCAAAGTTTGCTACCGGTGATAATAAAGCGCAACGTGACCGCAGATTACATACACTGGGCATCAAAGGTCGCCACCGGTGCATATAAACGCACTGACAAAAGAATATAAAAAACTGAGAGCACTTCAGAAGGCACTAGGCCTTTACAAGACGGGCCCCGCAAGCAGCCGAACAAGTTGATGAGACCTCAGTTGTGTCAATGATAGATGCTCCATCCCTAGCTGTATGGCACGATAGTGCGCATGGCCGTCCTCTAACATCTTCTTTGCATCTTTGACTTCAAGTCGAAGCTAAGCTAAAGCAATCCTTTCCGCTTTAAGTTGAGACTGAATCAGTCGAATTGATTGAGGAAGCGACTGCATAGAGGTTGTCTCACACCTACTGGTGAGTAGCTTCAACTCACTGTCTTCATTAAGACAGGACCTTGGGGTCAGCTCGCTGTCCTCAATATGATTTGGCTCACTATCTTCCCTGAAGTTCTGCCTAACATAAGAGATACGACTCTGAAAGAGAAACAAGGAGACATGTAACAGATTTCACAATTATATAAGAAAATAAATGGATCTGTTCTGCATAAGGAACATGTTTGTGCAACTACAATTTAAAATTGGTAGTTGTTGCAAACATCCAATCAGATGTAAACAGCAAAGTAAACAGCAGTGGAGGAAATGATGCCTATCCAACTCTATACTAGAAAAAAGTTTGAAGGCTTGAGAAGGATGAACTTACATTACATGTTAACACAGGTTGGACAAAGCCCATCTCCATGTTGATGGAAGGATAATTCGATAAATTCTGCAAAGAATATTCTTTATAAGCGTTGCCATTTTTCTACATTTTTCAAAGAGTAAATATAGATCAAATAATATTGGCAGAAATAGAGGATAATGAAGCTCAAGTGCAGACTGATGATACATAATCAAATAGCAATTAATCAAGTACATGGTTACAAGGCAAAAGGTACTGACAAGAGGAATGCAGACATCAACGTGTGTAGTGGCATTGGCTTTATTCAACATTTTAGTAAGAGTAAATGTAGATATGATAATTTGGAGAAAGTGGAGGGCAGGGCAGATAAGATGCAGAGTAATGCTAGACAATCAACTATCTCGTGATGCAAGTACAGTAATACCACCACCGTCCGTTATTACTTGTCGCTCAAATGGATGTATCTAGCACTATTAAATTCTAAATACATCCAATTGATAAACAATTTATTCGATGCAGAGGGAGTACATGACAACAGGTAAATACATGAGCAATCCAAAACTTCATAAGCATTGTGTTAATTCTACATTTATCTGAGAGTAAATATAGATCTTATAATTTAGAGCAAAGGGAGGATAAAGAAGCAAACGTTTAAAGTGATGCTACATAATCAAACAACAATGAGTGTACGTATGCTGACAAAGGGCAAGAGGTACTGACAAGAGAAATATAGAGCCCAGTATTGTTGTGAGATCCTATGATCCTTTGAGCAAGGAGCTTCATCTGAAATTAGTTTTCATACAAGAGAGAAGGTAAGGCACATGGAGACATTTAGGAGTTCAAATTTTGAATTGATATCATAGACAATACCTAATGCTGGGCTGTCAGCAGTTCTAATAGGGGTTTGGCTAGTGGAGTAGGGGTAGAGTGTGGTACAGTTGGGCCTGTGTTTTCTGTGGCTGCTGATCTATCTGATTTATCAGGTATCACTACCTTTTCCAAATACCTAGTTTTTACTCCTTGAGGATCTGCACTCACCCTCTTCCTTTTGGACATCTATTACGAAAGAACAACATTTGACTAGAAAAACATAGTATGATGACACATGGAATAAGTACAGAAAATGGATAGGTATGGCATATACTCATATATGATGCTTAAACTAAGAAGATGGTGTAACAAAGTAGAAGTAATGCAAGAGGTCAGATGCAAAATATGTGCGACTAATACAACCTTGCCAAGTTAGAGCAAGCACCTTGATGGGTGAATAACATAGGCCATCCTCCACCATGCCAAGTTTGTTAGCCAGTGGATTGTTCCGCAATATTCCTCTCGCGCGCCCATTCTCATATTCATTTTGATAATGTTTAGTACCTGACATGCATGAAAACATAAAAACAAGTGAGATTATCTTTGTAATGCAGAAGTGATTCTAATCCAATACAGCCTCCCTGTAAACCCCTTTGTGCTATCTCTGCAATTCTTCTAAGAGATGCCATGCACGCTGTAACTTGGTGTGTGCATTAATATAATGTGTCCTACTATTCAAAATATGAGAGCTCCAGAAGTGATGATACTTCGCAGATGACAGTTTCAACATATAGTAAAGAAGAACAAGTCGACCTGACCTGACAGATTCAAAATATACTAAGGGAGAACAACTCGACCTGACCAGTCCATCGCAAATATCTCTGCTACTCTTCCCAACAAGGAACATACTTATTAAAGAAGAGAAGAGGATCATCTTAAAGAAGAGCAGAAGAGCAAGCAGATTGAAGATATTACAAGTCTTTCTATACAATGTCGCTTTGCCCACCCATGATGAACCAGAGTGCACAGAGAAATAGTATTCCTTCCGGTCTCTCCATATGTGGCTCACATGCATTTTGAAACTAAAGTAGGAACATTTAGCTGACCAATTAAACATCTCTCAGTTTTACTAATATCAGCATAATATCATATTTGAATTTGTACAACTAAGCTTGTTTAGCTCTGTGGGTGGAGAAGTTCTATTACGACACGAACCACGTAGGCTGATCGTGGTCATCATAAAATGGGGAAACCGTAAGCATGATGAGTACAGTGTTGACCGTGGTAGTGGGATGGAAGATCTGAAGCTGCAAACCATGCAAAGGGTAGTTAGCAACTAATCTTTGCTTTGAAATAACAACTAAGATTTGGTATGGACAAGAAAGTACAGTTAACAAGTGACAAAGAAATGTAATTCTGCTGTCTCTCTATATGTCGCGACATGCATTTAGAAACTCAAGTGGGACCTTTAGCTAACCAATTAAATGTGTCTGTTAACCAATATTAGTATCATATCACAATCATATTTGAACAACTAAGCCTTGTGTTGTTTAGCTTGATGGGTGGAATCATACTAGTACGACAGAAAGCACCTAAGCAGAACATAGTAGAGTAGATAAAAGGGGAAAACCCTAAGCATCAAGAGTAAAATCAGGAAAGTGGAACTAGCTAGACCAGTGGGTGGAGCACATGCTTTTCAAAACGAATATACGAACATTAGGTGACCAATTAAACGTTCTCTATTTTTGTAATATGAGCATCATATCAGATTCGTATTTCAACGCCTAAGCTTTGGAATTATGAGTGGCATGTTGTTTTGCTTGATGGGTGGAGGTCTCGAGGAGCAGTGCTAGCACGACACGAAGCACCTACGATGATGGTAGTGAATATAAAGGGGGAAAACCATAAGCTTTACGAGTATAGTGACTGTGCCATGGAAGATCTGAAGGTGCAAAACGTACAAAGCTACTTCACAACCAATGTTTGCTTTCAACTATCCATTACGATTTGGTACGGACAAGAAAAGTACAGTAAACAATTTACGATCTATTTTCCAGGTGAGATCAATTACTTAAGCATATATGGAAGAGTACTGCCTCTCTTGCGACGACGTGTAGGCCCCTACTGATACGCTGAGGGTGCTGCGGGTGCGATGGCTGTCGGCGGGGGAGAAGAAGAATTTAGACGACCGGGTCGGGGGATAAATCCTGTTGTGGTGAACGCGGCGGTCGTAGGAGCAACAATGGCAAGGTGGACGACGACGCCGATGAAGCGAGAGGACGCTATGAAAGGATCCTGGTCCGGCGCCGTGGATGAGAGACGTCCATCTCTTGCAGTGGACGACGAGGTAGTGGCTCCGGCAAGGTGGAGGATGGGGTGGAAGATGGAGGAGGCTGGCCGCGGTGGGGAGGTTGTTGTGGCACCGACGGTGTATGTATGGGGAAATGAAGGGGGGGATCTCAAACTTTGGGACGCTGTCGGTGTCAAAACCGGTGGATCTCGGGTAGGGGGTCCCGAACCGTGTGTCTAGGCTGGATGGTAACATGAGGCAGGGGACACGATGTTTTACCCAGGTTCGGGCCCTCTTGATGGAGGTAAAACCCTACGTCCTTCTTGATTACTATTGATGATATGGGTAGTACAAGAGTAGATCTACCACGAGATCAGAGAGGCTAAACCCTAGAAGCTAGCCTATGGTATGATTGTTGTTCGTCCTACGGACTAAAACTCTCCGGTTTATATAGACAACGGAGAGGGCTAGGGTTACACAGAGTCGGTTACAATGGTAGGAGATCTACATATCCGTATCGCCAAGCTTGCCTTCCACGCCAAGGAAAGTCCCTTCCGGACACGGGACGAAGTCGTCAATCTTGTATCTTCATAGTCCAAGAGTCCGGCCGAAGGTATAGTCCAGCTATCCGGACACCCCCTAATCTAGGACTCCCTCACTAGCCCCTGAACTAGGCTTCAATGACGATGAGTCCGGCGCGCAGATTGTCTTCGGCATTGCAAGGCGGCTTCCTCCTCCAAGTACTTCACAGAAGATTTTGAACACAAAGGTAGTGTACGGCTCTGCAAAATAAGTTTCCACATATTGCCATAGAGAGAATGATATTTACACAAATCTAATCTGCTGACGTATTCCGTAGCGTGACATCACACCACGGCCAAGTCTTTATTCGAATCGTTTTACTGTCCCACCTCAGCGCGTTTAGTGAGGCGGTTTCCTTGGCACGTCTTGTTAAAGCAGAGATTGTGTCCCCTTATTCCGGGATTCTCATCAATACGGGTAACCCAACCATACCCGTTGGTATATTTTCTCGATCAAAGGCGAGTCCCAAACGGTCACGGGGAAGGCCCTTGGTATTCAACCTCTTATAAAGAGACCAAGGCCTTACTCCTTTCTTTCAATCTCAAACGAGTTCGCCCTTCGCCTCGAGTTCCAACACCCAAGGCTCCAGATTTCAGGCGCTTCGGACCTTTGACAATGTCTGGTTCCGACCTTCGAGGCCGATGGATGCCCTCCTCCGTCACGGAGGAGGACGTGCTGAAGTTGAGAGAGGCCAGGTTCTTGACCAGTGACATCTCGCATAGGCTGCCTGCTCAAGGGCAGGTCATTCCCACTCCCAAGCCCGGTGAGAGTGTGGTGTTCATGTCTCACTTCCTTCGGGGGCTAGGCTTCCCGACGGATCCCTTCGTGAGGGGGCTCATGTATTATTATGGGCTGGAATTTCATGACTTAGCCCCGGAGTCCATCCTCCATATTTCCTCATTCATCGTCGTGTGTGAAGCCTTCCTCCGTATCACTCCTCACTTCGGACTATGGCTCAAGACCTTCAAAGTAGAGCCGAAGATGATCGAGGGACGGCACGCGGAGTGCGGAGGTGCTTTTATAAGCAAGAATGCTGGTACTCCATGGCCCGAGGGCTCTTTTCAAGAGGAGTCCGGCTTATGGCAACGAGAGTGGTTTTATATTACCGCTCCCAAGGCCCCTAAGTGGGTGGCGCCACCTACCTTTCACTCGGGTCCCCCGCCATGACTGGCCTCATGGGTCAATACGTGGCTGGACTGGGGGCCGGCAAAGGACGTTCCCCTGTTGCAGGGCCGCATCCGAGATCTCCTAGAAAGAGACATCAGTCTGGTCGTGGTGACGCAAGTTATGTTAATTCACCGAGTTCTGCCCTGCAAACGTCGCCCCCTCCGCCTGTGGGAGTTCAACCCAGAGGGACCATGTGTTCTCCAACATTTTCTTGGCATGACACCCGTGGAGATGTACAAATTGTTCTTCGGACCACAAGTAGTGTGTCCGGATTCTACGGAGGACGCAGGTCTGAGCTGCAATCATCCGGATACTCAAGTAAGTAGCCTTGTGCCCGGACTCGCTATCCGTATATTTATCATAAAATTGCCCCTAAAAGAGTTGTCCTTTAAACAGGAGTGGATAGAGAAAGCAAAGCTAATCAGGTGTCCAGCCCCCTCCCCAAGACCATGCCGGGTCCCGTGCTAGTCAGGATGTTGGAGGTTGTGCCTTCAAAGGGAAGCGAGGGAGGGGACAAGGAAGCTACAGCCTCCTCAAAGTAGGTTGTCCAGAAGGGAGGAATCGAAAATTCCTCTCCTCAGGGGAAGAAGAGGACCGCCTCTGAAGACCCGGAGACCATGGCCTTAAAGGGGGGGAAGAAATCTTCGCTAGAGGGTCCTGTGCTGGGGGATACTTCGGCCGAATTATGCCCTCAAGGGGATCAGCCCTCCACCGAGCCGTAAGTAGAGAGGAGTTTTCTATTTAAGAAACGAGAGAAATCCCTGCTTTATATCTAAGAAAAGTAATCGAAAATTTACCTTGTAGCTCGGACCTTAGCCCTTCTCAGCAGAGCTCGTCTTCGGGGGATCTTCTTCCGGAGATGATGGAGAGCGGAACGCCTCCCCCTGCCGTACCGCCTTGCGAGGCGGGCGACCCTGAGGTATTGTCGCGGAGGGTTTCTCCGAATCCGGCGGGGCCGGAAGGTAGTCATATGGCCCCCAAAGCCCTCCGTGTTCGGCCTTCGAAAAGGGCCATCGGACGAGTCCGGCGCCGTCTGGTGCGCGGTCGGAGGAGCTGAAGGATCTGCTAGGGCGAGCATCTATCTCAGAGGAGCACCGCGCATTGATGGGTACGGTGATTGAGAGGATTTCATCTATGGGAGCGGATTGCATGAGGCCGTCAGGAGTTTACTGATAGGTTTTGAGGTACGTGAAATAATGTACCCTTTTTGGACAGTTGCGCATAGATAAGATGCGCCCTGTGTAGATAGTAGCCCCTGAGATTCTGTGTGTTGTCAAAAGTGACGACGCACAGAGGATCATAATACCAGGTCTAATATGCCGCCTTTATACGTAGGTGGCGAAGTGTCTGGTGGCCAGCCGGACTGATGGATTTGCCGAGCTAAAGCGGCAACTTGACATGGCAGATGCCGACATCGCGCTTCTCAACAAGAGGCTTGATGAGGCACAAGGTATGTAATTCCTTCGGCGGCCACATGCCAAAAGTCTGACGTGGCCACATGCCAAAACGCCAGCCTCCTCCTCGGTTATACCAAGAAACCAAGGGATGTGTATCAATAAGAGACAGTAAAAAAGGTTTACGCAGGGTCTTAATCTGAAAAGAATCCTTGGAACGGGTCCCTGCTGCATGTCTGCGCCTGTGTCTCCGTTGTGCCATATCCTGGACGGGCGTAGCATGGTGTTCATCTGTAAAAGAGAGGAACTTAGTTAAAGAAAGATCGTGCCGAACATGAGTACTACTAAATAAACAAAGTATAAATCGAAATGGGTAAAATTGAGCTTTATTATCTCTTGTTTTATATGTGCGGAGCCCCTAGTACAGGGGTATACGGCTATTAAGCCTTTATCAATTGTATGTTTATGCTGGACTTGTCTAGCCGTGTCCGTGGTCTTGACGACCTGTTTAGATGCTTTGGCTGGTGAAGCTGCTTTATTGTGGGGCTGTCAAGGCAGCCGCACTATTTTCCGCGTGGGAGGAACACTCAATGTTTTCCCTTTAATGATATGATGCCTCGTGGACCGGGCATTTTAAGCGTAAGAGATGCATAATGCGGTATTGCGTTAAAGCGGGCGAAAGCTTCGCGTCCCAGCAGTGCTTGATACCTACTTGAGAATGGGGCGATGTGGAAAGTTAGCCGTTCGTGACGGAAGTTATCGGGGGAGCCAAACATAACTTCTAGCCGGAGAGAACCCATGCAACGGGCATCCGGGCCTGGCGTTACCCCTTGAAAGGAGGTTTTGCTATGGCGAATTTTTGTTGGGTCTATCCCCATGTTGCGGATTGTGTCCTGGTATAACAGGTTTAGACCACTGCCGCCGTCCATCAAGACATTTGTAAAATGGAGTCCGCCGATTATTGGATCTAATACCAAGGTAGTCTAGCCTGCGTTCCGGATACTTCTAGAGTAATCCTGATGGTCGAAGGTGATCGGTTTTAACAACCATTGGCGAGACTCCTTTGGGATAGGCCATATGGCGCGTATCTCTGGTGGCGTCGTTCTGTTCGTCACGTGATGTAAGTGTACTGTTTTGACTTCTTGTGGGAAATCCTTTTGTTTTCTGGTGCTCTGCTTATGGGGTTCTTCGTCGTCCTCACTTGGTGTGTCGAGCCCCTTGTGTTCGGCGTTGAGTTTGCCGGCTTGCTTGAAAACCCAACAATCTCTGTGGGTATGGTTCGAGGCTTCCCGAGAGTACTGTGTATTTGACATATCTTGTCCAAGATTTTGTTGATAGCTCGTCCCTGTTATCTTTGAGGGCGGCTTTCTCTGATTCTGGAGCGAGCTTTTGAATCCGGCGTTGACCACTGTGCTCTTTGGGCTGTTTCCCTTATTCCGGCACTGGTCCTTGCTGCATTGGGGTTTTCCGTTTCCATCCCTAACTTCGGATGTACTTGGGTCGCTGGTGCTACATCTTGCCAACCAGCTGTCCTCTCCTGCGCAAAAGTGGGTCATGAGGCTTGTTAATGCGGCCATTGTTCTTGGCTTTTCTTGGCCGAGGTGTCTGGCGAGCCATTCGTCTTGAACGTTGTGCTTAAAAGCTGCTAGGGCTTCGCGTTCGGACAGTCGACTATCTGATTCTTTTTAGTAAGAAATATGTTCCAGAATTTCTGGGCTGACTCTCCGGGATGTTGAGTTATGTGACTGAGATCGTCTGCATCAGGAGGGCGTACATAGGTCCCTTGAAAATTTGCCCGGAAAGCATCCTCAAGCTCTTCCCAACTTCCAATGGTGTTTTCGGGAAGGCTTTTGAGCCAATGCCGGGCTGGCCCTTTAAGCTTGAGGGGTAAGTATTTTATGTCGTGGAGGTCATCTCCTCTGGCCATGTGTATGTGGAGGATATAATCCTCGATCCAGACCCCAGGGTCTGTTGTTCCGTCGTATGCCTCTATGTTTACGGACTTGAATCCCGTTGGAAATTCATGGTCCAGCACCTCATCGGTGAAACATAGGGGGTGTGCGGCACCCCTGTATTTGGGTGTGCCGTGATGTTCGGATATTTGTTGTGTTGCATTGCTTACTAGAGCTTGCTTTCTTGGCCCGTATATAGATCTGGCTGGGCCGTCTTTTTGATGCGGATCCTTTGGTGGATCGCGTGCCGGCTTGTGTGCGGCGCCGCTTGCCGCTCCATGCTGGCCATGCGGTCGTCCATCCGACCGGATGGCTTTCCTATTTTTTGACTGCAGGGGCTCTAAGGCCTCCTTGTCAAATTTAGGCAGTAGCTTTCGCTTTGGATAGCTTTTTGTGCGGCGACTGCCGACATATTTGTCTGCGGTGTTGCGTACTTTGCTCCATCTGATTCTGAGTGCATCTTCCGTAGTTTTGAGCTTCCGCTTCTGCTTTTTCAGGCTATGCGCAGTGGCGACGAGCCTTTTGTGGAGGTTCTTCTGCTCCATGAGTTTATCCGGCGTAAGGTCGTCCGGACTGTTGTTTTCGCCGGGGATGGGGTGTTCGGTTTGTTTATCCAAGTTTCCCTGTTCGGACGCTTGCTCGAAGGCATGTTTGTCATCCGCCGGCTCGTCCTGCTCTATGGCTGGGTCTGTATGGCTGCTGTCTCTGTCGAGGCAGGGCTTGGAGCGGCGCTTACGTCGCCGCTTTGATTGCTTTTCGAGTGAACGATCCCTCGTTGCATCCCTGTGTTCCTCGTCGTCGCTTCCTTTGGGTGTGTCCACCATGTATACATCATGAGATGAGGTGGCTATCCAGTGCCTTATAGGCGTTCGTTCATGTTCATCTCCTACATCGTCATCCATACCGTCGATGTCTTCGGAGTCGAAGTCGAGCACGTCGTTTAAATTATCAACAGTGGCTACAAAGTGGGTGGTGGGTGGGCTTTGAATTTCTTCATCATCCGCATCCCAACCTTGTTGACCATAGTCCGGCCAGGGCTCTCCTGATAAAGAGAGAGACTTTAGTGAATTCAAAATATCGCCAAAGGGCGAGTGCTGAAAGATGTCCGCGACGGTGAACTCCATGATCGGCGCCCAATCAGGTTCGATCGGTCGGGGCGCGGAGGGCTCGGAGTCTGGAGAGGAGTCCGGCTCCTTGGAGTCATGGGCTTCGCAGAGAATAGGGCTGGTGTTCGGCTCGATCGCCGTAGAGATTGCATCCCCCGAGGCGGTGTCTAACCACCCATCCTCGATTGGTGTGATCGACTCCGAGCTAGGGGTCGGAGCGGACACAAGTGCGGCCTCAAGGACACTGTTCGGCGGCAGAGCTAAATCATGCCCATCGTGACAGTGCGGCGTGCTCGGCTGTGGCTCGAATCCGTCGAAGATCAAGTCTCCGCGGATGTCGGCCGTGTAGTTCAAACTTCCAAATCTGACCTGATGGCCAGGGGCGTAGCATTCGATCTACTCCAGATGACCAAGCGAATTGGCCTGCAGTGCAAAGCCGCCGAATACGAAGATCTGTCCGGGGAGAAAAGTCTCACCCTGGATCGCATCACTGTTGATGATCAGAGAAGCCATCGGGCCTAAAAGTGACGACACAGAGGAACTCTCAATGAAAGCACCAATGTCGGTGTCAAAACCGGCGGATCTCGGGTAGGGGGTCCCGAACTGTGCGTCTAGGCCGGATGGTAACAGGAGACAGGGGACACAATGTTTTACCCAGGTTCGGGCCCTCTTGATGGAGGTAAAACCCTATGTCCTACTTGATTAATATTGATGATATGGGTAGTACAAGAGTAGATCTACCACGATATCAGAGAGGCTAAACCCTAGAAACTAGCCTATGGTATGATTGTTGTTCGTCCTACGGACTAAAACTCTCCGGTTTATATAGACATCGAAGAGGGCTAGGGTTACACAGAGTCGGTTACAATGGTAGGATATCTACATATCCGTATCGCCAAGCTTGCCTTCCACGCCAAGGAAAGTCCCTTCCGTGCACGGGACGAAGTCTTCAATCTTGTATCTTCATAGTCCAGGAGTCCGGCCGAAGGTATAGTCCGGCTATCCGGACACCCCCTAATCCAGTACTCCCTCAGACGCGCTTGTCTGAAATGTGGGAAAATTACGAACTTATCCCCCATTTAAAATTGCAGACATCACGTCGGTTGGGGATAGGACGGTAATCTCGCATCTCCCAAATATTTGCCGGTAGCGATTTCGGGCGAGGAGAGGGTGTTTTGCCGCCCGCGGTTGGCGCCCACGGTGTATGAACGAGGCTGACAGGTAGGGCGGTTGTGTCACATCTGAGGAAGTTACACATCTGCCCCTATTTAAACTATTTGCCTACATCGATTTTGGGCAAGGAGAGTTTTCTTGCCGCCCACCGTGTATGAATGGGGAAATTGAGGGAGAGACACATGTCTTTCGAACGAGCTCGAATAAATTGTGATTTGCCACCCACGTTTGGCGCCCATCATGTCAGAATGGGCTTAGAGGCGGTCGTGTCACGTCTAATTGAAGTTACTAGTCTACTCCTATCGACAGCAGTGTAAATCCGGTCGATAAGGATGTCAAAGTGTCTGGGGTAGACAGTAATTGCCATCTGGCAAACACTTCCTTCGGGCGGCCCACAAATGATAGTATGTGTTTAGCCACTTCGTTCAAAACTTGGGAGAATTAGCATCCACGTTTGCCCTGGGCCCTGGCAACTAAATTCAAATCCAATTTGTATTCGATTACGAATATCCACCGGTAATTCTACGTTTTGTTATTTATTTCTTCAAAACCACAGCAAAGATTTATTCCACCTTTATATATGATTATGATTTAGAAATGCCGTGATCTTCGAATTCAGTAGGTTGGATACACTTTGAGTCAAACAGTTATTTCATCCAATACAATATGCTCACATAAAAAGCAGTTCACCTTATTCAATCATACAAGTATTGAGGATTACCTCGCCTAAAAAATTCAGGTCATTACAACACATGGACAACATAGGGGGTCTTACAACAGAATACATTTAGGAGACATGACACGACATGCAAGTACAATAACCTATTGACAATTTCAACTAGTATCTACAGAAGAACTGGGATTACCCTGGGCTTCAGATAGCAGAAACAGCAGGACCTCCGCCATCTTCAAATGCAGCATTCTTACTTCCTCCAATTCTTGGGTTGCTTGCATAATGTGTGCAGCTAATTGCATAATTTCCAGCCTCAAGATCAAGATTACCTCAGTCATGGCAGCCAGACCATCTCTTTCTACCTCTAGTACATCCTCAAGAACTATAATATATGTGCTCAGACTGCTCTCCGGTGGTGTTGCCTCTGAACTGCTACCATGTGGTAACATGGATAGCGCACTGCTTCCACAAATAGATTCTGGGGTTGAGCATTGTGCCCTAGTGTGAACGGCATCCTGAAAGGTTTCCGCTGGACATAAGTAAGAGATAGTTATCGCATGATTAAGGTAGTAAGCTTACATGGTAAACGACATACGAATTATTGCCGAGCATGGCAAGCTATATTTAAATGGTTCAAAGCAACATCAGCCGAAAAGAAATTAAAATGGTAAGATGAAACTTGAAAGGGAGTGTACCACCGCTATATTTAAGTTGCCCAGGCATCTAAGCAGTTTAAATAATCTGAGAAAGCACTTAACAGTGTGGCCTCATATAAACTACGAAGACAGTCTTGTGATGAAGTTCAGAGGAAAATTTAAGGACTCAAATGAACTAGGCATGCATTTCTTTATGATAGTACAACAAACACTGCTGACATATTGGCCAACTCAGGTATAGCCTAACAAGTAACAAACAAGCATTCGAATCAAGCAATACAGCAAAGCAGAGAACTGAACTATTTGTAATTCTGTAGGATTATAGATTGAGGGCAGAAGCCAAGAAAGCAGCCCACACGCATTACATTTCACATGTACTAAAACACATTGGCTTACCATATGTTGTTGTGAAGCCTCGATGTTGTTGCAATGTTCTTTGAAGATATCGTCAGCATCCGGTGGTTGCAAATCTAGTTGTCGTAGTTTATTCTGCACCCTCTATTTAGGTAAAATTAATTTTAATCGCATGCACTGGTTCGAATTTATCATCAATGGTTCATCTAAACTAATGAAAGAAGGGTGTGTGCTTACACGACAATATATCTACTTCACTATATTTTTATGCTTGTTCGAGGTGCCAGCCCCAAAAAAACAAATATTTTGCTTGATGGGGTTGGCAGCTCCATAATTAATCCTTACTTATGAAGCCTGTTATCCAAACAAGTTGGAGTAGGCTAGATATGAAACCCTTTCACGAGGACTTCCCAGGAGGTCACCCATCCTAGTAGTACTCTCGCCCAAATGGGTTTCATACCCAAAAGACTAGCTAGTTTTTAATTAGTCATGCAACTTGGGAAGATCAAGAACACACAAAAAAGTAATGAACGGAGGCTCGGAGCAGTGATGTAATAGCTAGCATTAGAAAATGTAGGGTAAAACGAACAAAAAGCAGCGGAACCACATGCTAGTTTGCTGATGTGTAATTAAGCATAGAGAACATGAAGCAGTCTGATGGAACCAATAGGTTGCATCAGAACAACACCATTATCATAAATATAGCCTGCAAGAAGTAAAATAGTAGGCAATGATATCTAGGAAGTACAATAATACTTAGGACAAAACTAAAGCATATTAACTATATGTGCACTGGTATGTAATTTAGCACATGTAACATGTTCACTGCCGGAAGTATGGCCCTACAGGTGCAAGCAGAATAACGTGTCTCATGAAAAATTGAATGATGCCCTGAGGAAATTCAAAGGTGCAGTGATTATGCTAAGAAAGTGAGCGTAGGCGGCGGCCGTTGGATAATAGTACCTGATTCTCGGTGGTGTATGGGTATCGTTGTCATACTTGATAGGTAAGGATCGTCGATCGAGCTCGTGTTGCGGTTGAGTTTTGGCAGGTTGTCGTCGTCGCTGAAGCAGCTCCGGTGCTTCGGTTGCGGCGCCTGTCGACATACAAGAAAGCTCATCTGTGCTAAGTGAACAGTTGCACGATAAAGAAGAGAAAAACCAAAGAAGTACAAATCGAAATAACCTGATGGAGTTGAATATGGCGTCCGTGGAGCGGGTCTGGTGCAGTGGACGAAGGCTTTGGCGGGCACGGTGTACAGTGCTTTCGGTGAGGCTGATCTGTTGCGGCGGACAAGGGCTTGTATGAAGGGCCAGCGATCGGGCGGACGAGGGAGTCAGTGAAGGGCCTACACTGTGGTGGACAAGGGCGCGGGTTAAGCAGATCCGGTGTAGTGGACCATGATGGCGGTCAAGGAGATCTGGATCGGTGGACACGCTAGTCGGTGAAGCAGCTCCGATGAAGTGGTGAGTTGGCAGTTGGGGGTTCGAAGGTGCGGAAGGTAGACCCGGTGGGGTGTGAGGTCCACGGCTGCGGTGGAGGACTAGATTCGGTGGCTTGGCATGGTTGGGGGTCGGGGAGGGGAAAGGGGAGGGGCTCTGGGGAAGAATGTTGGGGGCAAGGTGGGGAAAACAATGGAGTTACCAAAGCAGCCCTTTTCCGTTCATGTGGTAGGGGTAAAACAAGAATATCGCAGGGCTAAACTTTCGGGCGCGAGATATTTCGATGTGAGCTGGAAGTTTGAAAGCTTTTGGCGCCTGAAATTATAAGTGTTCTGCTCTTGTACGACCGACTATGATATCATGACCGAGAATTTATTTGTTTTGCACCCAAAAAAGTGCATGTTTTGAAAATCAGTATCTCCAACTCGAAACTTAGATTGTCCATTCAATTCAAATATGGATCATTGAGCTAGTACAAGTAAATACTATCATACGGTCCAATTCAAATGAAATTCCAAATGTGTTTATCCCAAATATGATGACAAAAGCAAAAATGTGTATGTGTATGAATAAAGTTGATGATTATAAAGTTTGAACATGCCTGTATGTGTATATCTCTAGGTTTGATATATGAATTTGAAATCACGAAATCCTAGCTTAAAAAATGTACCTCCATTTAAATGAATTACAAAAGCTAATGATGGAGTCGAATTTCAATATTCCAATATAGGTCTCTTATCACTTTGTCTCTTGGGCATGCACACATCTCTTCCCCCACTCTCCAGGTCTCCTGGCATCTCTCTTTCCCAAGCACACACACTATGTAGAGTGTATCTTTCTCATACACACAAAACATCGCCCCCAAACGTCTATCTCCCTAGTTATTTGGTTCTAGCACACTCACCTCACACACCACCCCGATTGCAAACAAGCACACTTTGTCTCCTTGTGCACCACTCTCCTCTTTCTATATCTCCCACATGCGGACCCACCCCAGCTCCTTCCATGTATACATATATACCATGACTCTTTCCATAGCTCCCTAATGTATCATCGTTCTCAATCTCGCATGTTTTTCTCTACACCATCTATTCTTGACCTCTCATGAAGTCTCTATCACACACACGATGACTCGCTTCCCTTGCGTCTCCGTACATAGGCCAATTTCGAACAACATCAACATTGTCTCCCTATCTATACGCCACTTATGGACAGAAACGACCCCTCTCCCCCATCTTTTCCTCTCTTTCTCTCTCTCTCTCTCTCTCTCTCTCTCTTTCTGTCTCTCTCTCTCTCTCGCTCTCACACCCCTCTCTGACACACTCGATGTCTCTTCCATATAGTCTGCTCCCCGCCCGCACCCATGCTATCCCGCTACTGCACATGCCTTTGTCTCTCTTTGACACACATGTCACACCATTCGTCCTTCCCTTATACTAGGTTTACATCATGAGTGGTCTCTCTACTCCACATACACACACTCCCTCTCACACACAAACGCGCGCACAAACGCACACAAACACGCACAAACTCCCATCTAGCCATCTGGATCCTTCTTTTAAGACACACACCTTGCATATTCTCTACAGCTCTAGATATGTATATACCTCCCTCTCTAGCTCAGATACACACCAAAATTCTCCATCTCCTTAACTCACACATCTCTCCCCATGCACGCATGTGTTCCTCACACACTCACTCTCTGATTATGTCTATTAGTCGTCAACCCGTGCTACGGCATGAGCTAGTACTATATCAATAGAAAATTTACAGTATCATCTTCATTTTACAATGTAATATAGCATCATTCATATGTAAAGTTTAGACGGATGGAAGTTTCTCTGTTTGCACCTTAGGGAGATAATTATCGTGTTTTTAGAAAAAATTCAATGAATTGTTGTCATGTTTTCCTATTAGAGAAAAATTTCCCTTCTAGTGTCCCTTATTTTTTCGGAAATAAGCAATCTCGAATAAAAAATTTAATCAAGTCTCATCATGAAAATAATGATAATTCTAGGAAAATTTTAGATCCCAAATTTTAGGCCAAAAAACATATAACTCTATAAAATTTATGATTATCTTAATATATGCACACATAGAAATCAATCTAGGTTTACATATAGTATAACAAATCTTTAAAAGAAAATTGATTAAGTATCAGAATATATATATATTCCATACTTGGAAGAATCATGTGAACCCATGCTCCAAGAAAAAAAATATAGTTCACCACTCATTTATTCATCATGAGTATAGTGGATTAAAAAGAAAGACATGTACCGTTTATAAGTTATAAACGCATTTTGGAACGAACCATATGTAGTAGAGGCACTCTTCACGAAAGTTTAGTAATAGCACATTGGCCGATCTGCATGTACTTCGCATCGAGAGACATCAGGTATAACCGACGTGTCACATTTGGACACACTGGATGTGGCCGGCACCCTGCGGCGTACATGAGGACGTTATTGGCATAGTTGATCAAGGTTTCCTATTCTCATGTCCCTTAATTGTCATTGCTTCTGCTTTCATGCTCCGAGGAATAACTAAGGCATATATCAATCGATTTCTTTTACAATCGTCATGACTCTTTGATGTTAAAGAACTATGTACGTATGTACTTAGGTTATTTCCTACTACTCGAGAACTGCTCATGAGTAGTAAGCAACATCATCGATCTTCGATGGATAATGACAATCATGTTTTCCATGGTTGAGAAACATGCTCATAGCAGGACAACAGGAGAGGATGGATTGAACTATACCTCTTTTTTAGATCGATTCCAGCGGTTGATGGAACATTAAGGGCAACGTTGATGCCCTGAAGAACAGACGGCGTGTCAAAGAGGAGGATTAGGAAAAGCGGCGGTAGGGACTCTAGATGATGCGCCATCAGGACGAGCGGCTAACTGAAGAATTATTTTTACGGCAGCAAGCGGATGTGTTTTTCTTTCTTTGGATTCAAAATCACACATGAGAGTTTATTTAATGGAAATCAATCAGATGCGACATAAGTATGGCTTTCCTTCGGAGAACATGATAGGACACTGTATTTTTTTTGAGACGGGACACTGCATTTTTTTTATCTGGAAAGCGGTTCATCTTTTCTTTTGAGAGATTATTAGATCGAGTCACGTGTGGTCATTTATTTCAGGAAAGGAAGCGTGCTTCTGGGAGAACATGCATGATAGGACGCTCTGCGCCTTTTTTCTTTTTGACGGGATGCAGTACATTGTTTTGTTTACGGGGCGGTCTTCATCTTTTTTTAGTCGTTCGTCTTTCCTTTTGACAGATTAGATCTAGTCAAGTGGGGGTGATTTTTTTTCAACAAAGGAAACGTGCTGGGAAAACATGCATGATAGGACGTTGTACATCTTTTTTTTTTCTGACACGACGGTGTACACTATTTTGTAAGGGACGCTGCTCGTCTTTTTTTAGTCGTTCATCTTTTCTTTTGATAGATTGGATCGAGTCACATGTACATGTATTATTTTGTTTATTTATGGGCGATCATGTATAGGATGTCTCTTTTCTAATTGTGTCACGCTGTACATTATTTTGTTTATGGGCGATCATGTATAGGGTCCACCTAGATTTTACTTGGCCAAAAATTGATTCATGGACATGACTTTTGCGGGCAATTAGTAGCATCGTCGAGTTTGTCCCTCTTTTCCGTTGGATTGGAATCTTCATGGTTGGAGGCTTCCTTTTTTTTTGAGGAAACGGATGGATCTTTTTTTTCCTTTTGGTTCACTAAGGTTGAATGTGTCATATGCCTTTTTTATGTGACATCGTGTCACATCCTAGTTAGCCATGCATTAGAGTGTTGCATCATGTTTACTCTTTCATCAGAAACCTGAAATGGGGATGACAGAACCCCCAGTCCCCTCTGAAACCAATTAGGGTTTACTAAAAACTTTTTCAATGAACCTGAAATGCCCTTCTAAAATGCCCATCATTTTTGTCTTGGTTCAGAACCTCTGCCAAAAGTGATGCACATTTTCCTAGGCCATCTTAGGGTTTTTGAATTAAATCATAAATATTTGAATTTGGGCATTTAAAATTATATAAATTATTTAAATGCTCAAATATCTCCAAACTAAAATGTTTCATGTTGGAAATAATCCAACTATGGACCAGGAGTAGTTTGGTGATTTTAGGAGTTGCCTAAGTATTTTATTTAATTCAACAAAGTTGCAGAAGTATTAAAAAAACAGAAACAGAAAGAAATGGAAAAACTTACCTGACGCCTGCTCCCGGCCCACCTGCCGGCCCAGCCCAGCGCCGCTCCAGCGAGCTGCTTGCCGGCCAGGCAGGCAGGCAGGTGCCCGACGGCGACCTCAGCGCGCGCCACGCACCTGCTCGCCGCCTCGCCGCTCCCCGCGCCCGGTGACGTCGTGGATCAGCCTCCCTCGCTCCCCCGAACCCCCCAGACACCCCCTCCTCTCT
>NC_041388.1:174562417-174617759 GCF_002162155.2 Triticum dicoccoides
CTCCTCCCCCTCGCGCTCCCCCACCATGACCGACGCCACCATCGCCGTGCCTTCGTCGTAGCCGTGCTTCCCGCCGACCGTGCGTCCTCTCATCGTGTCCAGGAGCTCCGCCGCTGTCCACTCCATCGAGCAAGCCGAGCCCCGAGCGCTCACAATGCCCGAGTCCACCGCAATGACCTCGCCCGAACCGCCGTCGCCAGAGATCCCCTTCAACGCCGTCGTCGCTCCGGTCCATCTCCGGCCGCACCAAGGGCTTCGTCGCACTCACTGTGAGCTTAGCCATCTTCCCCCCTTCCTTTTCTTGCTCCCGAGACGTGTAGCGACCTCCCGGAGCTCAACCGCACCCACCGCCGTGGAGCTCGTCGCCGACGTGCTCCCGGTCACCCTCCGACCACTCCACGGTGTCCATCATACTCACCGTGTCACGTAACACCTAGCTAGCTACTCCCCGCGCCTCACCGACCCCTCTAGCGTCAAGTTCGTCTTCGGCCGAACCCCGGTAGCCGCCAAAGTCGTCGCCGGCGCCAACTCTGGCCACCCCGACCCCAACGGACTCCACCAAGAGCTGCGGCTCGCCCTCAGCTCCACTCCGGTGGTCTCCGCGACCCATTTGGTGGCCGAAACAGCCAAAACCACTTCCGCCGCCGCGTCGGGCTCGCCGGCGGCTAAACGCCGGTGCAGCCGACCCGGGTTTGACCACGGGTGGGCCCTGGTTGACTCCCCTGAGTCAATGACAGGTGGGGCCCAGCCCTGTTAATTAAACAGGTTTAGTTTTATTTAAACTTTAATTAAATTAATCACCCTGACACGCGGGACCCACTGTCAGGTTTGACCTGGACATGTTCCGTTGACCTGCTGACGTCACACTGACGTCAGGCTGACGCAATAATTGATTTTCTGGAATTAATCTAATATAGGAAATTCCAGAATATAGTTTAAACTTTAAAAATTCATAACTTTTATTCTGTAACTCCAAATCAGTCAAATTCTATATGAAAAATGATCAGAAAAATCCAATCTATCCATCTGTACTATTTTCATGCATGATTAAACAAGTTAACTTGATGTTTAATGCAGAAAAAGGAAAAACACTTTAAAGGGCCATGTTTGAGTTTGAAATTTGAATCTTTGATTCAAATTGGTTCAAACCCTTCTGGTCTTAGCTGCATTAGCCCAACACACTCATATTGCTATGTTTCATGCATACATCATATTGTTGCACATTGTTTGGTGATGGTTGTGTATCGGTGTTCTTTGCGGCAGGATCTGCCTCCAAGGAGTATCGTGATTACCCTAACGAAGAACCGTATCAGTGCATCGAACCATCAGGCAAGCAACCAACCATTTGATCATATCGATACAATCCCATGTTCTCGCTCCTGCTCTCTTTTACTGCATTAAGACAACGCGTTTCAAACTGCTGTGTGCTACGGTAGTTGAACCCACTTCCTCTGCATGACCTGTCATTGCCACAGTAACTAGATGAAACCCACTAGCATGTGTAGGAGTTGACTGAGCCATATGTATGTGTTGATCCTACCTTGCTATGCCTGCTATGCTTAGAGTCGTGTCAGGTCTGGTTCATCTGGGTGATGGGCTAGAGTGAAATGATTATGTCGGTAATGAGAATGGTGTGGTGAACACGATTTGGTAAAGGTATCGATGAGAGGCCATGTAGGAGTACATGGTGGGTTGTTTCATTGAAGCCGACCTTAAGCACTGAGATCTGTATGTGTGATTTAAGAATCAGCTACTACCATGCATTGGGCCCGAAACCAATGGACCCTCTCGGCTTCTTATTCACCCTAGTTCTCCGTCCAGGAGTTGCAAGTAGTTTCTGGTGTTTGTAGCCTACTGGAGGCCGTGGACAGCGCTGACCGTAGGGGTGGGCTGTGATGCGGTAGGTACGTGGCCGGGTGTACCGAATACCCGTTAGGTATCTCGGGAACCCTGTTCACATCGTTCGGGGCCGTATGGGAAACCTCGGCCGGACTCCCTACGGATGGAACCTGGATAGGCGATAAACCTGGACTGGAGGCTTAGGTGATTAGGTAGGTCGTGGCGGACACCCACGTTGGGCTTCCGCTTGAAGGTTGCCGAGTACATGTCGTGTAAACGACGGTAAATGGTGAGAGCGTGTATGAAGAAGTACACCCATGCAGGGTTATCATGATCTATTCGAATAGCCGCGTCCGCGGTAAAGGACTACTTGGTTGCCTATACAGTTCATAGACAAGTAAATGGAAACTACTAAAAGCCTCAAGATAAGTGTGAGTGCCGAGGATGGCTCTTCCGTAGGAAGACGGAGGTGGATCCTCGGTAGTGTATTGAATTGGTGAGTAGTGGACTCGTGTACGCAAAACCATTTCAAGTTGGAGTCTCGTAGGTTAGCCTAGCCAAGAGTCAGAGCTGGCCTGCTGCAACAACTCCACCAACCCTTCTTGATAATATGCATGTATGTAGGATCTGATGTAAGTCTTGCTGAGTACCTTTGTACTCATGTTGCTATAATTTACATTTTTACAGAAGACGCTGCAACCCCTTCTGATGGGTTCTACGTAGACGTTGACATCAATGAGTAGGCTAAGGCCCAGGTGGTGATCCTGAGCTTGTGAAGGACCTCGTAGTATAGCTAGGCTTTCCAAGCCTCTTCTATTTTTCTAGTTGTCTATACTCAGACAAGTTACTTCCGCTGCTAGTTTGTATGACTGTATGACTTGAATGCTAGGTCGTGTGACCTGTACCTTTGTGTATGTTATGTATGGCTCTCTGAGCCTTAAATAAAGTACTTGTGTCGTAGAGTCATGTTGTGATGCCTTGTTGTATTTGCACATATCGAGCATATTGTGTGTATGATTGAAATGCTTGGTATGTGTGGGATCTGACTATCTAGATGTTTATCTGTAGTAGCCTCTCTTACCGAGAAATGTCTCCTAGTGTTACCGCTGAGCCATGGTAGCTTGCTACTGCTCTGGAAAACTTAGGCTGGCCGACATGTGTCCTTCTTCGTTCCGGTGTCTGTCCCTTCGGGGAAATGTCACGCATTGAGTACCGGAGTCCTGTTAGCCCGCTACAGCCCGGTTTACCGGAGTCCTGCTAGCCCAGTGCTACAGCCCGGACCCACTTGCTGATGACCGACACGTTCGAAGCTGTGTCATGGATGCCTGTCCCTGTAAGTCTGTGCCACTTTGGGTTTACGACTAGTCATGTCAGCCCGGGCTCCTTATCATATGGATGCTAGCGACACTATCATATACGTGAGCCAAAAGGCGCAAACGGTCCCGGGCAAAGGTAAGGCGACACCCGTGGGGATACCGTGCGTGAGGCCGCAAAGTGATATGAGGTGTTACCGGCTAGATCGATGTGACATCGAGTCGGGGTCCTGACAGCGTTGGCATCAGAGCCGGACTGCCTGTAGGTTCTCCAAGCCAAACTGGTCGATGTTGAGTCTAGAAATTCTTTAGTTATATGTAGGGGAATTGTTTGTGGGTGGAACGTAAGGCTCTTTTTACTCCTTTATCTTATGACATTCTGATCTGAGTCAGTCTATTCTTCCACCGGGGGTTAAGGAATTAGGATCTATTCTCTCTATCAGGATCACGTGTTACTAATCAGTAGTACCTTATAGGGTTGATGGATACAAGCCTAGTTCAGTTCTACTACCACATTATGTTGTTAGGATGGATTCAGAACTTTGATATGATGATGTTGAGTGTGTATGAAATCCTTTGTCAAATGTCTCAAAATCCTTCTTGAGCATTTACAGCTGTTATGCTGCCGAAATTTTGCTAGAAATTCTAATGCCTTTGCATTATGATTTTGCTTTCAGATGGCCACTCGCGACCTCAATCAAGTGGTTCGCCTGACTCGATGCCTAGATGTACCCGGCCATACTGCCATGTTGGTCAGGGTAATGACTGAGGCTAGATACTGTTGGTATCCTGAGTACACGGTCGAAGAGCAATTCTGAGACTTTAATCAAAGCCAGTATCTCTGCACTGTCAGGATATTTCCGTCTTATCCTGGGTCCACCGAGCCCCTTCACTGCTCCTATGGACTCGGGGTTACTATTGAGATGGTTGTGCAGGACGCCGCCTACTCTATGATGACCATCATGCGAGTCAGGTCTGGTCTATTTCGGGACTCTGATTTCCGGTATATGCCAGGATCACTTCCGGGAGCACAAGGGTATCTCCAGGCTATCTATGCTGACCCTACCCAGGAGGATTCACGGACTCGCACCACTGCTGAGATGCTCGAGGATAAGGACCGTGAAAATCGGGCCTTGAGGTTAGAGCTCTTCAATACCAGTGCTGACCACTGGGCCACATTGACTCGGTTTGCACCGGCGGTGCAAGCTGGATATTCGGATATGCGCGATCTCTATCCTGTGAGATCTGCTCTGCCAGACGTGATGGGTTGGCGTGATGTAGGAGGCATCACCCCACCTCGCGGTCCCCGCAGGCCACCGTCTGTTGGTCCAAGACCTCATCCTAGCCCCTATGGTCCACAAGCTCCGCGAGATCGTCTGTTTCCGGATGATCATGTTGAGCTTCCAGGCTATGGAGGTGACTTCTACGAGGACTACTACGGATCGGTCTGAGTTAGTGGTAGTATCACTAGTTCGTGTTAGCTGTGTCGTCTATCGTCCTACGTGACTCGTGGGATATGACCTAGCTGTATCGCCTTCCGGAGGTGTAGAAAAATAATGTATAGGAGCTGGGAATGCCTCCGATGAGATGTAATCCTCTTTTCACCGTAATAGTACCTTGTTTGGTCTTGTACTAAACCCTGTATGGTGTGTATGACGATGGAATAAAGAAGCAGTTTCTGTATCTACCATGTCATACGGATGATCATCTTGCATTCCGAGTTATTCCTTACATTCTGTATCCTATGTCGGAATTTTATCATCCTGACTAAATCATTGTCTTGTTTACCTAGGATGGTCAACACGCGCACTAACCCTGCTCCTCAAGAGCAGGCCGAAGGCAGTGAAGTCAGGAATGCAAATCTGCCTCATCCTCCTTCCCTAGCCGAGGTTATGATGGAAGCCGAAAGAAACAAGCGGGAGACCAACCGTTTGTTGGAGCGTATTGAACAGAACACGGCACACCATCAGAGGACTAATGTGGTGTCACTCAGTGATTTCATCAAGTTACATCCACCCACGTTCCACCACTCCGTCGAGCCTCTCGACGCTGATGACTGGCTTCGCAGTATTTCTCACAAACTGCGTTCCGCGCTGGTAGCGGAGGCTGACAAGGTCACCTTTGCTGCATATCATCTTGAAGGCCCCGCCAGTCTATGGTGGGAGAATTATGGAGCTATGCGCCCAGCGGGCCATGTCACTACTTGGGCTGAATTCAGCGAGGCTTTCCGTGAACATCACATTCCGGAGGGTCTCATGGACCGTAAACGTGAGGAATTTTGCAGTTTCACTCAGGGCCGACTCTCTGTGGATGCTTACAGCAGGGAGTTCGGTAACCTCGCACGATATGCAACTGAGGAAGTTTCTACTGATGCCAAGAAGCAAGCAAGGTTCCGTAAGGGACTTAGTCCTGAGCTTCGCCGCGACCTCCGTCTGCATGAGTGCACATCTTTTCAGAAACTTGTTAACAAGGCCATCAGTGCTGAGACTGGTCAGACTGATTATGACGCAACACACAAGCATGGCCGTGACATGGGTTCCTCATCCGGTGCGGGTCCTCAGAAGCGCCGCGTGTGGGTGCCCAACACTGCCCTGCCACCTAGGTTCACACCGAGGCCATCCTTCCAGGCGCCTCGCCCCGTTCAACAGTCTGCACCAGCCAAGCCCTATGGGGGTCCAACCAACAATGCTCCTCCACGTACCAGTTCCGTGACTTGTTTCAAGTGTGGGGAATCTGGCCACTATATGCGTGAGTGTCCCCAGACCAACCCCAACCAATCTGCTAAAGCTGTTGGCCGTGGCAAGCCGACAGGGAAAGTGTTCCACGCCAAGCCGGCCACCGCTACACGTGGCCATGTCAACTGTATCTCTGCCGAAGAAGCTCAAGAGGATCCCAACGTCGTTCTCGGTACGCTCCTTGTTAATTGCCACCCGACATCTGTTCTTTTCGATACAGGAGCCTCTCATTCATTTATATCCGAGAACTATGCTCGTCTGCATAACACCGCATTCTGTGACATGCCATCCACTATGGAAATTTCTACTCCTGGTTCTAGATGGCAGACCTCCAGGGTAAGTTATGGAAATGAAATCCAAGTCGACAGACTTGTTTTCCTTGCATCTTTGATAGCTCTCAAATTTTCAGATATTAATATCATTTTGGGTATGGACTGGATGTCAGCTCATCATGCCAAAATTGATTGCTTCTCTAGGACTGTTCAACTCACTCATCCTTCGGGGAAGATAGTCAATGTCTTGACCCGATTAGCCAAGCGACAATTATATTCTCTTAACGCCAGCCCTTTGCCAGACCTTGAGGACGTTCCGGTAGTCCGTGATTTCCCGGATGTCTTCCCAGAGGAATTGCCAGGTGTTCCACCTGACAGGGATGTTGAGTTCGTAATAGACCTCATCCCAGGAACCGTTCCAATTGCTAGAAGACCCTATAAGATGGCACCACTAGAACTAGCCGAGCTTAAGAAACAACTCGATGAGTCCTTGAAAAAGGGTTTGATCCGACCTAGTTCATCTCCGTGGGCTTGCCCCGTCCTATTCGTCAAGAAGAAGGATGGTACGGACCGGATGGTTGTAGATTATCGACCTGTCAATTTGGTCACAATCAAGAACAAATATCCGCTCCCCAGGATCAACGACCTGTATGATCAGCTTGCTGGATCCTCAGTCTTCTCCAAGATGGATTTGAGGTTGGGCTACCATCAAATCAAAATCAGAAACGGGGACATTCCTAAAACGGCCTTTGTTACTCGTTATGGCCAATACGAGTACACCGTCATGTCCTTCGGTTTAACCAACGCTCCAGCCACCTTTTCTCGGTTAATGAACTCAATCTTCATGGAGTATTTGGATAAATTCGTCGTGGTTTATCTCGATGATATACTCATCTACTCCAAGAACGAGGAAGAACATGCCGAACATCTAAGGCTAGTGTTGAAGAAACTTCGAGAGCATCGCCTTTATGCCAAATTTTCTAAATGTGAATTCTGGTTATCGGAAGTGACCTATCTGGGTCATGTAATATCTGGTAAAGGTATTGCTGTTAACCGTGAGCGAGTTCAAGCCGTCCTTAATTGGACTCCACCTGAATCGGTCAAGCAAGTTTGGAGTTTTCTGGGCTTAGCGAGCTATTGCCGTCGCTTTGTCGAAAACTTCTCCAAAGTTGCTAAACCTCTAACCGAACTCCTCAAGAAAGATAAGAAGTTCGAATGGACTCCACAATGTGAGCACAGCTTTCAGGAACTGAAAAGACGCCTGACTTCTGCTCCCGTACTGGTACCGCCAGACTTCTCCAAGGACTTTGTTATCTACTGCGACGCCTCGCGACAAGGACTAGGTTGCATTCTCATGCAAGATCGACACGTAATTGCTTACGCTTCACGGCAATTGCACCCACATGAGGAGAATTATCCTACTCATGATCTAGAGCTTGCAGCCGTAGTCTATGCACTTAAGACCTGGCGACATTACCTCCTCGGTAACCGTTGCGAAATATTCACTGATCACCAAAGTCTGAAGTACATTTTCACCCAACCGGATTTGAATCTCAGGCAAAGACGTTGGGTTGAGTTGATCATAGATTTCGACTTAGGAATAACTTACACCCCAGGGAAAGCCAACGTCATGGCTGATGCGCTAAGTCGTAAATCTTATTGTAACAACCTAATGTTACAACAAAGTCAACCGCTTCTCCATAAGGAATTTCGGAAGCTTAACCTTCACATTGTTCCTCAAGGTTCTCTTTCCACCTTGGTGGCGAAACCTACCCTTACGGACCAGATCGTCAAGGCACAGAAGGTAGATCCGGGAATCTCCCGCATCAAGAGAAACATCAAGAAAGGAATTGCGAATTGTTTCTCCATTAATGATCAAGGGGTCGTATACTTCGGGAATCGACTAGTGGTTCCCAAAGTGCGAAACCTGAGGCGATTGATCCTTAAGGAGGCTCATGAATCTCCTCTCACCATTCATCCCGGTAGTACTAAGATGTAACAGGACCTACGCCAGAGGTTCTGGTGGACTAGGATGAAGAGAGAAATTGCTCAGTATATTGCTAATTGCGACGTCTGTCGTCGTGTAAAAGCAGAGCATCAACGGCCTGCTGGCACCCTTCAACCCTTAGCTATTCCTGAATGGAAATGAGATAAAATTGGTATGGATTTCATTACCGGTTTTCCCAGGACCAAGAGAGGGAATAATGCTATCTTCGTCGTTGTCGATCGTCTTTCCAAAGTAGCCCATTTCCTACCTGTTCGTGAGAGTATAACCGCTAGTCAATTGGCAGACTTATACATCTCCCGGATAGTGTCTCTCCATGGTGTTCCTTTGGAAATTAACTCGGATCGAGGAAGTATTTTCACCTCTCGATTTTGGGAAAGTTTCCAAAATGCTATGGGAACCCGTCTCTCCTTTAGCACCGCTTTCCACCCTCAGTCGAGTGGTCAAGTGGAACGCGTCAACCAGATTCTAGAAGACATGCTTCGAGCCTCTGTTATCTCATTCGGAATGGATTGGGAGAAGTGCCTTCCATTTGCCGAATTCGCTTACAACAACAGCTATCAATCTAGCTTGGGTAAAGCCCCTTTTGAAGTTCTCTATGGACGACGGTGTCGAACACCCCTTAACTGGTCAGAGACCGGGGAAAGACAATTCTTTGGCCCGGATATGATTCAGGAAGCAGAAGAGCAAGTTCGCATCGTTCATGAAAAGTTGAAAACAGCCCAATCTCGTCAAAAGAGTCAATATGACCGAAAACATAAGGCTATGACTTTCGAGGTTGACGAGAAGGCTTATCTTCGGGTTACCCCTCTGAAGGGAACCCATCGTTTCGGTATCAAAGGCAAATTGGCTCCTCGTTACATTGGACCTTTTCGCATTCTCGCTAAACGAGGAGAAGTTGCCTACCAGTTGGAACTACCTCCGCACCTCTCCAGAGTCCACGATGTCTTCCACGTTTCTCAACTCAGGCATTGCTTCTCGGATCCTATCCGTGGAGTGGACCACAAAACGCTTGATCTCCAAGATAATCTTACATATCGAGAGTACCCCATTCGTATCCTCGATCAGGCCGAGCGTACCACTCGATGTCATAATATCAAGTTTCTCAAAGTACAATGGTCGCACCATTCTGAGGATGAAGCAACTTGGGAAAGGGAGGATCGTCTTCGACTTGAGTATCCCGCCTTCTTTCCCGAGGAACCCAAATCTCGGGACGAGATTCTTTTGAGTGGGGGTGAGTTGTCACATCCTAGTTAGCCATGCATTAGAGTGTTGCATCATGTTTACTCTTTCATCAGAAACCTGAAATGGGGATGACAGAACCCCCAGTCCCCTCTGAAACCAATTAGGGTTTACTAAAAACTTTTTCAATGAACCTGAAATGCCCTTCTAAAATGCCCATCATTTTTGTCTTGGTTCAGAACCTCTGCCAAAAGTGATGCACATTTTCCTAGGCCATCTTAGGGTTTCTGAATTAAATCATAAATATTTGAATTTGGGCATTTAAAATTATATAAAATATTTAAATGCTCAAATATCTCCAAACTAAAATGTTTCATGTTGGAAATAATCCAACTATGGACCAGGAGTAGTTTGGTGATTTTAGGACTTGCCTAAGTATTTTATTTAATTCAACAAAGTTGCAGAAGTGTTAAAAAAACAGAAACAAAAAGAAATGGAAAAACTTACCTGACGCCTGCTCCCGGCCCACCTGCCGGCCCAGCCCAGCGCCGCTCCAGCGAGCTGCTTGCCGGCCAGGCAGGCAGGCAGGTGCCCGACGGCGACCGCAGCGCGCGCCATGCACCTGCTAGCTGCCTCGCCGCTCCCCGCGCCCGGTGACGTCGTGGATCAGCCTCCCTCGCTCCCCCGAACCCCCCAGACACCCCCTCCTCTCTCCAGCTCCTCCCCCTCGCGCTCCCCCGCCATGACCGACGCCACCATCGCCGTGCCTTCGTCGTAGCCGTGCTTCCCGCCGCCCGTGCGTCCTCTCATCGTGTCCAGGAGCTCCGCCGCTGTCCACTCCATCGAGCAAGCCGAGCCCCGAGCGCTCACAACGCCCGAGTCCACCGCAACGACCTCGCCCGAACCGCCGTCGCCGGAGATCCCCTTCAACGCCGTCGTCGCTCCGGTCCATCTCCGGCCGCACCAAGGGCTTCGTCGCACTCACTGTGAGCTTAGCCATCTTCCCCCCTTCCTTTTCTTGCTCCCGAGCCGTGTAGCGACCTCCCGGAGCTCAACCGCACCCACCGCCGTGGAGCTCGTCGCCGACGTGCTCCCGGTCACCCTCCGACCACTCCACGGTGTCCATCATACTCACCGTGTCACGTAACACCTAGCTAGCTACTCCCCGCGCCTCACCGACCCCTCTAGCGTCAAGTTTGTCTTCGGCCGAACCCCGATGGCCGCCAAAGTCGTCGCCGGCGCCAACTCCGGCCACCCCGACCCCAACGGACTCCACCAAGAGCTGCGGCTCGTCCTCAGCTCCACTCCGGTGGTCTCCGCGACCCATTTGGTGGCCGAAACAGCCAAAACCACTTCCGCCGCCGCGTCGGGCTCGCCGGCGGCTAAACGCCGGTGCAGCCGACCCGGGTTTGACCACGGGTGGGCCCTGGTTGACTCCCCTGAGTCAATGACAGGTGGGGCCCAGCCCTGTTAATTAAACAGGTTTAGTTTTATTTAAACTTTAATTAAATTAATCACCCTGACACGCGGGACCCAATGTCAGGTTTGACCTGGACATGTTCCGTTGACCTGCTGACGTCACACTGACGTCAGGCTGACGCAATAATTGATTTTCTGGAATTAATCTAATATAGGAAATTCCAGAATATAGTTTAAACTTTAAAAATTCATAACTTTTATTCTGTAACTCCAAATCAGTCAAATTATATATGAAAAATGATCAGAAAAATCCAATCTATCCATCTGTACTATTTTCATGCATGATTAAACAAGTTAACTTGATGTTTAATGCAGAACAAGGAAAAACACTTTAAAGGGCCATGTTTGAGTTTGAAATTTGAATCTTTGATTCAAATTGGTTCAAACCCTTCTGGTCTTAGCTGCATTAGCCCAACACACTCATATTGATATGTTTCATGCATACATCATATTGTTGCACATTGTTTGGTGATGGTTGTGTATCGGTGTTCTTTGCGGCAGGATCTGCCTCCAAGGAGTATCATGATTACCCTAACGAAGAACCGTATCAGTGCATCGAACCATCAGGCAAGCAACCAACCATTTGATCATATCGATACAATCCCATGTTCTCGCTCCTGCTCTCTTTTACTGCATTAAGACAACGCGTTTCAAACTGCTGTGTGCTACGGTAGTTGAACCCACTTCCTCTGCATGACCTGTCATTGCCACAGTAACTAGATGAAACCCACTAGCATGTGTAGGAGTTGACTGAGCCATATGTATGTGTTGATCCTACCTTGCTATGCCTACTATGCTTAGAGTCGTGTCAGGTCTGGTTCATCTGGGTGATGGGCTAGAGTGAAATGATTATGTCGGTAATGAGAATGGTGTGGTGAACACGATTTGGTAAAGGTATCGATGAGAGGCCATGTAGGAGTACATGGTGGGTTGTTTCATTGAAGCCGACCTTAAGCACTGAGATCTGTATGTGTGATTTAAGAATCAGCTACTACCATGCATTGGGCCCGAAACCAATGGACCCTCTCAGCTTCTTATTCACCCTAGTTCTCCGTCCAGGAGTTGCAAGTAGTTTCTGGTGTTTGTAGCCTACTGGAGGCCGTGGACAGCGCTGACCGTAGGGGTGGGCTGTGATGCGGTAGGTACGTGGCCGGGTGTACCGAATACCCGTTAGGTATCTCGGGAACCCTGTTCACATCGTTCGGGGCCGTATGGGAAACCTCGGCCGGACTCCCTACGGATGGAACCTGGATAGGCGATAAACCTGGACTGGAGGCTTAGGTGATTAGGTAGGTCGTGGCCGACACCCACGTTGGGCTTCCACTTGAAGGTTGCCGAGTACATGTCGTGTAAACGACGGTAAGTGGTGAGAGCGTGTATGAAGAAGTACACCCCTGCAGGGTTATCATGATCTATTCGAATAGCCGCGTCCGCGGTAAAGGACTACTTGGTTGCCTATACAGTTCATAGACAAGTAAATGGAAACTACTAAAAGCCTCAAGATAAGTGTGAGTGCCGAGGATGGCTCTTCCGTAGGAAGACGGAGGTGGATCCTCGGTAGTGTATTGAATTGGTGAGTAGTGGACTCGTGTACGCAAAACCATTTCAAGTTGGAGTCTCGTAGGTTAGCCTAGCCAAGAGTCAGAGCTGGCCTGCTGCAACAACTCCACCAACCCTTCTTGATAATATGCATGTATGTAGGATCTGATGTAAGTCTTGCTGAGTACCTTTGTACTCATGTTGCTATAATTTACATTTTTACAGAAGACGCTGCAACCCCTTCTGATGGGTTCTACGTAGACGTTGACATCAATGAGTAGGCTAAGGCCCAGGTGTGATCCTGAGCTTGTGAAGGACCTCGTAGTATAGCTAGGCTTTCCAAGCCTCTTCTATTTTTCTAGTTGTCTGTACTCAGACAAGTTACTTCCGCTGCTAGTTTGTATGACTGTATGACTTGAATGCCGGGTCGTGTGACCCGTACCTTTGTGTATGTTATGTATGGCTCTCTGAGCCTTAAATAAAGTACTTGTGTCGTAGAGTCATGTTGTGATGCCTTGTTGTATTTGCACATATCGAGCAAATTGTGTGTATGATTGAAATGCTTGGTATGTGTGGGATCTGACTATCTAGTTGTTTATCTTTAGTAGCCTCTCTTACCGGGAAATGTCTCCTAGTGTTGCCGCTGAGCCATGGTAGCTTGCTACTGCTCTGGAACACTTAGGCTGGTCGGCATGTGTCCTTCTTCGTTCCGGTGTCTGTCCCTTCGGGGAAATGTCACGCATTGAGTACCGGAGTCCTGTTAGCCCGCTACAGCCCGGTTTACCGGAGTCCTGCTAGCCCAGTGCTACAGCCCGGACCCACTTGCTGATGACCGACACGTTCGAAGCTGGGTCATGGATGCCTGTCCCTGTAAGTCTGTGCCACTTTGGGTTTACGACTAGTCATGTCAGCCCGGGCTCCTTATCATATGGATGCTAGCGACACTATCATATACGTGAGCCAAAAGGCGCAAACGGTCCCGGGCAAAGGTAAGGTGACACCCGTGGGGATACCGTGCGTGAGGCCGCAAAGTGATATGAGGTGTTACCGGCTAGATCGATGTGACATCGAGTCGGGGTCCTGACACATCGGGACCATCTATATTACGTATGTTTTCCTTTTATCCTGAACGTATATTCTACAATCCAACGGTGCAATTAATACTAATGATGTGGATTAATGACAGTACTTGAATGGTGCCTCCAATTAGTAAATATAAGATAAGATAAGATGTCTCTCCACGTTACACAACACAAAGCCCCATGTACATGTCTCTCTCTATCCTCCACACACATAGACACAAAGAATCTATTATTGTTGCCTCAATCTCTAGACATATCACACACGCACACTGTCTCTCTCTCTCTCTTGCAAACATGCTCAGCAAGGGTTTCCCTGTGAATAACTTACCGTCTATTCATCAATAGTCGTGGCAATACGGCAAATACGAGACGTGAAAAGAATAAATCTACACGTGCCTAGACCATCTAGTATGACTACTAGGACTAGAGCAAGCCGAAAGCGCGCCGCCGCCACCCCCTCCTCATCGGAGATGGGAAAACCTTTGTTTTACACAGTCGAGAAGTCATCGTGCTAAGGCCCCACATGTTGTGCCGTTGAATAGAATGTAGGTCCTAGTTTACGGAAACAAGCTAGTATCGATAATACATTTGTATCTCCATACTTATATTTCTTCTCTTATAAAAAACCGAATTGGTGATGATGGTATGCATGCCATCTTGCAATAGACCGTCCGATCTATATCTGACGGATGGAAATTAAACTAAAAGATACCCGCACCTCTCTCCACATTTGCAGACAAAGCCTTCCCTCATTCATCCTTATCTCCAACAATCTCATTGTTGAGCAATTAAAAAGGAAGACTCTGGAACAAACTGGCCTGGTGGCCGCTGCCGGCATCGTCCATCCCCTTGCCTCCACTCAGTCCGACCACCAATCACCACCATGCCCCACTACTCTTCACCTTATCTCCTCTTTCATGAGATATCATTAGTTTTTACACATGGGAATACTCCTACATGGATCAATCACAACAAGTGTTTTATAAAAATATGCATCTTGATGTTTCGTGCAATGCACGGACGTCTTGCTAGTACTCCTATAGAAGACTAAGTTGGTGATGATGGTGTGTCTGCCATCCGTCATTTCTGACCATTAGATCTACATCTAACGACTATGAGGTAAGTTGCTGCCTTGTCTCACCAACATCCCACTTATCTACCAATTTGTAGAAACAACCCATAATTAGTATCTTGAAACCAGCCACACCCCTCCCTCACCTCACCAAAACAGCCCAAGGAATATTTTCTGATTGAAACATAATATATCTCTACTGATATCTACACTCTTCTAAAAAACTGAGTTGGTGATGATGGTGTGCCTGCCATCCTGCAATATAGACCGTCCGATCTATATCTGACGGATAAAAAGCAAACTATGACAATTTTGCAAAACGATACCCACACCTCTCTCCACATTTGCAGATAAGGACTTCCCTTGTTCATCTTTGTCTCCCACGAGATTAACAGCTCGTATAAATGCATCTTGATATTCCATGCAATGCTTGGGCCTCTTGCTAGTATGTATATCAAAATTAGAGTGTTTTGTATCAAGTTTGTGAATAAGTATTATTCAAATTATGATCCGTTGCAACGCACTTGAACATTGCTAGTATTTCCAACCACTCCAAAAAATGCTAGTATTTCCATAGTTTCAAGTTTTCCATCAAGATATTAGTCACCCATGGTTGATATTTACTTTCAATCACGTACAAATAGGCACTATGTAACTAGCCTTGCTTATTGGCTTCCAAAGCTTAACTTTCACTCCTACTTACAATATGTAGAGTATTTAACAAAAAACTACCACTTTCAACCAGCCCTAGGAAGAAACTATTGTACAAAAATAGCAAAAACATAACCAAAATTTCTTAATCCGTGCCAAAAACTACTACCTAGTGCCAATTAGGCTCGTTTAAACCCGTTTATGACAGGGTTGGCCCACACGTCCGTGCTGACGAGGCAGCTTAAAACAACACATTTTGTTTGACTGTTGACACGAGGGACCCACATCTGACCTTCTATCTTGTTATATTCCCCCTCAAATCATTATTTTTCCTAAACATTACTTCAAACATTACTGATGCGTGTTTGGCGGTGGCTCCGGTGATGAGGGAGTTGGCAGCCGCTCCGCCGGACGGGCCAGATGCCGCACTGGCCTCCGCACAGGTTGGCAGGCTAGCCTGGGCGTGACTCACATGCGAGGAAGCCACCACGCTGGCCTTCGCTCGAGCCAGATGCTGTCTTTAGCGCGGCACGCACAAGCAAGCCGCCGCGCCGCCGTGCCAATCTAGCTAGCAAACCTTGCAGACAAGCAGCTGGACGGAGCTATCTTGGCTAGCTAGATGCCGCGAGCGCCGGACGGAGCTGGCATCCAGGCTGCTGCAAGATGGGCTCCGCACCTCCGACTATTTTGACCTCGCCTTCTGCTGGCGGTGGTAGCTGCGTCCCATGGCCAAGGATGACTAGGTGGACGGGCCGGAGGTAGGAGGTCACTCGGAAATTTTTGTGCAGACTGACATGTATGTCCCACAAGTCATAACGCCTAACTTGCCAGTCGAATGGAAGGCGTTGACTTAAGGGGCGACATGGGTTGAATGCCTATAACAACACTTTGTAGAGTAGTCATTTCTTGGTAGGACTAGTTGGTAAGGGCATGTACAATGGTTGATAAGGTAGTCTTATCTTAAGTCTGCCATGTATGCAAGTGGTAGTAGTTTCTTGGCATTATTAGTGGTTTCTTTGCATTATTAGGACATCTCCAACATTTTGTATGTTAGCTTGTTGGTAAAGTATGCCATTTCATCACAACACCTTAATATACAACAACTCCAATGGATTGTATCTAGTTTACCCAATAGGATGTGAGATAATAAATAAGGTGCTCTCTCATTCTACATTGGAGCTTGTGCAAGGGGTGTTGGTTCATGTACATACAACCTTCCTCTCTTCCCTCATTTATTGTATGACACATCATCAAAAATCCTATGTGGAAAAATCTACAAACAACTATCTTACAACCATTGGAGATGCTCTTAGTGGTTTCTTGTAAGGAACAATGTACTACTAGCGACAAAAGGCGATTCTAGGTTGCGTTGTACTCCAACAAGTACTACTAGTGGTCACGGGAGTGTATACCTCGTTTTGTGGGTTTGATCCGGCCGAACGCATGGCGGCCTTCTTTTCAAATAGTAACTTTGTTGTGAGTCAATATTGTACACGGGTAGTTTGATTTTTGAAGTCGAACGGACCTGTCGCACCACAATCTGGGTGCACTGGATAGCCCAGCCACGTGAACGGGTTTTCCTTCCCATCATCTCATGGCTTGCATGCTCTCCCTAGCCGCACCTCGCTTGAAGCGTCCTCATCAGCTAGTATCATATTTAAACTAGCACCTCCTAATTAAGCCCGAGGAGCCGAAAAAGCCTGGCGCGACATTGGGAACTATGCAATATGGCTCTGTACGTAAAGTGCTAGTATTCTACTAGTACTCTGTAGCTTGTGGAGTTGCACACATGGACTTCACTCCATTATTGTCTCTATAAAAGAAATTCCTCTTGACGTGATTTTTTTTGAAATGGAGGCAAAAGCTTTGTCTCACCTCATTCATAAAGAAGGAACTACTAACAAAGTTCGATGAGATCCATTACACCACCACAAATGGAAGTGAAAATCCTAGTCTCGCTGTATCAAATAACTCAAATGTTCTTCCCCCGCAGTAACCGTTGCTGATAAATAGGATGCTAGTGTGTGCGTGAGAGGAGCGGCTGAGTAGGCCAGCTACGCGCTTGAATAGAGCACCGAGAGTACCCACTACGCAGGTGTACTTTCCCTACATTGATAGTACAGCGATGGTTCTAGAGAACAGTACTACCCTCCACTTCCAACTGTAGCTCCTTGGCCCTAATATTAAGAGTTCAAAACTGGTGCACTATACTAGAAGCACAGTACATCGCACTACTAGTTGAGAAAGTAGTACTAGTACTGCTACAGTAGGAGTACGTAGTAAATAATAGCCTCACCCCTTCGCTAAGGAAGAGATCGAGGAGCTACAGTTGGAAGGGACGAGGCCCTACGGTTACTATGCTCTTATCTCCTCCTCGCCAGTTCCCCTCCCCCCGAAGAGAAGGTAGTTCGTCGGTGCTCCCATGGATTCGCCAGGCGGTTCTCCTCCTCGTCGGGGCTGGGAGACCTTGGACGACGATCCTCTGGGAGAAATCGCATGCCGCTCCGACGTCCTCACTGCCGCAAGACTCGGTGCTTCCTGCACCAACTTTTTCAAGATAGTGCTTAAACAAGCATGGGAAAAGTCCATGCCTGTTGGTCTTCCATGTGTCCTCAAGGAGAAGGTTCTTCTATGGGACAATCCTTCGAACAGTCCACCGTTCCCTGGCCATGGTTGAACATTGACTCTGCTAGAGTTGCCAACATTGAGAGGTAGTCGGATTTTGTCCGATGAGCAGGTCAGTCATGGAGTTTGATCATGTAGTACTTAGTTATACAATTTACATCCCATAATTTCTCCGCTGCCCACCGTCTTATATATAGGTCTGGGTCGGTGCCAACGAAGATTGGCTTGCATACCTCCGGCCGGATACCACCATCATTTTGCACAACATCCACACCAGTGTGGCCATTCCCGTAGACCCCTTCTCAACCATTGGGATCGGCCTTCCGGACTGGTTGGGCTTGAATACGTATGATGATGCCTACATGAGATTGAAGAAGATAGCAATTGCAGACCCATCGACAAAGCAACGTGGCTACGATGATTACTATGTCATCGTGGTGTTCGACATAAGGATTGTCATCAATGCAAGAGGCAGTAACGGCAGAGGCTGGCGCATGTTGGCTGCGGCAGATTTGTACCCCTTCACGTTCGAAGACGTCGTGCGCCATCTAGGCCGCATCTTCGCGGTGACAAGCCAGGGGACTTGTTTCATCTGGTTGCCATCCTATGGTACGGGAGATTACAAACGGAGTGCACAAACCATCATTTGCATCCCTAACGGTACTCCATTATTTTGCAAGGACCAGTCATCCCCCGTTCAAAATAAGATCACCGATCCTGGATGTGCATTTGCATCCGCGATTCGGTCTAACCTGGAACCTTGTAGCTGACTTTGGCATATTGGGATCAATTATCTTAGTAGTCATTACCCATGGTACCACTGATGTGCAACATGGTCACACAATCTACCACGATCGGACCGTCACCATCTACCCAGGTATTCCATTTAGTATTATATTTTTAACCCTATCGCCTTTTCCTTTGTTGTTGTACTACTTACTAGTACTAGTAGGAGTACTTTCTACCTTGGAGGATGCGTATATCTAGCTAGGCCCTTGAAGACTTGGACCCACTGATTGCCACCATTTTAGTTTTTTCCATGTCTTACTATCTCATCCATGCAGCCAAGAGTGGCTATATATAATAAGCCGGTTATTTTACTTCCTCTGTATCGAAGTAGTACTATTTGCTGCACAGTATTACTGACCACCATATTTGAGCACAACATTATTATGCATGGACCTTGACTGTGTATGTCACCATGTGTCTAGATTTAGGATGACGCGTGTACCAGATGAACGGTGCCGAGTTCGACCCCCGTGATGCTACATGGGTGTCGAGGAACACTCTTGGAGAGTACTCGCTTTTCATTGGGGAAAACTACCCCATTGTGAAACGGATGCCACCTTCCGTGCACGACACCGAAGGCCTGCCGTTGATGAAGCATGGTTGTGTCTTTAGTGCGCACCGCCGGATGAACAACATGCTGGGACACGCTATCCCTGATTTATGCCGCTTCAGCTTGGATGAGTCTCCATCGTGTGGAGCCAGACTAGAAAGCTGTGACAATGATTCCCGTTGCCCACTGCTATGGATCGTGCCATCCATGAAGAACACCTGGGACTGGAACCTGGAGGAGGACATGTAGCCCATCTATAACGGGTAAGTGGGGTATGGTAAATTCTGAACGGTAGCACTGTGAATATATGTAGACTAGTCGTGCACAAATTTATCACATGAATTGGAGATGAATTGTGTGGCATACTGGCATTTGTCCTTTAGAATTTATTACTAGTAAATGTGCTATGTGTATGTGCAACTTGTGTGGTTGTTGCACGGGATCCAACACGCTCATTGAGAAAAAAGGTGGCACAACTTTGGATATAGGTTACATGGCGGCATCATATAGTAGCATCGTTCGCTATAGTTGTAACTCCTACTAGGAAGACAACTCCTATAAAACCTTGTGCTTGGCTGTTTGCCTCTTCGGGAGGTTCAACAGTTCGTAGTCGTGTGAACCTTGCACTTGGCTCTTTGCCTCTTCGGAAGGTCCAACAATGATGATACTACAGTACAATATGCTTCTAGCAATCTGACACCGATTGAACTGCTACGCGTCCACCGCGAGGGCAAGGGTGAGCGAGAGGGAGAGGGAGAGGGATAGGGCGTTGTAGTCAAAACCCTCTCCTCGTCTTGCGAGCCACCGCACGCGTGGGCGAGGGAGAGGCGTAGTAAGCAAGCTTCTCCTCGTTCGGCGAGTTGACGGGACACATCAAAGCAGTACATGTACTAGTCCGTTCCAGTTAAATATGGCTTAATTTGAAACGAGAAAAATACACTGGCGGTCAACGTATGTAACAATACGCTCTTTACATTCACTATATATTGGTTTGCGGTGAGTATACGATCACTAGCTCATCATAGAGCATCGTATTGCACCCTACTGACCGGCCACATAGTCAACGTGGCACTTTGTTGACTAGTTAAATTGTCACTTGGTTTCTGGGTCCCACCTGTCAGTTGGCAGAGCAAAGAAACCAGTTGAACAAAACTTTACACAGGCGCGACAAGAGTCCAACCCTTGCGCGGGAACCACCCCGGTTGTGTATGTGAGTGCATGCACGTGTACTCCCTCGGTCTTCCAACAAAGAGTGTACATTGGCTAAAAAACAAAGAGTGTACATCTACACTTCCAATGCATTTAGTCTTTAATCTAAAATAGATATTGATTGACTAATGCACCAACTTGTGCTCTAGCTATAGGCTACATGTCTATCCTTAATTACATCATGCAACAACCTTCATTTAGTCTTCTTCCCTCAATGGTCGCATGCTCACATAAACCTACTACTTTTGGGCATTAAATTATGCCCTGGTCAATGTGTAAATCTCTAAATGTACAGACTTTCACGGACGTAGGGAGTAGGTTGAGCACTTGAGCGTGAGCGTATGTGTTGCATCGGTTGCTGTGTGCCGCATGGGTGCGTGAGTGTTGCGTGCGTCCATGTGTATGTGTGAGTGTTGCATGTTGCATGAATGCATGCATGCATGAGGCTTTTACTCCCTCCCATGACATGTTCATATTTCAAGCTTCCTCTATTCCCTCCATATTGTGATACTCCCTCTATTCCCAAATACGGAGTAAAAGCCTCCCTCTATTCCCACGGAGTATTTATCTCTCTAGAGATTTCAACAAGTGACTATGTACGGAGCAAAATGAGTGAATCTACAATCTAAAATATGTCTACATACATAGGGATGTTGTATTCCATTTGAATGTCTAAAAAGACAATATGTAGGAATGGAGGAAGTAGCAAATAAACATTAAGTTCCCTTGTTTTTCCCTCCTTGGTCACGGTGCACAACCAAAGATCACTCACCTGGATGGAGGGAGTAGATGTTCAAAGTTTGACACAAAATTAATGAATTGGTAAACATAATTTTTTGAGGGAAACGAGTGCATTAATTGAGGGTTTTTGCAAACTACAAAAATTATTCCACCACTCATCATCTACCTTGTTGATGAGATTTTTGAATTGAGCCCTATAAACCGGAAAGGAGGTAGTACTAGTACTCCTACATTATTGGCGCCGGGTGCCTTGGCCCATGTTTCATCTTGTTGGATAGGATGCATCGGTGCTTACATGGGGTGTTAAGCACATTAAAAACTTTAGCAACTAAAGCTCCCAATGCTTACATGTATAGGTGCTTAACTTGTTGGTGCTAAGAATCCTTTATTTAATGATTTTGTAACTAAAGTTCTTCATGCATTGGTGGGATTCTTCCATTTAAGTCTTTTGTCTAGGTTCTCGCGCTTAGTACTGGGGTCACCACACTTATCTCTCCTCTTAATTACCTTGCCGCATCAGACTTTTTGCCTACATGGTAGACTTAGCAGCTGTACAAGGCGGAGCATTGGGAGGGTCCCGAGCATACAGGCATAGGGATACCGCAGATAGGAAGTCTTTGCGATACATTATTCCCCATCTCTCTCAGAGAGAACTATTCAGCTAGTCTTCACAGTGAAGTGACAATACACGCTGCAACAGATGGGACACTTGATTAATAAGCTAAACCAGTGTGTTGGTGTTACTAAATCAGACTTACCCAGTATTGCCATCATGTTTGCCAGTGGAGCACGCTTTCGCAAATACGACTACGCACCTCTCTCCTCCATTAACTGACATATGGGCCCTCTTGAGGTAGACCTACATGGCATTGGCATAACTATTTACACTCCGAAGGACGGTATATCCTGGTAGTATTACTAGTAGAATTGAGATTTAATGCACTTTCTTCCCCGTCTTTCACTCTTCTTCCTCCTCTCTTCCCCATCGTGGGCTGCACACCATTTCCCCCTGCTCACTGCTCGCCCGCCCGCGCCATCTTCCTTGGTAGCTCGCACGTACCATATCCCCCCGCTCACTGCTCCGCCACACACGCCATCTTCTTTGCTCGCCCACCCGAATCCACTTCTCCGCTGGCTCGTAGGCACCGAAAACCCTAGTCACTCAGCGCCCTAAAAAACCCTATGGCAGAAATGAGTGGCATGCAGAGCCGCGACTGGAATTCCCTCCCCGATGTTCTCTTGGAGTAGATCTGTAATCCTATGGACCTACTCAGCACCGTCCGTCTGGCCGCATGCTCGGTGTCTTTGTACCGTCTACTTGTCTGCAACAGCCAGCTCTTTTCAAGACACCCTGCTTGCTGATGCCCGATCCTCGCAGGTGGCCTAGACACCGACTTGACGATCCTACGGAGGTTGCCGTGGTGCCCCTCGAGACGCTACCACTACCCGTCCACCTGTCCTTCATGCGCGGCCACTACTAAGCGGGCATGAAGGCCAACTGGATCATCCTCATCCACAATCCGGTAGTCCATGGCGTCTCGTGGATATCTACACCCAGCGAGAGATCACCCTTCCATCGTTGGGTACCGCCGCCATCGAGCGTCGCTGCCCACCGGACACTCCTGCCTACTACGCACGAGACGCTCACTCGACCTCTATTTCCTGAATCTTGTAATCTGTGAAGTGCCCACACCATCACAAGACTACATGGATTACAAGCTCATTGCCGTGTTCAACATGGGATTAGTCTATCTATAATATGGTCGCCATACATGGTTATGGCTCATCGTCGATCCTCTTCACCCAACATTTCTATCTGATGCTATAGTGGACGATGGCATCGTTTATGCGGTCGACACATAGATTGGCTGCCTATACTGGTGGAATCTATCGTCGTGTAATTGTTCTATCTCATCTCATCTTTATCTTAAGAATATGGCCGCCTATTCATTGTTACAAATTTAGAATATCTAGTATGTCTATAACCACATCATTGCTATATGTTCCTCTCATTTCCTAGATTTTTATGACCACACATGTTATTGTTAGAGTTGATATGAGAACAATTGGCACCTAATGATTGTTAGAATAGATATTATGAGTATAACCTCATGATTGCTATATGTTACTCTAATTTCTAGGATTTTTATAACAACACATGTTATTGCTTAGAGTTGATATGATAACTATGGTAGAATATGAGTAGGCCCTGTCATATCTATTTTCCTCTCATTATTACATGATGTTTGAACTAGCAATGTGCCCGTGCGTTGCAACGGATCCAATATAGAATAATACATATTCCCAAACTTGAAAGAAGAACACTATAGTTTCGTGTATATATCACTAAAAATATACTCGTATTACGTTTCACTCAAAATATATTCCTTGTGGTTGTTTTGATGAGGTGTGGAGGGATGTGGTTGGTTTCAAGATACTAAGGGGTTTCTGCAAATTGGAGCAGAGGAGTGGGGTCTTGTTGCAAAAATGCCACGACTTACATCATAGTCGTTAGATGCAGATCTGATGATCAGAAATGACGGATGGTAGACACACCATCATCACCAACTGAGTCTTCTATAGGAGTAGGGAATATGAAATCCATTGGCTTATTTTTTTAACTTGGGGTCTGATTATGACCACGGCATTGCAATTATCTGTCTATGATATGTGTCACTGTTATAGTAATTTCAATTCCACACATACTTTGAACATGATTGTTTATTTTTGTCCTTTTGGTCTCCAATTTGAATTGCTTCAGCAGACACAAATGCGCTAGCCTTCATGATTCCAGGACCTAGAATTATACCAGCCGATGGGTGGTGGTTTATCGCTCGTTCAGCTGACGGTGGTCAATTGATGCTCATTTGCACATACCAAAATGACCAAACCATTTCATCAAACTACATGCAGTACAATGCCTGGGGCGTTCGTGACATTGATGGCTATGGCTGCTTCGTGTTCGAGAAAGATCCCAGCACCATTGGGCCAGGAGTATTCAACTGGAGGCAGGTTTACAGCCTTGGCAACCACTCCATGTTCCTCGGGCTCAATTATCCGATCATCCAACCAATCATAGATCATATCACCGGCGATGATTACCGTGCTATGCAACTTCCATTCTCCAGGGGGAACTGTGTTTACACATCATACCATGGTTTCATGAATGACCATACCCAGAGATTCGTCGACACAGCTTGTTGCCAGATAATCTTCAGTGTGTGAAAGGCATCAAGCTTCCATGCGATGGATGGATTTTGCAAACCCGACATGCGGCGATGTGGTTCATGCCAATAGCAAATATGCACAGCTTGATTCGTACTAATCTCTAGACTGAGCCATGTATCCTGTTGATGTAGCATGACCCTCTTTTGTTGGATATTATGTACTGTTGTTCGTTTGAAGCACTCCTCTGGTTTTAAGGATAGATACCTTTCTGGGATCAAGTGCATCCTAACTCACCTGCGTAGGATGTACTGATAATGATGATGGAGATGATGTGCAGAAGCTATATGTATATATATATATCAATTAGGCTTCAAGTGTGTACTTGTTGGTGAAAGTGTTGTCCAATGGGAAGTCTGTCGCACAGCCTTGTAACTTCTTACCCCATATCTAAATTTGTACTAGTCCTCTATATCGTATATTGCGCTACTCATACTACTAACTCCCTCATGGTTTACTGGTCCCCTTCGTAATTTGTGTAAAATTTTGACCATAAATTTCACTTACTAAATGTTAATGCATGTCACAAAAAATATATCATTTTATTCGTATTTGAACATAGTTTCCAATGGAATAATTTTTGGTGACATGCATTGACATTTTGTTAGTTAAACCTATGGTTAAAATGTGACACTAAATACCGCTAGTAAGTAGTACAGTAGCAGTACTAGTATACGTCGGTCAAATTATTCATCAAGTCCTCACATTGAATTGACGTGACAACACGCTACGCGTGAGGTGACACAAGAATCCCAGCGGCGTGTTCGGGTATTGTGGACTTTAGATGTGGAGTACTACCACTTATCTATCGAAATCTTTCATCATTCACATAAAACAGTCGATTTGATCATACATTGAGTACCATATAACTGGAATTAACTGATGCAACTCCAAGAATGATTGGCCGGTGCTGCCGGCTGGCATCAAGTTCGATCCCACGGATCAGGAGCTGATCGAGCACCTTGAGACCAAAGTGAGTGCTGACAGCGCGAGATCTCACCCTCTCATCGATTTGTTCGTACCAACCATCGACATCGAGCACGACATATGCTACACCCATCCTGAGAAACTTCCACGTAAGACACCGATCGGTCGTCTACTTGCACAAACATATTCCTTTGTTTATAGCTCTATTTTTCTTTTTAGAAGCAGACCTAGTGAAGCAATTAAAATTTGATAGTCAATAAAAAGTGAAACAAGTGACTGCAACATGCCAAAGATGTTATGAAAATGCTAACTACGTACATTAAAACCTGTATTCGACAGTGTTGCAGCTATCGCATTGAGTGGCCTAAGAAAGCATTTCTTCCAGCGCAATTCCAGGGCATTCAAAAGGGGCACGTGCACGTGTCGCAAGATACAGTCGGAGTGCGGCATGCACGCGATGTGGCACAAGACCGCCAATACCTTGCCGATGATGGTCAATGGCCGGCAGACGGGCAGCAAAAAGGTTCTGGTGCTGCACACCAACAAGAACTTCGACCATTACCGCAAAAAAAAAGAACTTCGACCAACAGAGGACCAACTGGGTGATGCACCAGTACCACCTCCGGGACCTGCAGCAAGATAAGGAGCGGGAGCTGGTCTTCTACAAGATTTTCTACCAGACGAACACTAGGGCCATGACTAAAAAGATTATAAGCTAGTGTGGTATTGGTACTTGTACTACCTTGTCGTCCGCAAGTTGGTATTGTTGTTAATGATCTTTCGGTATGAACTTGGCATTTTCTTCCAACCATCATGCAGAGGGTCGATGTGGATATAAAGTTGAAGCATTTGTTTCGAAATGAATTTTCAGGAACCTGATTTTTATTTGATGGGTATCATAAGCACCTGCCGTTCGAATTCCCAGTTCTCAATTTTTTTCGAAACAAGTGCATCCAGTTATTATCATGATAAAAAACAATATACCTGCTACATCCCAGTTCTTAGTTTGTACTTGCAGAATTCTCTCGTTTATTGAGCATGTATATTGTTTTTTCAGGTCGAGCAAGTTTCAACTGCGTTGTAGACTGCCCAGGCTTGGTTTTGTTTTTAATAGGCCTAGCCTATGACGGCAATGGGGCACGAAGATCCAGCAGGTATGTACTGGCCTCTGGCCCGCTAGTTAGTTATATTTTGTCTGACAACATCCACAGGCTGTTTTTTTACTGAATCAAACACACTGCCGAGTTCTATTTTCCTCTTGAAACGCCATGTCCTACTTCCGTTTTCTAATATCTACCTATAGTTTTACTAGTTCATATACACGTATCATTATATTGAAAATACATAAAGTTCCCTTTTCATATTTGCATCCTTATTTTTGTTGTTGTTTTCCCTCCCAGCACTGATTTTTTTACCGTTGGTTTTCCCTTAAACCAACTCAATTGTCCCAAGTCTTGTTTGCTTTCAAAAACAAAACGATTTTTTTGGCAAATCAATAAGTTCTTAAAAAATGTTTATCATTTCAGGATTACAACAGTTCGGACTCCATCGAAATATGCAAAATAAGGTTGACCTTTTTGACCGTGGTCCTGGGCAGAAAATGGGCTGTAATAAATTACTTAAGAATTAGCAAATGGGCTGCAAATTATTAAAAAATAGCAAATGGGCTTTATGTTGTCTGCCACAGATTTGGAGGCTGACTTGTGGGCCTAATAAGTTCATGCGTACACAAGGTTTCTCAAAAAAAAACTTAGTCAACAATCGACTCCACCAGCGTCAGACCGTTAGATTTCAATCTAACGGCAATTGTGCTTCTTCAGTCTCTGATCTTCCTGCTCCACCCACCCAAACCAGCGCCGGCGGAACCGCCTACTCCCTCCTCCCGTGGCCGGCTTTGCTGCCGGGTAGGCCTCAAGGCCCCACCATACTCGCATCCCTGGCCTGGCTATCCCTCTACTCATCCAAACCTCCTATTTTTTCCAGCGACGGCAACCGAACCAGCCAACCCTCATACTCCCCACCGCGTGGGCAGCCATTGCCGGGTCTTCCCTCGCTCTGTGTCGTTCCCTTCGTAGGCCTCGCCATCTTCCACCGCCCTGGTGCTATCGGCTCGGCGTGCTCAACCACCGAAAGGGCCTCTGTATATCACGAAAAAACGTTCTAGCCACTGACAGCTCGGACCCACCAACTATATCTTCGCACGCAAGGAAGTGCTTCCTTATTATGCACAAAAAAGAATACTCCCCCTGCGAGCTAGGACCCAGCATAATGAGAGGCTGACTCGTGGGCCTACTAAGTTGACGGGGATGGAGGGCTTTGTCAACTTTGTCAATATGAACGATTTATAGCTCCACTGACCATACAATGTCCATCCAACGGCCGTAGAACTTCTTCAACCTTTGGTCTTCTTGCTCCAGCTGCCCAAAAATAAGCATCGGCTATGCCGCCTGCTCCTGCCTCCCGTGGTTGGCTGTGCTGCCACCGTTGGCCATGCCATCCCTCTATACTCACCCACACCTCTTGTTATTCTCCGGCGACGGCAGCCTCACACCGTAGCCGAAGCAGTCAACCCACGTACTCCCCTCCGCATGGGCATCCACTGCCGCGTCTTCCCCAGCTCCGCGTTGTCCCCTTCCTAGGCCTCACCGTCGTCCACCGCCCTAGTGCTCTCGGCATGGCGTGGTCAATGTGGTCAACAAACGACTTCCATCGAAAGAGCACTGTACGTGGAGAGGCTGATAGCTGGGACCACGACCGCAGCAAGGAAATGCCTCCTTATTACGCGCAAAATAATGATTCCTCCACCTGACAGTAGGGACCCACCGTATGGGCCACTGTATATCGCAAAAAAATGTTTCCCCCTGACTGGTGGGACCCACCAGTTACATCTTCGCATGCAAGGAAGTGAGTCCATATTACGGGCGAAAAAATGATTTGCCCCCCTGACTGCTGGGACCCACTAGCTACATCTTTGCACGCAAAGTAGTTCCTGACAGTCGGGACCCACCTGGTCGAAGGGTATGTAGCATTGTCATTCTAGCGGCGAACATGTATATACATACTGGTCGATCGATTTGTGTGCACGCTGCAGCAATGAACCGTGGCCGTGTAAGGAAAGGCACGTGTCATAGTAGAGGCACGCACGTGTCATAGTAGAGGCGCGCACGTAGCATGTACATGTACGTACAGCGGCCAGGGTGCAAGAAAGAAAATAAGGCCATGTACATACATACGGGCGGGGTCTCAAATGCCTACTCGCGCATACATATACGGATGGCCAGGGCTTGTGTACACGGCCACAGGCCGCAGCAACTGCGTCATGTTCATCGGGCAGCGAACCGGCTGGGTCGGAACGGAGAAACATCGTGCCATGGACCGCCATCAGCTCCTGGCGGTGGGGATTTGGAGGCATGAGGATGTTTCGCATGCACCATTTAAGCAATCAGGCCGGGGTCGTGATAGAGATCGGTGGGTTACCTGACTAGATATGAGCAGAACGTAGATGTGGTTGAAGTTGTGGTTGCGGCGACGGTTTGAGATGCCGGTAGGGAGAGGCGCGAGGGGGGGATACTGAGGGTGGGGATGTGGTTGGAGGAATAAATTCTGAAATTGTGCGCCTAATGAAAATTTCACTGCGAAACTTGAAACTTGGGCATGGGAAACACACAACGCAGACGAAGCGTGTAAAATACTCGTGTGCGAAAAAAAGGATAGTTGGCAGATCCCGTCTCCAAAAAAAATGAACACATGTACTTGATTTTTCCCGGTCAATGGTACGCCTGGTTTATTAGGAAACATCACACCGGTAACTAACTTATGGGTTATTAACGCAAAAAAACGCAAACGGGTACGGCATAGAAACCGTGTGTTTTGTGATCTTGTCATGATTAACGCAAAAAATGCACACGGGCACACATACTAATCAACGCTCAAAGCCCTCAAAGGATGCTCTTACCGACATTGTACATTAATACTACAAACTTAAATTACTACTAGTAATTTGCTATAATACTACAAACTTAAACTACTTCTCACATGGTGCCATCGGGGCATGCTTGCCAGACGTTGGCTTTCTCCTTCCCGGCCTTGTAGGCGGCAGCCCACCATGCTTCGATCTCCGCCAAGCTCTCCTCACCACGGCGTGCGGCCTCTTTTGTCTTGCGCGGCGAGACTCTCTTTTCTTCACTTCTTTCTGCCTTTTCTGCTCCTTCTGTGCGGCTTTGGCCGCCTCTAGATCCACCACCCATTCGGCCATGGAAGCCTCAAAGTCCGCCCATGTAACTGTCTGGCCGCCGGCAGCGATGAACTCAGCGTAGTAAGATGCCATCGCCTCCTTACCATGTGTGTGTTCGCCGGTGGCGAGGAACACGGTGCGACGGGAAGCCATTGCTACCTTATAAGTTACTGTGCGCCGTGGTGCCATGGACGATGCCTGGAGATAGCTCTGGGATGGAGGGGCTGAGCAACCGTACAGTGCGGTGGTGTTCAAGAGCTCGGTGACAAACGACAACAGAAATTTGGATTCCCTTACAATTTTGCTTGTTCATTATCGCACACGGTTCATCTCTGTCGCTTCCGGAAATAGTGTGCGCTGAGCCTATTGTGTGTTGCGTTATGATTGGCCGGAACCCCAGCCACGCGGACCACGCGTGTGCACCGCAGGATGCGCCACGATCAAACGGCAATCCACGTCCTTCACATCACACCCATGCACCTGTAGCTGGATTGGATTTATATGCACTAAATGACTAGAAAATGCACATAATCCCCTAAATATGGTAAATGAGCCCGGAAAATGCCAAATTTGAACACGGTGATTTGCAGGGTGTATGTTTATCATAGAAAATAACTCCAGGGCAAAGAGCGAAGAAAGTTTGGATTCCCATTCATTCTTGGTGATTTCCCTCTCGAAAGCATCAAACTTCTTTGGTGATGGTTTGATTTATGAAGGGCGTGCATGACGACATAAGCCAAACCTTCTCTAATTTTTACCAGTGCATGGTGAGGTCATACCATGGCACACCATGCCAGGCGTCAGTTTATCAAGCATTTATTTCAATTTTTCTATAGTTGAAAACCCAATAAAAAACGTTTGGGGTTGACTATTGCCAGACATTTCATCGAAATATCTGCCCCGTCCTTGTAAAAGGCATGAGATTTTACAAAATGGCACAAGCATGATTTTCCAGGCCGTTCTTGTGCACCCTTTCATGCACCGATTATTTGAACTTGAATTGTGTGCATTAATGCCTAGGAAATGCACATAATCCCCTAAATATGGCAAATGAACCTGGAAAAGTGCCAAATTTGAACACAGTGATTTGCAGGTTGTATGTTCATCATAGAAATAAAACTCGTGGACAAAGGACAAAGGAAATTTGGATCCCCATTCAATTGTGGTGATTTCCCCCTCGAAACCATGAACCTTCCATGGTGATGGTTCGATTTATGAAAGGCGTGCATCACGACATAAGGAAAACATTCTCCAATTTTTACCAGGGCATGTTGAGGCCATCCCATGGCACCACGCCAGGCGTCATGTTTTCCAACCATGTGTTTCATTTTTTGTATAGTCGTTAACCCAGTAAACGACGCGTTTATGGTTGACTATTACCACACATTTCCTTGAAATATCTGCCCATTCCTTGTAAAAGGCATGAGAATGTACTAAATAACCTGATCATGGTTTTCCAGGCCGTTCTTGTGCACCTTTTCATGCACCAATTGTTTGAATTTGAATTATGTCCATTAATGCCTAGAATATGCACATAATTCCATAAATATGGTAAATGAGCCCGGAAAAATGTGAAATTTGAACACGTTGCATTTGAGGCAGTATGTTGATCGTTGGAAAAAACTGAATGACAAACTATGATGGAAATTTGGACCCCCCTTCAATCATGGGGATTTCCCTCTCAAAAGCATGTAACTTCCTTGGTGATGGTTCGATTTAAGAAGAGAGTGCATGACGACATAATCCAAACCTTCTCAAATTTTTACTAGGGCATAGTGAGGTCATACCATGGCACCATGCGAGGCGTCATGTTGTTAAGCATTTATTTCATTTTTTTCTATACTTGAAAACCCAACAAACAAACATTTGTGGTTGACTATTGCCACACATTTCATCGAAATATCTGTCTATTGCTTGTAAAAGGCATGAGAATTTACTAAATGGCACGAGCATGGTTTTCCAGGACGTTCTTGTAGACCCTTTCATGCATCGATTGTTTTGGACTTGAATTTTGTGCATTATTGCCTAGGAAATGCACATAATCCCCTAAATATGGCAAATGAACCCGAAAAAGTGCCAAATTTGAACACGGTGATTCACAGGTTGTATGTTCGTCATAGAAAAAAACTCGTGGACAAAGGACAAAGGAAATTTGGATCCCCCTTCAATCTAGGTGATTTCTCAGTCGAAATAATGAAACTTCCTCGGTGATGGTTCGTTTGATGAAAGGCGTGCATGATGACATTTTTACTAGGGCACGGTGAGGCCATACCATGGCACCACACCAGACATCATGTTTTCCAAGCATGTATTTCATTTTCTATAGTTATTAACCTAGTAAATGACACGTTTACGGTTGACTATTGCCACACATTTCCTTGAAATATCTGCCCATTCCTTGTAAAAGGCATGAGAATATACTAAAATGCACGAGCATGGTTTTTCAGACCATTCTTGTGCACCTTTTCGTGCACCGATTGTTCGAATTTGAATTATGTGCATAATTAATGCCTTAAGGCACATAATCCCCTAAATATTGTAAATGAGTTCGGAAAAATTTCGAATTTGAACATGTTGCATTTGAGGCGGTATGTTGATCGTTGGAAAAAAACTGAATGACAAACTAGGACCGAAATTTGGATTCCCCTTCTATCTTGGTGATTTCCCTCTCGAAAGCATTGAACTTCCTCGGTGATGGTTCCATTTATGAAGGGCGTGCATGACAACATAAATCAAACCTTCTCAGCTTTTAACCAGTGCACGGTGAGGCCATACCGTGGCACCATGCCAGGCATCATGTTTTTCAAGCACATATTTCATTGTTCTGTAGTTGATAACCTAGTAAATGACGCGTTTGTGGTTGACTATTGCCACACATTTGATTGAAATCTCTACCCATTCCTTGCAAAAGGCTAGAGAAATTACTAAATACCATGAGTATGGATTTTGTAGACCGTTCTTGTGCACCTTTTCAAGAACCAATTGTTTGAATTTGAATTATGTGCATTAATGCCTACAAAATGCACATAATCCCCTAATATTGTAAATGAACCCGGTAAAGTGCCAAATTTGAACACGGTGATTAGCAGGGTTTATGTTCATCATAGAAAAAACTCATGGATGAAGGACAAAGGAAATTTGGATTCCCATTCAATCTCGATGATTTACTATCGCACACGATTCATCTCTGTCGCATCTGCAAACCGTCAAAAGGAAAAAAGAAAACCCTCGCCCACTTCATCCCCACTCACTCGCTATGGACTCCTCCGCAACTTTGCACCCTAAGCTCGATGGCTGTTGGCGGCGGGCTGTAGCGCCCAAGATGCGATTCTATCCCAATCAGGTGATGAATTCATGATTGAGGTACAATCGCATTTCGAGCGCATAGGAAGGTGGATATCATTACAACATACCACGTATTGAATAGATGAGAATACAAGATAAATGATTACACTCGCCACAAGCTACAACATGAATACATCAATACATCAATACATAGCAATCATCATACAGAAGAGCAGGATCCGACTACGGATGAAATCAAACAAAAAAGAAGAACGACATCCACCCTACTAGCCCTGGCTCCCCGACCCGGAACCTATCCCTTGATCTACCCTACAAGCAAGCATCACTCTCACGTCAAAGCTTCGCTTTACCTGCACCTGCAACTGTTGCTGTAGTAATCCGTGAGCCAGAGGACTCAGCAATCCCATTACCATGGGTATCAAGACTAGCAAAGCTTAATGGGAATGGAATGGATAAGTGGTGAGGTTGTAGTAGCACAAAGCATGTATGGTGGCTAGCTTATGAGTACAAGAATAAGATGAGAAACTTGTCACACCCTAGCTTGTTCATGCATTAGAGTGTTGCATCATGTCTACTCTTCCAAAAAACTGAAATGAGGATGGCAGAACCCCCAGCAGCCCCCTGGAAACAACTAGGGTTTACTAAAATCTTTTTCAATGAACCTGAAATGCCCTTCTAAAAAGTCCACCCTTTTTGTTTTGGGTTAGAACCTCTGACAAAATTGGTTCACATTTTTTCCAGGACACATAAGGTCATTGGATTAAATCATTACTATTTGCATTTGGGCAATCTAAATCCTATAAATATTTTAAAATTCCCAAATAATCCTGAAAGTATTTTTAGGCTGTTGAGAATATTTTCAAATGTGTCTCTGAATATTTTCAGGTTTTTCCTAAATGGAATAGTATTTTTTTCTATTTCAAAACACATAACAGGAATAAATAAAAAGAAAAACAAAAGCAGAGAGCAGAGGCTTACTTGGCGCTCACCTAGCAGGCCCACCTAGCCGGCCCAGCCCAGCAACCGCTCCAGCGAGCTGCTTGACTCGGCCAGGTAGGCAGGCAGGTGCTCGACGCCGGCACCAGCGCGCGCCACGCAGCTGCCCGCCGCCCTGCTTCCTCCCCTCGTCATTCTGCTGCCCTGAGTTGGTCACCCACTCCTCCCCAACTCCTCTCCCTCGCTCTCCCGCACCATGGCCGACGCTGCCGCGCCCGCGCCATCGTGATAACCGCGTCCGCCGTCGTCCTTGTGCCACGTCACCGTGTCCGTTCGCTCCACAGATGTCGACTATGTCGAGTAGGCCGAGCCATGAGTGCTCGCCCGCTCTGGAGTCTCCCCTGACCCCGTCTTCCCCAACTCCGGCCGCCGAGATCGCCATCGTCGCCCCGCTCAGCTCCGGCCTTCCCCGAGCCCGCTTCGACGCTTGCTACAATCGTCGTGAGCTCAGCTCCGTCCTTCCCCTCTCTATTACCTCTCTCATGCACCGTGTGCACCACACCACGCTCACTCGCACCCGCCGCTGCCGAGCTCGTCGCCTACATGACTCCGGCCACCCACCGGCCACACCACTGTGACCAACGCACTCACCGCACTCGTAGGAACCCGTAGCACTAGTCCACGCGCCTCGCCGTGCCCCGTAGCCTCGGTTCGACCTCACCCGAGCTCCGGCAGCCGCATAGCTTGTTGTCGGCAACGTTTCCGGCCACCCCGAGCTCCACCACGGCCACCAAACGACGCGGCTTGCTCCCAGCTACGCGTAGATGCTCTCCGCCGCCCATTTGGTCGCCGGAGCACAAAACCCGCAACGCTCCGCCGTGTCTGGCCTCGCCGGCGGCTAAACATCGGCGAGTTGGACTCCGTTTGATCGAGTTTGACCCTGTGTGGGCCCAGGTTGACTCCCCCTGGGTCTATGACAAGTGGGACCGCTCTGCTAATTAACTTAGATTAGCACTAACTAAATTTAGTTAGTTAATTAACTACTGACACGCGGGTCCCACTGTTCAGGTTTGACCTGGACCGGCTCCGTTGACCACTGGCATCACCCTAATGCAATGATGACGCAATAATTCAATTACTGGAATTATTCTTATATAGAAAATTCCAGAAAATACTACAAACTTCAAAAATTCATAACTTTTAATCTGTAACTCCAAATGCAAAGATTTATATATGAAATTTGATTAGAAAAATTCAATCTTTCCATCTGTAATGGTTTAATGCATGACAAAACACTTTAACCTTACTGTTTAGGTGAAACAAGCTAATGCACTTATATGGCTTAAGAACATAAGCTTCCATTTGAATCCTTGATTCAAATAGACTCAAACGAACTTGTTTCACAATGCATTAGCCAAGACACCTCATATTGCCATGTCATAGCATGCATCATATTGTTGCATATTGCCATGTGATGATTGTGTTCTGTGGTGTCTTTCGTGATAGGTTCTGCCTCCGAGGATATTTCTGAGTATCCAACTGAAGGGCAGTACCCTACTACTACTCCATCAGGCAAGCAGCCCCATTGATCATATCGATACAATCCCATGTTCTCGCTCCTACTCTCATTTACTGCAATAAGACAACAATGTTTCAAACTGATGTGTGCTGCGGTAGTTGAACCCTTATCCTCTACATGACCTGTCATTGCCACAGGAACTAGATGAAACCCACTAGCATGTGTAGGAGTTGATTGAGCCGTGTATGTGTTTCCTACCTTGCTATGCCTGCTATGCTTACAGTTGTGTCAGGTCTGGTTCATCTGGGTGATGGGCTAGAGTGAAATGATTATGTCATTAATGTGAGGGATGTGTTGAACATGATTTGGTAAAGGTATCGATGAGAGGCCATGTAGGAGTACATGGTGGGTTGTTTCATTGAGGTCGTCCTTAAGAACTGAGATCTGTATGCGTGATTTAAGATTCAGCTACTACCACACATTGGGCCCTGAAATATGACCCCGCTCGACTTACTGACCCCTCTCGTCCTCTGTCCGGGAGTTGCAACTAGTTTCTGGCGTTTATAGCTTATGTGTTGGTAGCTGTGCGTAGTATTGGCCCTAGGGGTGGGCTATGATGCGGTAGATACACCGTGGTCGGGTATGGCGGGCGCCCGTTTGGCGTCTCGGGACCCTGTACACATCGTTTGGGGCCGTTGAGGACACCCCGCCTGGATTTCCTTGCGGATGGAACCCGAATAGGCGATAAACCTGGACTAGAGACTTGTGCGGTTAGTCAGGTCGTGGTCTACACCCATGTCATCTTTCGCTTGAAGTCTGCCGAGCACATGTCATGTGCAGGCGCTAAGTGGTGGAAACATGTGTGACGAAGTACACCCCTGCAGGGTATAAAACTATTTGAATAGTCGCGTCCGCGGTAAAGGACTGCTTGGTTGCCTATATAGTTCATAGACAAGTTAATGGTTACTACTAAAAGACTCAAGATAAGTGTGAGTACCGAGGATGGCCCTCTAGTAGGATGACAAGGGAGGATCCTCGGTGGAGTATTGTGTTGGTGATTAGTGGACTCGTGTGCGAAAACTATTTTTACAAGCGGTGTCTCGTAGGATAGCTTAACAAAGAGTCAAAGCTGGCTTGCTGCAATAACTCAACCACCTTCTTGAGAATGAGCATGTATGGTAGGATCTGTTGTAAGACTTGCTGAGTACCTTTGTACTCATGTTGCTTTAATTATTGTTTTCAGACGACAACACCGCCCCCTCCGACGGGTTTTATGTAGACCTCGACGTCGATGAGTTACTTGCCAACCAGGTGGTGATTCTGGCCATGGAGGGCCCTATGTAGATAGACAGGCTTCGTCAAGCCTTCTTTCTTTCTAGTGTCTATACTCAGACTAATTTGCTTCCGCATGTGCTTGTATGCTTGTATGACTTGAGTGTCGGGTCATGTGACCCCTACCTGTATGAACATGTTATGTATGGCTCTCCGGAGCCTTTAAATAAAGTACTTTGAGTTGTAGAGTTTTGTTGTGATGCCATGTTGTATTTACACATATCGAGCATATTGTGTGTATGATTGAAATGCTTGGTATGTGTGGGATCCGACAATCTAGTTGTTTATCCTTGCCAACCTCTCTTATGGGGAAATGTAGTCTAGTGCTTCCATGAGCCATAGTAGTCTGCTCCAGCCCGGTTCACCAGAGTCCTGCTAGCCCAGCACTACTGCTCAGGACACTTGACTAGCCGACATGTGTCTCACTTCGTTCCTGTGTCTGTCCCTTTGGGGAAATGTCACGCGGTGACATCCGGAGTCCTGCCTAGCCTGCTACAGCTCGGGTTCCCGGAGTCCTGTTAGCCCAGTGCTACAGCCCGGATTCACATGCTGCTGACCGACATGTTCGATGTGATTCATGTATGCATGTCCCCATAGGTTAGTGCCGCTTTGGGTTCACGACTAGCCATGTCGGCCTGGGTTCTCTGTCATATGGATGCTAGCGACACTATATATACGTGAGCCAAAAGGCGCAAACGATCCCGGGCCATGGTAAGGCGACACCCGTGGGAATACCGTGCGTGAGGCCACAAAGTGATATGAGGTGTTACCGGCTAGATCGATGTGACTTTGAATCGGGGTCCTGACAACGTTGGCATCAGGGCCGGACTGCCTGTAGGTTTGTTGAGCCAAACTGGTCGATGTCGAGTCTAGAAATGTTTTAGTTATATGTAGGGGAATTGATTGTGGGAGGGAACGTAAGGATCTTTTACTCCTTTACCTTATGCCCTCTGATCTGAGTCATTCTCTTCTCATTCTACATGGGTTAAGGACTAGGCTTTCCTCTCTCTATCAGGTTCACGTGTTACTAATCCGTAGTAACTTATAGGATTGTTGTTACAAGCCTCAGTTTAGTTTCTGCTACTTTTAGTATGTTGTCAGTTGAACCAGAACCTTGATATGACGTTGTTGAGTGGTTTTGCAAACTGTTGTGAATGTCTCAAATCTTTTTCTGAGCATTTATAGCCGTTATGCTGTCCGATTTCTCCTAGAAAATTCTAATTCCTTTGCATTATTCTGTGCTTTCAGATGGTCACCCGTTCCCAGAACCAAGTGGTTCGTCTGACTCGGTGCCTCGATGTACCCGGTCACACGGCCATGCTGGTCCGGGTGATGGTCGAGACAGGCTATCGATGGTATCCTGAGTATACCGTCGAGGAGCAGTTCTGAGACTTCAATCAGAGCCAATACCTTTGTAGTGTCAGGATATATCCCTCTTATCCTGGAGCCACTGAACCCCCCCACTGCTCTTATGGACTTGGGGTTACTATAGAGATGTCCATGCAGGACGCAGCTTACTCAATGATGACTATCATTCGAGCTAGAACTGCCTTGCTTCAGAACACCGATTTCCGCTACATGCCAGCCTCACTCCCTGGGGTACTATCAGTCTTGGTACTATGACTCTACACATGAGGATTCACTACTCCGCACCACTGCCGAGATGCTTGCGGACAAGGACCGCGAAAATCGTGCCTTGTGAATGGAGCTCCTCAACTCTCGTTCTGACCACTGGGCCACTTTGACACAGTTTGCACTTGCCGTGCAGGCCGGATACATGGACATGAGAGACCCGTACCCCGTGCGCTCTGGATTGCCGGATTGTATGGACTGGCGTGATGTACGAGGCATCACCCCTCCTCGTGGTCCCCGTCTACCACCGTTTGTTGGACCAAGGCCACATCCGAGTCCCTATGGACCGCAAGCTCCACAGGACCGTCTGTTCCCAGATGATCATGTTCCACTTCCAGGTTTTGGTGGTGACTTTTATGAGGATTACTATGGAGCTGTCTGAGCTAGTAGTAGTTTCACTAGTACTGTAACAGTTGTATTCTCCACAGTCCTGTGTGACCCGTGGGATACGACTTGGTGTGTATCACGTTCCAGAGGTGTAGAAAAATAATGTATAGGAGCTTGGAATGCCTCCGATGAGATGTAACGTCTTTCACCGTAGTTGTACTCTAGCCTGGGCTTGTACTAAACTATGTACGGTGTGTATGACTGATGGTATATATATGGCAGTTTCTATATTACCATGTCGTGCAATGAACATCTCAGCATTCCGTGTTATCCATTGCATTCCGCACTTCCTTGCTAAGATTGTGCCATCCTTGTCTAAACCATTGTCTTGTTTTTCCTAGGATGGTCAACACCCGCAGCAACCCTGCTGCCCCGGAGCAGGGGGAAGCCAGTGCAGCTAGGGATGAGAATCTGCCTCACCCGCCTTCTCTGGCCGAAGTTATGCTGGAGGCAGAAAGAAACAAGCGTGAGAGTAACCGCTTGCTGGAGTGGATTGAGCAGAACACTACACGTCATCAGAGAAACGACTTGGTGTCAATCAATGACTTTATCAGGTTGTATCCACCAAAGTTTAATCATTCCGTCGAGCCCCTCGATGCGGATGATTGGCTTCGCAGCATCACCCATAAGCTACATTCTGCCAACATAGCCGAAGCTGATAAGGTTACCTATGCTGCCTATCATCTCGAAGGCCCTGCTAGCCTTTGGTGGGAAAACTTTGAGGCTATGCGCCCGGTCAGCCAAATCACTACTTGGGCTGAATTCAGTGAGGCTTTCTGTGAGCATCACATCCCGGAAGGTCTCATGGATCATAAGAGGGAAGAGTTCTGCAATTTCACCCAAGGCAGACTGACTGTGGATGCATACATCCGTGAGTTTGGAAATTTAGCACGTTATGCTCCTCAAGAGGTATCCACCGACGCTAAGAAGCAGGCAAGGTTCCGCAAAGAACTTAGCCCCGAGCTTCGCTGCGATCTTCGTCTGCACGAGTGCACGTCCTTCCAGAAGCTGGTCAATAAGGCCATCAGTGCTGAGACAGGTCAGACTGACTATGACGATTCACGCAAGCACTCCCGTGATTTTGGTTCTTCATCCGGCTCTGGATCTCAGAAGCGCCGGGTGTGGATTCCAAGCACAGTGCTGCCACCCAGGTTCACTCCGAGGCCATCCTTTGAGGCGCCTTGCCCCAACCAGCAGTTTTCACCGCCTAAGACCTATGGTGGCCCCGCTGCTAATGCTGCTCCACGCCCCAATGTTGTGACATGTTTCAAGTGTGGAGAGCCAGGTCACTACAGTCGAGAGTGTCCCCAGAACAACAACCCCAACTAGTATGGAAAGTCCGTCGGCCGTGGTAAGCCAGCGGGAAAGACATTCTACGCCAAGCCAGCCACCACTACACGTGGCCATGTCAACTATGTCTCAGCTGAGGAGGCTCATGATGATCCTAACGTCGTCCTTGGTACGCTCCTTGTTAATTGCCATCCGGCATCTGTTCTTTTTGATACTAGAGCATCTCATTCATTCATATCTGAGAGCTATGCTCGATTGCATAACACGACATTCTGTGACATGCCCACTTCCATGGAAATTCAAACCCCTGGCTCTAGATGGCAAACTTCTAGAGTAAGCCATGGGAATGAAATTCTTGTCGATAGACTTGTCTTCCTTGCATCTTTAATAGCTCTCAAATCCTCGGACATAAACATCATCTTGGGTATGGACTAGATATCAGCTCATTATGCTAAGATTGATTGTGCCACTAGAACCGTTCAACTTACTCACCCATCGGGCAAGACAGTCAATGTCTTAACTCGAGTGGCCAAGCACCAACTTTACTCCCTAAATGCCAACCCCCTTCCAGACCTTGAAGATATTCTGGTAGTCCGAGACTTCCCGGATGTCTTTCCAGAAGAACTGCCAGGTGTTCCATCTGACAGGGATGTCGAGTTCGTGATAGACCTTGTTCCAGGAACCGTCCCAATTTCTAGAAGACCCTATAAGATGGCACCCTTAGAACTAGCCGAGCTTAAGAAACAACTCGATGAGTCCTTGAAAAAGGGTTTCATCCGTCCTAGTTCTTCTCCTTGGGCTTGCCCCGTCCTCTTCGTCAAGAAGAAGGATGGAACGGATCGGATGGTTGTAGATTACCGACCTGTCAACTTGGTCACTATCAAGAACAAGTATCCGCTTCCCAGGATTAACGTATATATGATCAGCTCGCTGGATCCTCAGTCTTTTCCAAGATGGATTTGAGTTTGGGCTACCATCAAATCAAAATCAAGAATGGGGACATTCCTAAAACGGATTTTGTTACTCATTATGGCCAATACGAGTACACCGTCATGTCCTTCGGTTTAACCAATGCCCCAGCCACCTTCTCTCGGTTAATGAACTCAATCTTCATGGAGTATTTGGATAAATTCGTCGTGGTATACCTCGATGATATACTCATCTACTCCAAGAACGAGGAAGAACATGCTGAACATCTAAGGCTGGTATTGACGAAACTTCGAGAGCGTCGCCTTTATGCCAAATTCTCCAAGTGTGAATTTTGGTTGCCAAAAGTGACCTATCTAGGCCATGTAATCTCCGGTAAGGGTATTGCTGTCAATCCCGAGCGAGTTCAAGCTGTCCTTGATTGGACTCCACCTGAAATGGTCAAGCAAGTTCGGAGCTTCCTTGGCTTAGCGAGCTATTGTCGCCGCTTCATCGAGAATTTCTCCAAGGTTGCTAAACCTCTAACTGAACTCCTCAAGAAAGATAAAAAGTTCGAGTGGACCCCACAGTGTGAGTTCAACTTTCAGGAACTGAAAAGACGCCTGACATCTGCTACTATACTGGTACCACCAGATTTCTCCAAGGACTTTATTATCTATTGCGACGCCTCGCGATAAGGACTAGGTTGCATACTCACGCAAGATCGTCAGGTAATTGCCTATGCTTCACGACAATTATACCCACATGAGGAAAACTATCCCACACATGATCTAGAGCTTGCAGCTGTAGTCCATGCACTTAAAACTTGGCGATATTACCTTCTCGGTAATCGTTGCGAGATCTTCACTAATCACCAAAGTTTGAAATATATCTTCACCCAACCGGATTTGAATCTCAGGCAAAGACGTTGGGTCGAGTTGATCTCGGATTACGACTTAGGAATAACTTACACCCCGGGCAAAGCCAATGTCATGGCTGATGCGCTAAGTCGTAAATCTTATTGTAACAACCTGATGTTACAACAAAGTCAACCTCTTCTCCACGAGGAATTTCGTAAGCTTAACCTTCACATAGTTCCTCGAGGATTCCTATCCACCCTCATGGCGAAGCCTAACCTTACGGATCAAATCATAGCTGCCCAGAAGCGTGATAAGGGCATATCCCGGATTAAGGAAAACATTGCTAGCGGAGTTGCTAAATGTTTTTCCATGGATGAGCAAGGTGTTGTCTTCTTCGGGAACCGCTTGGTGGTTCCCAAGAAACAACATCTATGTCAGTTGATTCTTAAGGAAGCTCATGAATCCCCTCTCACCATTCATCCCGGTAGTACTAAAATGTATCAAGACCTACGCCAGAGGTTTTGGTGGACTAGGATGAAGAGAGAAATTGCTCAATACATTACTAGTTGCGACGTCTGTCGTCGTGTTAAAGCAGAGCATCAACGGCCTGCTGGCACCCTTCAACCTTTGGCTATTCCTGAATGGAAATGGGATAAAATCAGTATGGATTTCATTACCGGGTTTCCCAGGACCAAGAGAGGGAATAATGCTATCTTCGTCGTTATCGATCGTCTTTCCAAAGTAGCCCACTCCCTACCTGTTCGTGAGAGTATCACCGCTAGCCAGCTAGCTGACTTATACATCTCCCGTGATACGGCTCAAATAGCTTTGAGTCGATTTTATGGGGTGTCCCTGATCTTTCACCGGCGCAAAGGGCTAGCAGATTAGAATTGATCCGAAGCAGATGAATTAAAACAAACCAGATAAGATGTGTATGGGCGGAAGTACTGGTATAGTTGCAGGAAGTAGTAGACGTGGTAGACGGATGGATTATGCTAATGATGATCAGCGGCGGCGGCGTAATTAGCCAGATGGAGTTCACGAACTAGTAGTAGTAGATGAAAAAAAAGAAAGGACTGGATCGCTCCTTGAAGAACAAGAACCGAACAAAGCTATGCCCTGGAGATCAAGTCGCCAAAACACATGTGATCATCGATCCAATTCATGGAACGCAGGAACACAGAGGGGCGCACATCATCAGATGCCTTTCTGAGTATTTTTCTTGACCAAACTAAAACATAGCTTTTACATGGCCATATGGCCTTTATTTATAGTCGCACGCAGGCAACCTGGGCTAAGCCCAAAAGTCACGAGAACACAAACCGGACTTGACAAAACTAAATAAACTAGGACTCTGCTAGATTCGAACTAGTAGACTTTCCATGTAACTAGGAGACCTTCACGTGCATGGTTTCCTACTACCACCGCGAAGATGATTAATTCCAACGCGGGGGAGTCCGAAAGTTTGGCATGATATCTTGCTTTGGTGGTGTCACTGTTGATTGATATTTAACTGAACATTGTATCTTCTGTCGATTTGCACGCGGCACAGGTCCAAATATACCTACACCTCTTCTCCACATGCCAGCTGCTTCTCCATGTTGTGCTGGTATGACATATTTTCTAGAACCAGACTCCCAAACCTCCTTATCAGGCGTGACCTTTTTTGACGATGCAATAATATTGGGTACATAACTAGGCATGATTACATCATCCACCCTCCCTTCACGCGAAACCGTCCTCGGTTTCGGGGCACTCTTCAAAATTTCCTTGTGAACGGCAAACACATGATCAATCTTGATAGCATGATTACCCATGGGCTGCAGCACACATTTGATGCCAACATCTCGGAACACGTAAGTGTTAGACCTCCCCTCATGTATAGCATTGCGGTCATATTGCCACGGACGACCCAATAGCAACTGACACACATCCATTGGCACAACATCGCAAATCACCTCATCGTAATACATGCCAATATTGAACTTTACACGTACCTTGTGAGTCACCTTCAAACGTCCGGAGTTGTACAACCACTCAATGCAATGTGGCTACGGATGTGGCCATGCCTTCAGTCCTAAAGCATCCACCACACGCTTGCTTATGATGTTGGTGTAGCTCCCTCCATCAATAATCAACTTGCAACACTTGTTTTTGATCTTGCATTGTGACTGAAAATTTTTCCACCGCTGTCCCGAACTTGGAATTTGATCCTCTTTAGCTCGCTGCACCATGATGCATGGCAGATCATCATAATCTAAAGGATAACACATGATAGGATTAGATTCACTTTCCCTTCCTTGGGCTCATCAGACTCTGAGTCAATTTTGTCTTCGGAAACATATCCATCATTAACAAGGAGCACTCTCTTCTTGTTCGTACAATCAATGCGTTTGTGTCCCCTACCTCCACATGTGTAACAAACAACCTCACTAGTACGCATAGCAGACTGCGCACTTGAATCAGCCCTTGAAGCCACTTTGCTCGCGGCCATAGATTCTTTGCTCATCTCCTTGTGATTGGTAGCAGCTAACCTATAGGATGAAGCTGGCTTGACACTATCATCGTCATGCGAATAGGAACGTCGCCCCATGCTGAAATTGGTGCGGCCTTCGGGAAACTTGCTTGGCTTTGACCCACTGTTCAGCACGCTCCGCTTGATGAAGAAGCTCTTGCATATCATTATACTGCATCAAATCAACACGGTCATGTATATCCTCATTCAGCCCCTCAAAGAAGCATGTCATTGTTGCATCATCAGACTCATGCACATTAGTTCTGATCATCAGAACTTGCATCCGTTGGTAATACTCATCCACCGTCATGGATCCTTGAACAAGACGGCGAAGCTTTGTGTGTTGCTCCTTCTGAAAATAAGCTGGCACAAAGCGAGCACGCATTGTACGCTTCATCTCACGCCATGACTCTGGTCGTGCGCAATTGCGGTTGAGCTGATCCCACCAAATTAGTGCATAACCTGAAAATTCAAGAGAAGCAAAATGAATCTTCCGCTCCTCGGAGTAATGGTAATTATCAAAAATTTGCTCCACACGCATCTCCCACTCAAGATACTCCTCGGGACCGGCCTTGCCTGTGAATGAATGTATAGTAATTTTTATTCTACCAATACCTCCGTCCTCGTCCTCATCACGGCGCCACCTTGGTCCATCATCATGGGGACGAGCATCCTGTCGTGGTCGGCGAGGCAAGTCGCCGTGAGCATCAGACCCATCCTCGGACTCAGCATCATTATCGTCGTTGGCAACGTCCGCGTCACGGACATGTCGAGGTGCTCGCTGCTGCAGGGCATGTTGTGCCCTTGCTGGAGCAGCCGCGCCGGTTTCCCTTGCCTCTAGGCGACGGAGGGCTGCTTGCATGGCCTGGAACCCGTCGGTCACTGTCTCATCGAGGGCCTTCATGCGGTTGTCGAAGTGCTGGTATGTAGCCTTGAACATAGCACGGACACCTGGGTCTAGATCGGGACCATATTGCGGCGGCCCGTCATCCTCCTGCACCTCATCTGCGTCACGCTTGCTTGTAGTTGACATCGCGTGCAGTGATAAACCTGGCGCTCTCTGATACCAGATGATACGGCTCAAATAGCTTTGAGTCGATTTTATGGGGTGTCCCTGATCTTTCACCGGCGCAAAGGGCTAGCAGATTAGAATTCATCCGAAGCAGATGAATTAAAACAAACCAGATAAGATGTGTACGAGCGGAAGTACTGGTATAGTTGCAGGAAGTAGTAGACGTGGTAGACGGATGGATTATGCTAATGATGATCAGCGGCAGCGGCAGCGTAATTAGCCAGATGGAGTTCATGAACTAGTAGTAGTAGATGAAAAAAAGAAAGGACTGGATCGCTCCTTGAAGAACAAGAACCGAACAAAGCTATGCCCTGGAGACCAAGTCGCCAAAACACATGCGATCACCGATCCAATTCATGGAACGCAGGAACACAGAGGGGCGCACATCATCAGATGCCTTTCTGAGTATTTTTCTTGACCAAACTAAAACCTAGCTTTTACATGGCCATATGGCCTTTATTTATAGTCGCACACAGGCAACCTGGGCTAAGCCCAAAACTCACGAGAACACAAACCGGACTTGACAAAACTAAATAAACTAGGACTCGGCTAGATTCAAACTAGTAGACTTTCCATGTAACTAGGAGACCTTCACGTGCATGGTTTCCTACTACCACCGCGAAGATGATTAATTCCAATGCGGGGGAGTCCGAAAGTTTGGCATGATATCTTGCTTTGGTGGTGTCACTATTGATTGATATTTAACTGAACATTGTATCTTCTGTCGATTTGCACGCGGCATAGGTCCAAGTATACCTGCACCTCTTCTCCACATGCCAGCTGCTTCTCCATGTTGTGCTGGTATGACATATTTTCTAGAACCGGACTCCCACACCTCCTTCTTAGGCGTGACCTTTTTCGACGATGCAATAATATTGGGTACATAACTAAGCATGATTACATCATCCCGAGTAGTGTCTCTTCATGGTGTCCCATTGGAAATTAACTCAGACCGTGGGAGTCTCTTCACCTCTCGATTTTGGGAAAGTTTCCAAAATGCTACAGGAACTCGTCTCTCTTTTAGCACCGCCTTCCACCCCCAATCAAGTGGTCAAGTAGAGCGAGTAAATCAAATTCTGGAGGATATGCTCCGAGCTTCCGTCATCTCATTCGGAATGGATTGGGATAAATGCCTTCCATTCTTGGAGTTCTCTTATAACAATAGCTATCAAGCTAGCTTGGGCAAAGCTCCTTTCGAAGTTCTATATGGACGAAAATGTCGAACGCCTCTTAACTGGTCAGAAACCGGGGAAAGACAACTCTTTGGCCCGGATATGATTCAGGAAGCAGAAGAGCAGGTTCGTGTTATTCATGAGAAATTGAAAATAGCCCAATCTCGTCAAAAGAGCCAATATGACCGCAAACATAAGCTCATGACTTATGAAGTTGGCGAGTAGGCTTACCTTCGGGTTACTCCTTTAAACGGAGCCCATTGTTTCGGTATCAAAGGAAAGTTGGCTCCTCGTTACATTGGACCCTTTCGCATTCTTGCCAAACAAGGAGAAGTTGCCTACCAATTGGAACTACCTCCGCATCTTTCCAGAGTTCACGATCTCTTCCATGTTTCTCAACTCAGGCGTTGCTTCGCGGATCCTATCCGTGAAGTGGACCACGAAATGCTTGATCTCCAAGATAATCTCACATATCGGGAATATCCCGTTCGTATCCTCGATCAAGCCGAGCGTACCACTCGACGCCACAATATCAAGTTTCTCAAGGTTTAATGGTCACACCACTCTGAGAAAGAAGCCACTTGGGAATGGGAGGATCGCCTTCGACTTGAGTACCCCACATTCTTTCCAACGGATCCTAAATCTCGGGACGAGATTCTTTTGAGTGGGGGTGAGTTGTCACACCCTAGCTAGTTCATGCATTAGAGTGTTGCATCATGTCTACTCTTCCAGAAAACTGAAATGGGGATGGCAGAATCCCCAACACCCCCTGGAAACAACTAGGGTTTACTAAAATCTTTTTCAATGAACCTGAAATGCCCTTCTAAAAAGTCCACCCTTTTTATTTTGGGTTAGAACCTTTGACAAAATGGGTTCACAATTTTTCCAGGACACATAAGGTCATTGGATTAAATCATTACTATTTGCATTTGGGCAATTTAAATCCTATAAATATTTTAAAATGCCCAAATAATCCTCAAAGTATTTTTAGGCTGTTGAGAATATTTTCAACTGTGCCTCTGAATATTTTTAGGTTTTTCCTAAATGGAATGGTATTTTTTCTATTTCAAAACACAGAACTGGAATAAATAAAAAGAAAAACAAAAGCAGAGAGCAGAGGCTTACCTGGCACTCACCTAGCAGGCCCACCTAGCCGGCCCAGCCCAGCAATCGCTCCAGCGAGCTGCATGACTCGGCCAGGCAGGCAGGCAGGTGCTCGACGCCAGCACCAGCGCGCGCCATGCAGCTGCCCGCCACCCTGCTTCCTCCCCTTGTCGTTCTGCTGCCCTGAGTCGGTCACCCACTCCTCCCCCAAGCTCGCAGACACGCCCCTTTCTCCCCAGCTCCTCTCCCTCGCTCTCCCGCACCATGGCCGATGCTGCCGCACCCGCGCCACCGTGGTAACCGCGTTCGCCGTCGTCCCCGTGCCGCGTAACCATGTACGTTCGCTCCGCAGACGTCGACTACATCGAGCAGGCCGAGCCCCGAGCGCTCGCCCGCTCTGGAGTCGCCCCTGACCCCGTCTTCCCCAACTCCAGCCGCCGAGATCGCCATCGTTGCCCCGCTCAGCTCCGGCCTTCCCCGAGCCCGCTTCGATGCTTGCTGCAATCGACGTGAGCTCAGCTCCGTCCTCCCCCTCTCCGTTACCTCTCTCGTGCATCGTATGCACCGCACCATGCTCACCCGCACCCACTGCCGCCGAGCTCGTCGCCAGTGTGACTCCGGCCACACCACTGTGACCAACGCACTCACTCCACTCGCAGGAACCCGTAGCACTAATCCACGTGCCTCGCCGTGCCCCATAGCCTCGGGTTCGACCTCACCGAGCTCCGGCAGCCGCACAGCTCGTCGCCGGCGACGTTTCCGGCCACCCTGAGCTCCACCACTGCCACCAAACGACGCGGCTTGCTCCCAACTACACGTAGATGCTCTCCGTCGCCCATTTGGTCACCGGAGCACGAAAAGCCGCACCGCTTCACTGCGTCTGGCCTCACTGGCGGCTAAACGCCGGTGAGTTTGGCTCCCTTTGACTGAGTTTGACCCTGTGTGGGCCCAAGTTGACTCTCCCTGAGTCTATGACAAGTGGGACCGCTCTGCTAATTAACTTAGATTAGCACTAACTAAATTTAGTTAGTTAATTAACTACTGACACGCGGATCCCACTGGTCAGGTTTGACCTGGACCGGCTCCGTTGACCACTGGCATCACCCTAATGCAATGATGACGCAATAATTCAATTACTGGAATTATTCTTATATAGAAAATTCCAGAAAATACTACAAACTTCAAAAATTCATAACTTTTAATCTGTAACTCCAAATGCAAAGATTTATATATGAAATTTGATTAGAAAAATTCAATCTTTCCATCTGTAATGGTTTCATGCATGACAAAACACTTTAACCTTGCTGTTTAGGTGAAACAAGCTAATGCACTTATATGGCTTAAGAACATAAGCTTCCATTTGAATCCTTGATTCAAATAGACTCAAACCAACTTGTTTCACAATGCATTAGCCAGGACACCTCATATTGCCATGTCATAGCATGCATCATATTGTTGCATATTGGCATGTGATAATTGTGTTCTGTGGTGTTTTTCATGGTAGGTTCTGCCTCCGAGGATATTTCCGAGTATCCAACTGAAGGGCAGTACCCTACTACTACTCCATCAGGAAAGCAGCCCCATTGATCATATCGATACAATCCCATGTTCTCGCTCCTGGTCTCATTTACTACATTAAGACAACAACGTTTCAAACTGCTGTGTGCTGTGGTAGTTGAACCCTTATCCTCTGCATGACCTGTCATTGCCACAGTAACTAGATGAAACCCACTAGCATGTGTAGGAGTTGATTGAGCCATTTATGTGTTTCCTACCTTGCTATGCCTGCTACACTTAGAGTTGTGTCAGGTATGGTTCATCTGGGTGATGGGCTAGAGTGAAATGATTACGTCGGTAATGTGAGGGATGTGTTGAACATGATTTGGTAAAGGTATCGATGAGAGGCCATGTAGGAGTACATGGTGGGTTGTTTCATGGAGGTCGTCCCTAAGAACTGAGATCTGTATGTGTGATTTAAGATTCAGCTACTACCACACATTGGGCCCTGAAATATGGCCCCACTCGACTTACTGACCCCTCTCGTCCTCTGTCCAGGAGTTGCAACTAGTTTCTGGCGTTTATAGGTTATGTGTTGGCGGCCGTGTGTAGCGCTGACCCTAGGAGTGGGCTATGATGCGGTAGATACACCATGGCCGGGTATGCCGGGCGCCCATTTGGCGTCTCGGGGCCCTGTACACATCGTTTGGGGCCGTTGAGGACACCCCGGCTGGATTTCCTTGCGGATGGAACCCGAATAGGCGATAAACCTGGACTAGAGACTTGTGCGGTTAGGCAGGTCGTGGTCTACACCCACGTCGGCTTTCGCTTGAAGTCTGCCGAGCACATGTCGTGTGCAGACGCTAAGTGGTGGAAACATGTGTGACGAAGTACACCCCTGCAAGGTAAAAAACTATTTGAATAGCCGCGTCCACGGTAAAGGACTGCTTGGTTGCCTATACAGTTCATAGACAAGTTAATGGTTACTACTAAAAGACTCAAGATAAGTGTGAGTACCGAGGATGGCCCTCTCATAGGATGACGAGGGAGGATCCTCGGTGGAGTATTGTGTTGGTGATTGGTGGACTCGTGTGCGAAAACTATTTTTACAAGTGGTGTCTCGTAGGGTAGCTTAGCCAAGAGTCAAAGCTGGCTTGCTGCAATAACTCCACCACCTCCTTGAGAATGAGCGTGTATAGTAGGATATGTTGTAAGACTTGCTGAGTACCTTTGTACTCATGTTGCTTTAAGTACTGTTTTCAGACGACAACACCGCCCCCTCCGATGGGTTTTATGTAGACCTCGACGTCGATGAGTGACTTTCCACCCAGGTGGTGATTAGGGCCATGGAGGGCCCTATGTAGATAGACAGGCTTCGTCAAGCCTTCTTTCTTTCTAGTGTCTGTACTCAGACTAATTTGCTTCCGCATGTGCTTGTATGCTTGTATGACTTGAGTGTCGGGTCATGTGACCCCTACCTGTATGAACATGTTATGTATGGCTCTCCGGAGCCTTTAAATAAAGTACTTTGAGTTGTAGAGTTTTGTTGTGATGCCATGTTGTATTTACACATATCGAGCATATTGTGTGTATGATTGAAATGCTTTGTATGTGTGGGATCCGACAATCTAGTTGTTTATCCTTGCCAGCCTCTCTTATGGGGAAATGTAGTCGAGTGCTTCCATGAGCCATAGTAGTCGTACGCTATAGCTCGGTTCACCGGAGTCCTGCTAGCCTAGCACTACTGCTCAGGACACTTGACTGGCCGTCATGTGTCTCACTTTGTTCATGTGTCTGTCCCTTCGGGGAAATGTCACGCGGTGACATCCGGAGTCCTGCCTAGCCTGCTACAGCCCGGGTTCCCGGAGTCCTGTTAGCCCAGTGCTACAGCCCAAATTCACACGCTGCTGACCGACATGTTCGATGTGATTCATGTATGCATGTGCCCATAGGTTAGTGCCGCTTTGGGTTCACGACTAGCCATGTCGGCCCGGGTTCTCTGTCATATGGATGCTAGCGACACTATCATATACGTGAGCCAAAAGGCGCAAACAGTTCCGGTCCATGGTAAGGCGACACCCGGGAATACCGTGCGTGAGGCCGGAAAGTGATATGAGGTGTTACCGGCTAGATCGATGTGACTTGGAATCGGGGTCCTGACAAAACTACACAACGGTCTCAAACTAGTAATGATCAAGAAGTGATCCTGAACTACTTACGTTCAAACATAACCCAACCGTGTTCTCTTCTCGAACGCACCCGAAAAGAGACTGTCACGGTTACGCACGCGGTTGGTGTATCTTAATTGAGTTTAGTTCAAGTCCAGTACAACTGGATATTAACAAATTCCCATCTGCCACATAACCGCGGGCACGGCTCTCAAAAGTTTAAATCCTGCAGGGGTGTCCCAACTTAGCCCCTGGCAAGGTCATGATCCGCGGAGACAATCCTCCATCGCGGGACCCTCTCTTCAGACTCGTAATCCTGATGCACAAGAGATTTCGACAATGGTAAAAGAAAACGAGCAAGACCGCCCGAATGTGCCGAAAAATCCTGATAGGAGCTGCGCGTATCTCGTTCTCAGGGCACACCGCATGAGACATCCTACAATTAAAACCAGACATCGAGTTTCCCCGTGGTGGCCCTGCAGTCTACCAGGTTTGGACCAACACTCAGATGAGCACTGGACCGGGGGATTTATTAATTATCCTCGGGTGCTAGCCGGTCCCTATGCAAGTTTTTAGTTGTTATTAGGCAAATGGTAAAACCAATGTTAGGCCTTGCTGGAAGAGTTTTATTCAAAGCAAACTATCAAGAGGGACCCATACCCCTCACCATGTTAGGGACGCAAAAACCAAGGAACATAACACCGGTATGACGGAAAACTAGGGCGGCAAGAATGGAAGAAAACACCAGGCATAAGGCCGAGCCTTCCACCCTTTACCAAGTATATGTGTGCATTAATTAAATAAGAGATATTGTGATAACCATGATATCCATGTCCCAACAAGGAACAACCTGCAACTACACCTGCAACTAGCACTACAAAAAAAAGACACATCCGTGACATTTTGGGCCGAACGAAAAAAAATTCTGGCATACATATGACACTTCTATGACGATAATTGTGACAAAACCCAGTATCATCACAGATGTGGTGGGCTCCTACTTCTATGACAAAAAATCATGACAGAAAATGGGCTTTTCGTCCTGGGCGGGCCGGAGACGCAACTGCATGACATTCTTTGGGCCGTCCATGACGGAACAAACCATGGTAGAAGCGAGGGGGAGGAAAATTTTGGGGAGTTCCCGGTTACGGTGGGAGGTCAGGGGCCAAGCGATGCGCGTTTCTCTCATACACGTATGCGCGCGTGTGCGAGGCGTTGGCTCTAACTGTACCCGAGCGAGGCGTTGGGCTCTAACTGAACCCGAGCGATTGCACTATAGGCTACGCGTTACGGAACCTGAGCGATCGATTGATGGCTGTTAACTGAACCCGATTGAGCGATTCCTTTGCTACTGCTACTAACTGAAGCCGATCGATCGGATGAACAGTGAGCGTTGTGGGTGGTTTGGATGAACAGTGAGTGGTGGTGTTGCCTCTGGATGAGCAAGACCCCCTGGTGTGGTGGAGGGCTGGATAAACAGTAGACGGTGGAGGGGTGCCCGTGGAGGAGTGGATGAACAGGACCCCGTGATGTGGAGGGCTGGATGAACAGTAGACGGTGGAGGGGTGGTTGAACAGGTCCCCGTGGTGTGGAGGGCTGGATGAATAGTAGACGGTGGAGGGGTGCCCGTGGAGGGGTGGTTGAATAGGACCCCGTGGTGTGGAAGGCTGGATGAACAGTAGATGGTGGAGGGGTGGTTGAACAGTAGCCGGTGGACTAGCGCGCGGCAGAGGCTGGATGAACAGGAGCCCGTGGAGGCTGGATGAACAGGAGCCCGTGGAGGGTGGAGAGGTCAACGCTGGAGATGAACAGTATCCCGTGGAGTCCCGTTTTGCGGTACGCCACACCCCTCCCGATGAACAGGACCCCCGTTTCGACCGTAGCGCTCCAACACAAGTCCGTTTCGTCCGTTCCACACCCCTCCCGATCAACAGGACCCCCGTTTCGACTGTAGGAGGTCCGTTTCCTCCGTTTTGTTGTATGCCAGACCCCTCCCGATGAACAGGATCCCGTTTCGAACGTGGCCGGTCGAACACAAGGCCGTTTCCTCCGTTCTACGGTACACCAGGCCTCGTTTCCATCGCCTGTTCCGTCCAAGCCCTTCCAATGAACACGACGCATTCCGTTGCCTCCCCATCAACACGACGCGTTCCGTTGCCTCCCCATGAACACACCGCATTCCGTTTCCTCCCCATGAACACGATGACGATGCTATTTCTCTATTCCGACCCAGCCATGTACACGAGCCCTGGCCTTACGTATGCGCGAGTAGGCGTTCGAGACCCCGCCCGTATGTACACATACGTGGCCGTATTTTATTTCTTGCAGCCTGGCCGCTGTACGTACGTGTAAATGCTACATGCACGCCTCTACTACAACACGTGTGCGCCTCTACATCGACCAGTATGTACGTACACATTCGCGACCAGAATGACAACGCTACGTATGCTTCGACCAGGTGGGTCCCGACTGTCAGACACTTCCTTGCCTGCGAAGATGTAGCTGGTCGGTCCCAGCAGTCAGGGGGCGAATCGTTTTTTTTTGCCCGAACGCACTTCTTTGCGTGCGAAGATGTAGCTGGTGGGTCCCAGCAGTCAGGGGGAAACCTTTTTTTTCGCGAAATACAGTGGCCCGTCCGGTGGGTCCCAGCTGTCAGGTGGAGGAATCATTATTTTCCGCGTAATAAGGAGGCACTTCCTTGCTACGGCCGTGGACCCAGCTGTCAGCCTCTCCATGTACAGTCCATGTCCGATGGAAGTCGTTCCTTGACCACGTTGACCACGCCGCGCCGAGAGCACCAGGGCGGTGGACGACGGCGAGGCCTAGGAAGGGGACGACACGGAGGCAGGGAAGACTCGATAGTTGTTTCCCACACAGAGGGGAGTACGACTGTACGAGGGTTTACTAGTTCGTCTGCCATCGCCGGAGAATAACAGCAGGTGTGGGTGAGTAGAGGGATGGCTAGGCCAGCGATGGGAGAACGGTCGGGCGGTGAGGCCTGCACGGCAGCATAGCCGGCCGCGAGGAGGAGGGAGCAGGCAGTCCCACCGGCGCTTGTTTGAGCGGCTGGAGCAGGAAGAGCAGAGATTGAAGAAGCATGACAGCCGTTGGATGGACATCCAACAGTCAGTGCTTGTGCGTCAACCTTTTTTAGGAAAGCCTCAAATCTGTGGAAAACAGCATACAGCCCATCTGCCATTATTTCTAATAATTTACAGCCCATTTGCTAATTCATAAGGGTTTTTTTGGAGCCCATATTCTTTTTGTTAGCATTACAGCCCATATTGTGGCAACGGTTAAAAAAATATACGAAATTTTGCATATTTCGGTGCGGTCCAAACTGTTTTTAATCCCGAAATTTCGACTCACATTCAAACTGATTTTAAAAATAAATGTATATCAATATAAAGTCCAACAAATTCTCCACGCATAAAAAATAATGTAATTTAAAATCTTGAAATGAAAAAAAGATATTTGAAACTAATTGCCGGTTTGATGTGTTTTAAAAATGTACAACCCATTTCTCATTACTGATGGGCCATTTTCTCGGCCAGCCGAATGAAAGCTCTCCTCGTCTTGAAAGATTTGCAGCCCAACATGCCTCACAAAGCGACTTACTTGGCAAATCACAAAAAAACTAGGCTGTGGCCGTGGACCCAGCTGTGAGCCTCTCCATGTACAGTACTCTTCCGATGGAAGTCGTTCCTTGACCATTTTGACCACGCCACGCGGAGAGCACCACGGCGGTGGACGACGGCGAGGCCTAGGAAGGGCACGTCGCGGCAGTGGAAGCCCGCACGGAGAGGACTACGAGGGTTCGCTGGTTCAGCTGCGGTGTGAGGCTGCCGTCGCCGCAGGGCCTGGCCAGCGGTGGGAATACTAGGGGGCAGTGAGGCCCCTGCGGTAGCACAACTGGCCACGGGAGGTAGGAGCATGCGGCACGACCGGTGTTGCTTTGGGCCGCTGGAGCAAGAAGACCAAAGGTTGAAGAAGCACTACAGCCGTTGGATGGACATCGTACGGTCACTGGAGCTAGAATCGTTCATATTGACTAAGTTGACAAAGCCCTTCGTCCCCATCAACTTAGTAGGCCCACAAGTCAGCCTCCCAGCAAGGTGGGTCCCAGCTAGCCGGGGGAGTATTCATTTTTTTTGTGCATAATAAGGAGGCACTTCCG
>NC_041388.1:174618005-174631047 GCF_002162155.2 Triticum dicoccoides
GGTGGCCCGTCCGATGGGTCCCAGCAGTCATGGGGAAACGATTTTTTTCGCAAAATACTGGTGGCCCGTCCGGTGGGTCCCCGCTATGAGGTGGAGGAATAATTATTTTCCGTGTAATAAGGAGGCACTTCCTTGCGGCTGCCGTGGACCTAGCTGTCGGCCTCTCCACGTACAGTACTCTTCCGATGGAAGTCGGTCGTTGACCACGTTGACCATGCCGCGCCGAGAGCACCAGGGCGGTGGACGACGGCGAGGACTAGGAAGGGGACGACTCAGAGCCGGGGAAGATGCAGCAGTGGATGCCCACGCGAAGAGGAGTACGAGGGTTCACTGGTTCGGCTGCGGTGTGAGGCTGCTGTAGCCACAGAATAACAGGGTGTGTGGGTGAGTAGAGGGATGGCCTGGCCAGCGGTGGGAGTAGTAGGGGGCGGTGAGGCCTCCGCGGCATCACAACCGGCCGCGGGAGGCAGGAGCACGCGGCACGACCGGTGCTGGTTTTGGCGGCTGGAGCAAGAAGACCAGAGGTTGAAGAAGTACTACGACCGTTGGATGAACATCGTATGGTAACAGGAGCTAGAATTGTTCATATTGACTAAGTTGACAAAGCCCTCCATCCCCGTTAACTTGGTAGGCCCACAAGTCAGCCTCCCACTATGCTGGGCTCCAGCTGGCAGGGGGAATATTCATTTTTTTGTGCGTAATAAGGAGGCACTTCCTTGGGTGCGAAGATAGCTAGTGGGTCCGACATGTCAGCGGGGGGCACTTTATTTCGCGAAATACAGAGGCCCTTCCGGTGGGTCCTAGATGTCAGGTGGAGGAATCATTATTTTGCGCGTAATAAGGAGGCATTTCCTTGTGTGCGGCCATGGACCCAGCTGTCAGCCTCTCCATGCACAGTCTACTTCCGATGGTGTCGTTCGTTGACCACGTTGACCACGCTACGCCAAGCGCATCCAAGGTGGTGGACGATGGCGAGGACCCGGATAGCAACGAGCCGGAGATGGGAAGACGCGGGAGTAGAGTCGCAGACAGAGAGGTGTGCGAGGGTTAACTGGTTCTAGTGCGGTGTGGTTCGGCAGTCGGTGGAGAAGAACAGGAGGTGTGGAGGGGTGGAGGGATGGCCTGGCCAACGGTGGAGTAGCGCTTCATAGCGAAGCGTGCTAAGCAGAGCTGCTAGCACCAGGAGGCGGGAGGTGGTCCCGGCGGCGCTGGAGGAAGAAGACGAGAGATTGAAGATGGATGCCGGTCGTTGGTTGTAAATCCAACGGCTAACATGTTAGAATCATTTGTCGACTAAATTGACAACGACTTGCATTGGCTTCAACCTATTGGCCCATATTTCAGCCTCCAAAAATGTGGCACATATTCAACCCATTTTTTCAGAATTTACAGTCAATTTGATCTTTCTTTTTTTGAATTACAGCCATTAGCTGGGCTGGGTGAACAAATAATGTAGCATCCATGCGGCCCGTTTATTTTATTTCCTAAAAAATTACAGGCCATTTGCACTGTCTCGAAATACATGATTTTGCTGGGCTGATTCTAATTATAATGTTGGGTTGGGCCAGCAATGTTATCAAAAAAATAAAAAGGGGCTGAGCATTTTGTTATAAATATATTTAAATAATAAGTGATATTATTACATTCGTCCTTAAATCTTACCAAGCTTTTGTACACAATCACTAGGATTTTCGTGCCAAAACAATCCAGGATTTTATTTGTTAAGAAATTATTTTTATAAGTTAATAAGATGTGGGATATTGTTTTCTTACATATGTAAGTATCTGTTAAATATATGATGATAATAAAAATAATATATAATAACATATAAAATATTTTTTTAGAAAAACAGGGAGCATCTCCCCGGTTCCATTGCTGAGAACGAAACCACAACATATTCTGATACAGCATCTCAAAGAGCAGTTCGAAAGCAAAGGTAGAAAAGCTACAAACTAGGGGGGTGGATGAACAAGTTCTCTGAATAACACAAATCACCCGAGCGGTGCCAAAGGCAGAGCGGGAAGAGCACTCAAATGAAACAAGGAGGGTCCAGCAAAGTCTTCATGGTCTTCAGCCGAGGGGCCGTGTCAGCCTGCGGGGACCAGTAAGCAAGCGGAGACACCGGGCTGGAAGGCGTAGCATGGTGGATGTCCCTCTTCATCAAAGATCTTGAGACGAACCCACGGGTCCAGCCCCATAGAAGGTCGAGCCTTGTTCAGCCACAAGTGATTGCCAACGGTTTCTGGAGGGATCTTGTTAGGGTTTCCACGAAGCTCATCAACTTGTCCTTGTCCGATCCGGAGGAGAGAATCGCCCAGTTCCTCACCATGCTCCTAATCAACCTCAAGACCTGCGGAATGGAAATCCAGGAGGTGTTACTGAAAATCATAGCATTTCTATATTTCTAGAGGAACCAAAGGACAGCTGAACTAACAGTGTTTAAAACTGAGCACTTTTTGGTAGCAATCCAGAATCTGGTGACAGATTCGAAGGATGAGCCAATCTGACTAGAGAAATATTCCTCAATGTGGGCCCAGAGATGTTTAGCAACTATACATTCAAAAAATAGGTGAGAACAAGACTCTTGTTCCAAGCAGTAAACACAATCAAGGGGTTTGATGATGTGTCTCTTCCTAAGGTTATCCCTAGTCATCAATTTGTTTTTGGAGAGAAGCCAGAGAAATACATGAATTTTAGGGGGAACTCTCAATTTCCAGATAGCATGGATAAACACGGGTTGAACCTCTCTAAAGTTTATAACATGATAGAGGGAGCTGGAGGAATACCTCCCCTTATTGTCCAGCTGCCAAATCAGGGCATCCGGCTCGGCAGTGAAGGTAATGCTTTTGGCAATTTCCTCCAACTGGAACCATTGTTCCATGAGACTATCACTAAAGTTCCTTCTAAAAGAGAGTTTTAGGCATTGACAGTCCCAAACTTCATTGACACTTTTGTTAAGCTCATTGCAGATAGAGTAAATAGGCCAAAATTCGACTGCTAGGGGGGATGTGCCAAACCAAGTATCTTCCCAGAATCTGGTTCTGCTCCCATCCCCTATGTTCCATCTGTAGCCAAATTTCACAGCATGCATAATAGATTTTAATCCTTTCCAGAATCTAGAGGTCTTAGGGTTGGAGGAAGGGAAAAAAATATTACGTTTATTTCCTAGGTATTTATGGGCAATAAGAAGCTTCCAGAGTTTCAGGTCTTCCTCATAGAATCTTTTAATCCAAGACCCTAGAAGACAGATGTTAATTTCTTGGAGGTTAGGTATGCCTAGGCCTCCAAAATCTTTTTTCATAGAGACTAGGGCCCAATTAGCAAGGTGTAGCTTCCTATTTCCCTCAAAATCATTCCACAAGCAATGAGACATCTGAGAATTGATGAGGTTCACTGCCCATTTAGGGAACTTGAAGAAGGAGAGGAGATATACTGGAATGCTAGCCAAACAAGCTTGTGTGAGGATCAATCTACCTTTGTAAGAGAGAAGTTTGCCCCTCCACCCAGCAATCCTTTTAATGATTTTATCCAGAAGGGGCTGGATATCCTCTCTCCTCAGTTTATCATAGTGGAGAGGGATACCTAGCTACTTAATGGGGAAGTTACCTTTATTACATACTAGAATAGAGAGGAAGTCGGCTAAATCCTGATCATCCATGTTGATAGGGATGAGTTCACTTTTAGAGTAGTTGGTTCTCATGCCTGAGACTTGTTCAAACCAGGTTAGAACAGTTTTCAGATTGCTAGCATGTGTGGAGTCATTGTCTAAGAAAAGGATGGTATCATCTGCATATTGAAGGCAGATGATGCCACCAGGGCAGACCTCAGGATAGAGCCCTGCAATCAGACTATGATCAGCAGCTTTGCTCATCATTTTAGTAAGAATGTCCACTACTAAATTAAACAAAAGCGGGGAGATGGGGTCACCTTGCCTAAGGCATTTACCAGCAAGGAAAAAACATTTTCACAGTTATTTAACTTGACCCCAACAGACCCCCCATGAGTAAGTTCTGGATCCAACTCTCTATGAAAGGCTTGGAAAAGATCTAAGAGATCATTTTTCACCAAGTCCCAAAAATGCTGGTAAAACAAGAAGGGAATCCCATCAGGAACAGGATCCCCATCAAGATAAGAGCTAAAAATGGCTTCCTTCATCTCTGTCTCTGAAAAAGGGGCTTCTAGCAGCTCATTTTCAGCATGAGAGACTTTTTCAGAAGCAGAGAAAAAAATGTTTTGTAGAGAGAGCCCAGAAGGGTTTTCTTTGTTAAACAGGTCTTTGTAGAAGTCACTAGCCACTTTCAGCATCTCATCTACCTCAGTAACAGGGCCATTAGGGCCATCAAGGGAGTGAATGAGGGTTTTCCTCCTCCTCTGGTTAGCTACTGCATGGAAGTAAGCAGTATTTCTATCACCCTCCTTAATGTTCCTATCTCTAGACCTTTGTTTGGCTTTGATTTCTTCTTGAAGCCAAATTTTCTTGAGCTGCCCATGGACAAAGTTTAATCTATTAGTCTCAGCCTCAGAGAGGTCAGTGGTTTCTGCCTTAATATCTAGAGAATCAAACTCAAGGAGGAGAAGCCTTCTGTATCTTCTAAGATTAGCTTCCTCATTGGAGTTCCACCCTTTGGTAGTTCTTCTAAATCTCCTGATTTTGATCTGCCAATTTTCTAGGGGGCAGCTGCTCCCAGTAGGCTCATTCCAGATTTTCCTGACTAGCTCAGTAAAATATTCTCTAAGCAACCACTACTTTTCAAATTTAAAACTATTTCTCTTTGGAGTTTGGTTAAGACCAGAGTCCCAAAGCAAAGGAGTGTGGTCACTACCACATCTGGGCAGAGGTCTACAACTAGAAAGGGGAAAGAAACTATCTAATTCTGTGTCACAGAAAATTCTTTCAATGGTGGACATAATCCTGGGGCAGCACTTCCAACATATCTAGCAGAACTGTGGGTTTTCCTTTTGACAGGGCAATTCTGAACTTTATGGGTAACCATTTTGCAGATAAAACAACTCTTGGGCTTGACACATTTATCCAAATGATGCCCTGGTTCCCCACAGTTGTAGCAGATCACCTCGGAGTATGCCATAAGGCCCGAAGCAGGGACAGGAGCAATTTTCTGGATGTCCTATCTCTTCTTTTGCTGATTCTTGCCTTGAGATTTCCCACTGATCTGAGAGTCAGAACCACTAGTAGATTGATCTGGGGCAATTACAGGAGCTTGCCCAGATTGTGCCCCCATTTGGGGCGGAGGTGGGCCGTACCACTGCCCAACCGACGCTCCCCCCCATTGTGATAGGGGAAATTCATCGGAGTTCCTGGTTCCTTCTCATCCTCCAGCCAGATGTTGTCTCTCAGGAAGCAGAAATAACCACCAGACAGCTCAATTGAAGCAGATTGCAAGCCTAATTTCAATCTTCTGCAGGTTTGGGGGAGAGGTAAGGTAGGGGATCCACCTGCTCCGGCTCCGGTAGCGTGCTGGTGGGCAGGAGTCCAGTCAAGCATTCCCATCTCGCAGCATGGCGTGGATCTCCTGAATTCACTTCTCCTTTCGCCCATCGAACGAACGCAATCGGCATCTCACTGGGGTGGGGCATCCTGTGCTTCTCAGAGAAATCTCCTTCGAAGTAGATCCGCGGGGCTAGATTCAGCAGCTCCCAATCCACATGATCCTTGCACATCCGAGCATACATGCGCGAGTGAGAGATCGGATTCGGTTCCTCCTCGGCTTCCTCCCTCGCAGCTACCTCCTTTGCTTCCCTCCATTCGTGCGTGCACTGGGTCCAGGAGAGAGCGTCGTCGCGGATCCGCATCGCCCGCTCCCTCCATATCCTCCCTCGAGTCTCCCGCAGCACCGCCGACGCGACGGAGTCGAGCTGCTGGAGCATCTGCGGGAAGGCTTTGTAGACATGTGGGAGATGCATCTTGTACATCTGCCTGTATTCCAGCCATTCCCCCGTGGATGTGGCCGGCGACTCCATGGGGCGCGCGAGCGGACTTGCTGAGGGGGGCAGGTGCGCCCAGAGTCAGGAGGCGGGGGGTGGCGGCGAGATCTATTTGCCAATTACTCCCTCCTTTTCGGTTTATAGGGCTCAATTCAAAAAATCTTACCAACCAAGGTAGATGATGAATGGTGGAATACTTTTTGTAGTTTGCAAAAGCACCTAATTAATGCACTTGTTTTCCTCAAAAAATTATGTTTATCAATGCATAAATTGCAATGCATGCATGCATAAAGTACATGCATTGGTCAATTTTCTCTTAATACTTGCATGCAATGATTTAATGCACCTTGGAATCTGAACATGTGATGGAAAACAACCAAATTGAGCCTTATAAAATGGAAAAACTAAAATTTTGAGATAAGCCCTATAAACCGAAAAGGAGGGAGTATGTGAACTAAACAGTCAACATAAAAAATAATTTAAATATATATAATATAGTTAGAAGGGAAACATAAGTTGGACCTGGCGTTCCTATTCTTATATAGAAAAATAGAACAGACCTCTGCGTTTTCTTCAAAAAAATACATAAATTGGGTTGCCAAAAAGAAATCGGATGGGAGGTCCATAGGTCGGTCGATACATGACGGCCCTAAGAAAATACAAACAGGCCTATGGACCTCCCATCCGAGGTCGTGGGCTGCGCATGTTAAAAATGAAAGCCTGGACGGGGCAGCCCAAAACCATGTCCAACACTTGCCAAAACTTCGTCCCTCGTTTTTCTGTGTTTCGCACACTCGACATCGTGTGGGCATTTAAATTGTGCATCTTATGAAGATGTGCTATGCATGAATGTGGATCGACATGATGTTAACTGGCTGGTAGTTCCTTTTTCGACCATGAATAAAACTTCCAACATGATGTTAACCCTGTTTGAAAAGGCCGTGTTCATATAAATGCTCTGCCTCTGAAAGTTGCAGTTTCTTATCTGAAACTGAACTTGCAGCTTCTTATCTGAAACTGAAACTTGCAGTTTCTTCTCTGAGAATCACATTGTCTGCACTTTTATACTCCTATGAAACTACATTTTTTTAAGTGCTAAAAATAGATCTCTAGACTTCATAAAATACTTTATATGCTCAATACTGCAAATCTGAAATTCAAAAGACATTCATATCTGGAAGTACTCTCAAAATACACAACACAAACACAATTCACAACCTGCAAATACTGACAACCCTAAGCTCCTCCTGACAATTCACAACCTGTCCGACTATTGGGCTAGGGGGCAGCCCCCTCCTATTCCTCGGCGGCAGACAGCCGCCCCGTGAGACGATGTGAACGGTGAGGGAGACGATGGCGGGGAAGCGTCGTCGGGCCAATTGCTTTTCTCCTCTTGAAGTTGGGTTGGTCGACGAAGACTCTACCGGCTCGCTCTGGCAGGACACCCTAACAAATGGCACCCTATAGATGCTCGATCCTTCAATATCTGGTGGATGCTCCGTCTGGGATCGATACTCCCACCATCGCTCCCTCACGATCAGATTCGGTGAATCTGTTTGCTCCATGGCCCAGAGGAGCAGCTCTATGTACTTTGGCGCAACTCCCTCCGGGAGTATCGCCGCCTTTTTGCTCTATTGCAGATATTTGGCCATGGATGTCACCGTCGCCGCTAGTTGGTCCATGTTGTCAAACCAAGACTGTATCTCCAACATCCTAGCTAGCTTCACAGGGTCGCCATCTGCGATCCTCACGTATCGGTTGTACTCCTCCATCGATCTACTTCTCCACAGCACCTTCACTCGCCGGCGGTGGTTTTTGAATGGAAGAGGAGAGGAGCAGCACTGGTTTTGGATTAGAACGGGAGAGGAGCGGCGCTGCTTTTGGACAGGAACAGGAGAGGAGGGGCGGTGGTTTTGAAATGGAAGAGGAGATGAGCGGCACTGCATTTAGATTGGAACAGGAGAGTAGCAGCGGTGGTTTAAGAGGAGAAGAGCGGAAGAGCGGCGCTGGTCTTGGAAGTATTTTTTTGTTGTTTCGTGTATTTTGGGTCAAAGTTTGACCACGTACTATATTTGTCAAGCAAAATGTGAATGCATGTCACCAAAAATTGTATCGTTTGGTTCGTATCTGAATGTACTTTCAAATTACACTCCCTCCATTTTTGTATACAAGGCCACAAACTCATATTACAGGTACCAAGGTAAAAATCAATGTTATGTTTAAGTCAATGTTGCAAGCTAGCTTGTCACCTTGATTGTCGTGTTAATTAATGTGGTTTTTCTCTCCCAAGCATAACAAGCCAACCCTATTACTCCTCATTGGTTGATTACTATTGGGAATGCAAGCTAACTTTCTCACTCCCACATGCACACAGGGGATATTAATGTCCTCGGGTGCTAGTACGAGGCAAACGCCATCAATTTTTCCTCGATTAATGTTAGTGGCCTTGTATAGTTGCAAATTGTAATTTTGATAGTGGCCTTGTATACAATGTATAACATATATTTTATGTGCGAAAATCATGGTAAATTATGACCTAGAATAAAAGGGAGACTAGTTAATGTGGGGTCACTTTCTTAATTGAAGGGTAAATTGATTTTGATTTTGATCCAGTCAGAGCGTGCCGGCCCTCTCGTCCAATCCTAAATCGCTGCCGCACGCTCCTCTCCCTCTTCTCCATTGCAAAACCACCTCCTCTCCTCTCCATCATCTCCATTCTAAAACCACCGTCTCGCCTCTCCCTCTTCTCTATTGCAAGACCACCGTCTCTCCTCCATTTTCTAGACGCTTTGCTCCATGGCGCGAGCGCAATCCATGGATACAAAATTAGTATACTATATACTATTTAAAAGTCGAGGGCAGGGCTTTTCCTACACGGTAGGCAGCGGGGTAGTTCCGCCTAGTCGGTTCGACAGAGACGCGAGAAGATGAGGGAGTAGGCTGATGCAAATGTAGGGCTGTGTGATTTGACAGCGAGTTACTGCTGGACAGGTGGGGCACCGTGATTTGACTTGCCTTATCATTTTAACTGCGGCGCTACGACCGGCGTGAGTCTCCGAGATTCCTGTCACATCCTAGTTAGCCATGCATTAGAGTGTTGCATCATGTCTGCTTTTCATCAGAAACTTGAAATGGGGATGACAGAACCCCCAGTCCCCTCTGAAACCAACTAGGGTTTACTAAAAAACTTTTCAATGAACCTGAAATGCCCTTCTAAAAATGCCCATCATTTTTGTCTTGGTTCAGAACCTCTGCCAAAAGTGGTGCACATTTTCCTAGGCCATCTTAGGGTTTTTGAATTAAATCGTAAATATTTGAATTTGGGCATTTAAAATTATATAAAATATTTAAATGCTCAAATATCTCCAAACTAAAATGTTTCATGTTGGAAATAATCCAACTATGGACCAGGAGTAATTTGGTGATTTTAGGAGTTGCCCAAGTATTTTATTTAATTCAACAAAGTTGCAGAAGTATTAAAAAAGAACAGAAACAGAAAGAAAAAGGGAAAACTTACCTGGCGCCACCACAGGCCCACCAGCCAGCCCACCTGGCCGGCCCAGCCCGGCCACCGCTCCAGCGAGCTGCTTGGCTTGCCAGGCAGGCAGCCAAGGTGCTCGGCGGTGGCACCGCAGCTCGCCACGCAGCTGCACGCCGCCCTGCCTCCCCCTCTCGCCGCCCTGATGGCCTGGACGAGCTCCACGTCGCGCCCCGACCCTCCTGGACACCTCCATTCGCCCCCAGTTCCTCTCCCTCGCGCTCCCACGCCATGGCCGACGCCACCGTCGCCGCACCGCCGCCGTAGCCGTGCTCCCCGTCGTCTCCACGCCACGCCACCCTGTCCAGAAGCTCCGCCGTCCTCTACTTCTTTGAGCTAGCCGAGCCCCGAGCGCTCGCGTGCCCCGAAGCCGCCGCACCGACCTCGCCCGAGCTCACCGTCGCCGGAGATCCCCTTCAACGCCGTCGCCGCCTCAGCTCGTCCCCGACCTCGCCGGTGGCCTCTACGGGAGCGCTGTGAGCCTAGCTACTCCTCCGACCCTCTCTCTCTCATTCCTGAGCCGTGTAGCCACCGCACGAGGATCACACGCCCGCACCGCCGCGGATCTCGTCGCCGACGTGCTTCCGGCCACACTCCGGCCACAAGATGGTGTCCATCTTACTCACCGAGTCCCGCAGCACCTAGCTAGCCACTCCACGAGCCTCACCGACCCCTCTAGCGCCAAGTTCATCTTCGACCGAACCCCGGTGGCCGCCAAAGTCGTCGCCGGCGCCAACTCCGGCCACCCCGACCCCAACGGACTCCGCCAAGAGCTGCGGTTTGTCCTCAGCTCCACTCCGGTGGTCTCCGTGGCCCATTTGGTGGCCGAAATGGCCAAAACCACTCCCGCCGCCGCGTCGGGCTCGCCGGCGGCTAAACGCCGGCGTTGCTGGCTTTGACTTTGACCACGGGTGGGCCCTGGTTGACTCCCCTGAGTCAATGACAGGTGGGGCCCAGCCCTGTTAATTAAACAGGATTAGTTTTAATTAATTTTTAATTAAAATAATCACCCTGACATGCGAGACCCACTGTCAGGTTTGACCCAGACCTGTTCCGTTGACCTGCTGACGTCACACTGACGTCAGGCTGACGCAGTAATTGATTTTCTGGATTTAATTTAAATCAGGAAATTCCAGAATATAATTTAAACTTCAAAAATTCATAACTTTTATTCTGTAACTCCAAATTGGACAAATTATATATGAAAAATGATCAGAAAAATCCAATCTATCCATCTGTACTATTTTCATGCATGATCAAACAAGTTAAATTGATGTTTTAAGCAGAACAAGGAAAAGCACTTTAAAAGGCCATGTTTGAGTTTGAAATTTGAATCTTTGATTCAAATTTGTTCAAACCCTTCTGGTTTTAGTTGCATTAGCCCAACACACTCATATTGCCATGTTTCATGCATGCATCATATTGTTGCACATTGTTTGGTGATGGTTGTGTATCGGTGTTCTTTGCGACAGGTTCTGCCCCCGAGGAGTACCGTGATTACCCTAACGAAGAACCGTATCAGTGCATCGAACCATCAGGCAAGCAACCAACCATTTGATCATATCGATACAATCCCATGTTCTCGCTCCTGCTCTCTTTTACTGCATTAAGACAACGCGATTCAAACTGCTGTGTGCTACGGTAGTTGAACCCATTTCCTCTGCATGACCTGTCATTGCCACAGTAACTAGACGAAACCCACTAGCATGTGTAGGAGTTGATTGAGCCATATGTATGTGTTGTTCCTACCTTGCTATGCTTGCTATGCTTAGAGTCGTGTCAGGTCTGGTTCATCTGGGTGATGGGCTAGAGTGAAATGATTATGTCGGTAATGAGAGTGGTGTGGTGAACACGATTTGGTAAAGGTATCGATGAGAGGCCATGTAGGAGTACATGGTGGGTTGTTTCATTGAAGCCGACCTTAAGCACTGAGATCTGTATGTGTGATTTAAGAATCAGCTACTACCATGCATTGGGCCCGAAACCAATGGACCCTCTCGGCTTCTTATTCACCCTAGTTCTCCGTCCAGGAGTTGCAAGTAGTTTCTGGTGTTTGTAGCCTACTGGAGGCCGTGGACAGCGCTGACCGTAGGGGTGGGCTATGATGCGGTAGGTACGTGGCACGGTGTACCGAATACCCATTAGGTATCTCGGGAACCCTGTTCACATCATTCGGGGCCGTATGGGAAACCTCGGCCGGACTCCCTGCGGATGGAACCTGGATAGGCGATAAACCTGGACTGGAGGCTTAGGTGATTAGGTAGGTCGTGGCGGACACCCACGTTGGGCTTCCGCTTGAAGGTTGCCGAGTACATGTCGTGTAAACGACGGTAAGTGGTGAGAGCGTGTATGAAGGAGTACACCCCTGCAGGGTTAACATGATCTATTCGAATAGCCGCGTCCGCGGTAAAGGACTACTTGGTTGCCTATACAGTTCATAGACAAGTAAATGGAAACTACTAAAAGCCTCAAGATAAGTGTGAGTGCCGAGGATGGCTCTTCCGTAGGAAGACGGAGGTGGATCCTCGGTAGTGTATTGAAGTGGTGAGTAGTGGACTCGTGTGCGCAAAACCATTTCAAGTTGGAATATCGTAGGATAGCCTAGCCAAGAGTCAAAGCTGGCTTGCTGCAATAACTCCACCAACCCTTCTTGATACTATGCATGTATGTAGGGTCTGATGTAAGTCTTGCTGAGTACCTTTGTACTCATGTTGCTATAATCTACATTTTTACAGAAGACGCTGCAACCCCTTCTGATGGGTTCTATGTAGACGTTGACATCAACGAGTAGGCTAAAGACCCAGGTGGTGACCCTGAGCTTGTGAAGGACCTTGTAGTATAGCTAGGCTTTCCAAGCCTCTTTTATTTTACTAGTTGTCTGTACTCAGACAAGTTACTTCCGCTGCTGGTTTGTATGACTGTATGACTTGTATGTTGGGTCGTGAGACCCGTACCTTGGTGTATGTTATGTATGGCTCCCTGAGCCTTAAATAAAGTACTTGTGTCGTAGAGTCATGTTGTGATGCTTCGTTGTATTTGCACATATCGAGCATATTGTGTGTATGATTGAAATGCTTGGTATGTGTGGGATCTGACTATCTAGCTGTTTATCTTTAGTAGCCTCTCTTACAGGGAAATGTCTCCTAGTGTTACCGCTGAGCCATGGTAGCTTGCTACTGCTCTGGAACACTTAGGCTGGCCGGCATGTGTCCTTCTTCGTTCCTGTGTCTGTCCCTTCGGGGAAATGTCACGCTTTGAGTACCGGAGTCCTGTTAGCCCACTACAGCCCGGTTTACCGGAGTCCTGCTAGCCCAGTGCTACAGCCCGGACCCACTTGCTGATGACCGACACGTTCGAAGCTGGGTCATGGATGCCTGTCCCTGTAAGTCTGTGCCACTTTGGGTTTACGACTAGTCATGTCAGCCCGGGCTCTTTATCATATGGATGCTAGCGACACTATCATATACGTGAGCCAAAAGGCGCAAACGGTCCCGGGCAAAGGTAAGGCGACACCCGTGGGAACACCGTGCGTGAGGCCGCAAAGTGATATGAAGTGTTACC
>NC_041388.1:174631688-174632023 GCF_002162155.2 Triticum dicoccoides
CCTGTAGGTTCTTCAAGCCAAACTGGTCGATGTTGAGTCTAGAAATTCTTTAGTTATATGTAGGGGAATTGTTTGTGGGTTGGAACGTAAGGCTCTTTTTACTCCTCTATCTTATGACATTCTGATCTGAGTCAGTCCATTCTTCTACCGGGGGTTAAGGAATTAGGATCTGTTCTCTCTATCAGGATCACGTGTTACTAATCAGTAGTACCTTATAAGTTTGATGGATACAAGCCTAGTTCAGTTCTACTACCATATTATGTTGCTAGAATGAATTCAGAACCTTGATATGATGATGTTGAGTGCGTACGAAATCCTTTGTCAAATGTCTCAAA
>NC_041388.1:174632472-174708141 GCF_002162155.2 Triticum dicoccoides
AAATTTTGCTAGAAATTCTAATGCCTTTGCATTATGATTGTGCTTTCAGATGGCCACTCGCGACCTCAATCAAGTGGTTCACCTGACTCGATGCCTAGATGTACCCGGCCATACTGCCAAGTTGGTCAGGGTAATGACTGAGGCTGGATACCGCTGGTATCCTGAGTACACGGTCGAAGAGCAATTCCGAGACTTTAATCAAAGCCAGTATCTCTGCACTGTCAGGATATTTCCATCTTATCCTGGATCCACCGAGCCTCTTCACTGCTCCTATGGACTCGGGGTTACTATTGAGATGGCTGTGCAGGACGCCGCCTACTCTATGATGACCATTATGCGAGTCAGATCTGGTTTATTTCGGGACTCTGATTTCCGGTATATGCCAGGATCACTTCCGGGAGCACAAGGGTATCTCCAGGCTATCTATGCTAACCCCACTCAGGAGGATTCACGGACTCGCACCACTGCTGAGATGCTCGAGGATAAGGACCGTGAAAATCGGGCCTTAAGGTTAGAGCTCTTCAATACCCGTGCTGACCACTGGGCCACTTTGACTCGGTTCGCACCGGCGGTGCAAGCTGGATATTCAGATATGCGCGATCTCTATCCTGTGAGATCTGCTCTGCCGGACGTGATGGTTTGGCATGATGTAGGAGGCATCACCCCACCTCGCGGTCCCCGCAGGCCACCGTCTGTTGGTCCAAGACCCCATCCTAGCCCCTATGGTCCACAAGCTCCGCGAGATCGTCTGTTTTCGGATGATCATGTTGAGCTTCCAGGATATGGAGGTGACTTCTACGAGGACTACTACGGATCGGTCTGAGTTAGTGGTAGTATCACTAGTTCGCACTAGCTGTGTCGTCTATCGTCCCGCGTGACTCGTGGGATATGACCTAGTCTGTACTCTTTCCGGAGGTGTAGAAAAATAATGTATAGGAGCTTGGGATGCCTCCGATGAGATGTAATCCTCTTTTCACCATAATAGTACTTTGTTTGGTCTTGTACTAAACCCTGTATGGTGTGTATGACGATGGAATAAAAGAAGCAGTTTCTGTTTTTACCATGTCATACGGATGATCATCTTGCATTTCGAGTCATTCCTTACATTCTGTATCCTATGTCGGAATTTTATCATTCTGACTAAATCATTGTCTTGTTTACCTAGGATGGTCAACACGCGTGCTAACCCTGCTTCTCAAGAGCAGGCCGAAGGCAGTGAAGGCAGGGATGCAAATCTGCCTCATCCTCCTTCCCTAGCCGAGGTTATGATGGAAGCTGAGAGAAACAAGCGGGAGACCAACTGTTTGTTGGAGCGTATTGAACAGAACACAGCACACCATCAGAGGATTAACGTGGTGTCACTCAATGATTTTATCAAATTGCATCCACCCACGTTCCACCACTCCGTCGAGCCTCTCGACGCTGATGACTGGCTTCGCAGTATCTCTCACAAGCTGCGTTCCGCGCTAGTAGCTGAGGCTGACAAGGTCACCTTTGCTGCATATCATCTTGAAGGCCCCGCCAGTCTATGGTGGGAGAATTATGGAGCTATGCGCCCAGCGGGCCATGTCACTACTTGGGCTGAGTTCAGTGAGGCTTTCCGTGAACATCACATTCCGGAGGGTCTCATGGACCGTAAACGTGAAGAATTTTGCAGTTTCACCCAAGGCCGACTTTCTGTGGATGCCTATAGCAGGGAGTTTGGTAATCTCGCCCGATATGCAACTGAGGAAGTGTCTACTGACGCCAAGAAGCAAGCAAGGTTCCGTAAGGGACTTAGTCCTGAGCTTCGCCGCGACCTCCGTCTGCATGAGTGCACATCTTTTCAGAAACTTGTTAACAAAGCCATCAGTGCTGAAACTGGTCAGACTGATTATGACGCAACACGCAAGCATGGCCGTGATATGGGTTCCTCATCCGGTGCTGGTCCTCAGAAGCGCCGCGTGTGGGTGCCCAACACCGCCCTGCCACCTAGGTTCACACCGAGGCCATCTTTCCAGGCGCCTCGCCCTGTTCAACAGTCTGCACCGGCCAAGCCCTATGGGGGTCCAACCAACAATGCTCCTCCACGTACCAGTTCCGTGACTTGTTTCAAGTGTGGGGAATCTGGTCACTATATGCGTGAGTGTCCCCAGACCAACCCCAACCAGTCTGCTAAAGCTGTTGGCCGTGGCAAGCCGACAGGAAAAATATTCCACGCCAAGCCGGTCACCGATTCACGTGGCCATGTCAACTGTATCTCTGCCGAAGAAGCCCAAGAGGATCCCAACGTCGTTCTCGGTATGCTTCTTGTTAATTGCCACCCGTCATCTGTTCTTTTCGATACAGGAGCCTCTCATTCTTTTATATCTGAGAATTATGCTCGTTTGCATAACGTCGCATTCGGTGATATGCCAACCTCTATGGTAATTCAAACTCCGGGATCCAAGTGGCAAACTTGTAGAGTAAGCCATGGAAATGAAATCCAAGTCGACAGACTTGTTTTCCTCGCGTCTTTGATAGCCCTTAAATCTTCAGATATTAATATCATTTTGGGTATGGACTGGATGTCAGCTCATCAAGCCAAAATTGATTGCTTCTCTAGGACTGTTCAACTCACCCATCCTTCGGGGAAGATAGTCAATGTCTTGACCCGAATAGCCAAGCGACAATTATATTCTCTTAACGCCAGCCCTTTGCCAGACCTTGAGGACGTGCCGGTAGTCTGTGACTTCCCGGATGTCTTCCCAGAGGAATTGCCAGGTGTTCCACCTGACAGGGATGTTGAGTTTGTAATAGACCTCATTCCAGGAACCGTTCCGATTGCTAGAAGACCTTATAAGATGGCACCCCTAGAACTAGCCGAGCTTAAGAAACAACTCGATGAGTCCTTGAAAAAGGGTTTCATCTGCCCTAGTTCATCTCTGTGGGCTTGCCCCGTCCTATTCGTCAAGAAGAAGGATGGTACGGACCGGATGGTTGTAGATTACCGACCTGTCAATTTGGTCACAATCAAGAACAAATATCCGCTTCCCAGGATCAACGACCTGTATGATCAGCTCGCTGGATCCTCAGTCTTTTCCAAGATGGATTTGAGGTTGGGCTACCATCAAATCAAAATCAGAAACGGGGACATTCCTAAGACGGCCTTTGTTACTCGTTATGGCCAATACGAGTACACCGTCATGTCCTTCGGTTTAACCAACGCTCCAGTCACCTTTTCTCGGTTAATGAACTCAATCTTCATGGAGTATTTGGATAAATTCGTCGTGGTTTACCTCGATGATATACTCATCTACTCCAAGAACGAGGAAGAACATGCCGAACATCTAAGGCTAGTGTTGAAGAAACTTCGAGAGCATCGCCTTTATGCCAAATTTTCTAAATGTGAATTCTGGTTGTCAGAAGTGACCTATCTGGGTCATGTAATATCTGGTAAAGGTATTGCTGTTAACCCTGAGCGAGTTCAAGCCGTCCTTAATTGGACTCCACCTGAATCGGTCAAGCAAGTTCGGAGTTTTCTGGGCTTAGCGAGCTATTGCCGTCGCTTTGTCGAGAACTTCTCCAAAGTTGCCAAACCTCTAACCGAACTCCTCAAGAAAGATAAGAAGTTCGAATGGACTCCACAATGTGAGCACAGCTTTCAGGAACTGAAAAGACGCCTGACCTCTGCTCCCGTACTGGTACCGCCAGACTTCTCCAAGGACTTTGTTATCTACTGCGACGCCTCGCGACAAGGACTAGGTTGCATTCTCATGCAAGATCGACACGTAATTGCTTACGCTTCACGGCAATTGCACCCACATGAGGAGAACTATCCTACTCATGATCTAGAGCTTGCAGCCGTAGTCTATACACTTAAGACTTGGTGACATTACCTCCTCGGTAATCGTTGCGAATATTCACTGATCACCAAAGTCTGAAGTACATTTTCACCCAACCGGATCTGAATCTCAGGCAAAGACGTTGGGTTGAATTGATCACAGACTTCGACCTAGGAATAACCTACACCCCAGGAAAGCCAACGTCATGGCTGATGCGCTAAGTCGTAAATCTTATTGTAACAATCTGATGTTACAACAAAGTCAACCACTTCTCCATGAGGAATTTCGGAAGCTTAACCTTCACATTGTTCCTCAAGGTTTTCTTTCCACCTTGGTGGCAAAACCTACCCTTACGGATCAGATTATCAAAGCACAGAAGGTAGATCCAGGAATCTCCCGCATCAAGAGAAACATTCAGAAAGGAATTGCGAATTGCTTCTCCATTAATGATCAAGGGGTCGTATACTTCGGGAATCGACTAGTGGTTCCCAAAGTGCGAAACCTGAGGCGTTTGATCCTTAAGGAAGCTCATGAATCCCCTTTCACCATTCATCCCGGTAGTACTAAGATGTATTAGGATCTACGCCAGAGGTTCTGGTGGACTAGGATGAAGAGAGAAATTGCTCAGTATATTGCTAATTGCGACGTTTGTCGTCGTGTAAAAGCAGAGCATCAACGGCCTGCTGGCACCCTTCAACCCTTAGCTATTCCTGAATGGAAATGGGATAAAATTGGTATGGATTTCATTACCGGTTTTCCCAGGACCAAGAGAGGGAATAATGCTATTTTCGTCGTGGTCGATCGTCTTTCCAAAGTATCCCATTTCCTACCTGTTCGTGAGAGTATAACCGCTAGTCAGCTGGCAGACTTATACATCTCCCGAATAGTGTCCCTCCATGGTGTTCCTTTGGAAATTAACTCGGATCGAGGAAGTCTTTTCACCTCTCGATTTTGGGAAAGTTTCCAAAATGCTATGGGAACTCGTCTCTCCTTTAGCACCGCTTTCCACCCTTAGTCGAGTGGTCAAGTGGAACGCGTCAACCAGATTCTAGAAGACATGCTTCGAGCCTCTGTTATCTCATTCGGAATGGACTGGGAGAAGTGCCTTCCATTTGCCGAATTCGCTTACAACAACAGCTATCAATCTAGCTTGGGTAAAGCCCCTTTTGAAGTTCTCTATGGACGACGGTGTCGAACACCCCTTAACTGGTCAGAGACCGGGGAAAGACAATTCTTTGGCCCGGATATGATTCAGGAAGCAGAAGAACAAGTTTGCATCGTTCGTGAAAAGTTGAAAACAGCCCAATCCCGTCAAAAGAGTCAATATGACCGAAAACATAAGGTTATGACTTTCGAGGTTGACGAGAAGGCTTATCTTCGGGTCACCCCTCTGAAGGGAACCCATCGTTTCGGTATCAAAGGCAAATTGGCTCCTCGTTACATTGGACCTTTTCGCATTCTCGCTAAACGAGGAGAAGTTGCCTCCCAGTTGGAACTACCTCCACACCTCTCCAGAGTCCACGATGTCTTCCACGTTTCTCAACTCAGGCGTTGTTTCTCGGATCCTATCCGTGAAGTGGACCACGAAACGCTTGATCTCCAAGATAATCTTACATATCGAGAGTACCCCATTCGTATCCTCGATCAGGCCGAACGTACCACCCGACGTCATAATATCAAATTTCTCAAAGTTCAATGGTCGCACCATTCTGAGGATGAAGCAACTTGGGAAAGGGAGGATCGTCTTCGACTCGAGTATCCCGCCTTCTTCCCGGAGGAACCCAAATCTCGGGACGAGATTCTTTTGAGTGGGGGTGAGTTGTCACATCCTAGTTAGCCATGCATTAGAGTGTTGCATCATGTCTACTTTTCATCAGAAACTTGAAATGGGGATGACAGAACCCCCAGTCCCCTCTGAAACCAACTAGGGTTTACTAAAAAACTTTTCAATGAACCTGAAATGCCCTTCTAAAAATGCCCATCATTTTTGTCTTGGTTCAGAACCTCTGCCAAAAGTGGTGCACATTTTCCTAGGCCATCTTAGGGTTTTTGAATTAAATCATAAATATTTGAATTTGGGCATTTAAAATTATATAAAATATTTAAATGCTCAAATATCTCCAAACTAAAATGTTTCATGTTGGAAATAATCCAACTATGGACCAGGAGTAATTTGGTGATTTTAGGAGTTGCCCAAGTATTTTATTTAATTCAACAAAGTTGCAGAAGTATTAAAAAAGAACAGAAACAGAAAGAAAAAGGGAAAACTTACCTGGCGCCACCACAGGCCCACCAGCCGGCCCACCTGGCCGGCCCAGCCCGGCCACCGCTCCAGCGAGCTGCTTGGCTTGCCAGGCAGGCAGCCAAGGTGCTCGGCGGCGGCACCGCAGCTCGCCACGCAGCTGCACGCCGCCCTGCCTCCCCCTCTCGCCGCCCTGATGGCCTGGACGAGCTCCACGTCGCGCCCCGACCCTCCTGGACACCTCCATTCGCCCCCAGTTCCTCTCCCTCGCGCTCCCACGCCATGGCCGACGCCACCGTCGCCGCACCGCCGCCGTAGCCGTGCTCCCCGTCGTCTCCACGCCGCGCCACCCTGTCCAGAAGCTCCGCCGTCCTCTACTTCTTCGAGCTAGCCGAGCCCCGAGCGCTCGCGTGCCCCGAAGCCGCCGCACCGACCTCGCCCGAGCTCACCGTCGCCGGAGATCCCCTTCAACGCCGTCGCCGCCTCAGCTCGTCCCCGACCTCGCCGGTGGCCTCTACGGGAGCGCTGTGAGCCTAGCTACTCCTCCGACCCTCTCTCTCTCATTCCTGAGCCGTGTAGCCACCGCACGAGGATCACGCGCCCGCACCGCCGCGGATCTCGTCGCCGACGTGCTTCCGGCCACACTCCGGCCACAAGATGGTGTCCATCTTACTCACCGAGTCCCGCAGCACCTAGCTAGCCACTCCACGAGCCTCACCGACCCCTCTAGTGCCAAGTTCATCTTCGACCGAACCCCGGTGGCCGCCAAAGTCGTCGCCGGCGCCAACTCCGGCCACCCCGACCCCAACGGACTCCGCCAAGAGCTGCGGTTTGTCCTCAGCTCCACTCCGGTGGTCTCCGCGGCCCATTTGGTGGCCGAAATGGCCAAAACCACTCCCGCCGCTGCGTCGGGCTCGCCGGCGGCTAAACGCCGGCGTCGCTGGCTTTGACTTTGACCACGGGTGGGCCCTGGTTGACTCCCCTGAGTCAATGACAGGTGGGGCCTAGCCCTGTTAATTAAACAGGATTAGTTTTAATTAATTTTTAATTAAAATAATCACCCTGACATGCGGGACCCACTGTCAGGTTTGACCCAGACCTGTTCCGTTGACCTGCTGACGTCACACTGACGTCAGGCTGACGCAGTAATTGATTTTCTGGATTTAATTTAAATCAGGAAATTCCAGAATATAATTTAAACTTCAAAAATTCATAACTTTTATTCTGTAACTCCAAATTGGACAAATTATATATGAAAAATGATCAGAAAAATCCAATCTATCCATCTGTACTATTTTCATGCATGATCAAACAAGTTAAATTGATGTTTTAAGCAGAACAAGGAAAAGCACTTTAAAAGGCCATGTTTGAGTTTGAAATTTGAATCTTTGATTCAAATTTGTTCAAACCCTTCTGGTTTTAGTTGCATTAGCCCAACACACTCATATTGCCATGTTTCATGCATGCATCATATTGTTGCACATTGTTTGGTGATGGTTGTGTATCGGTGTTCTTTGCGACAGGTTCTGCCCCCGAGGAGTACCGTGATTACCCTAACGAAGAACCGTATCAGTGCATCGAACCATGAGGCAAGCAACCAACCATTTGATCATATCGATACAATCCCATGTTCTCGCTCCTGCTCTCTTTTACTGCATTAAGACAACGCGATTCAAACTGCTGTGTGCTATGGTAGTTGAACCCATTTCCTCTGCATGACCTGTCATTGCCACAGTAACTAGACGAAACCCACTAGCATGTGTAGGAGTTGATTGAGCCATATGTATGTGTTGTTCCTACCTTGCTATGCCTGCTATGCTTAGAGTCGTGTCAGGTCTGGTTCATCTGGGTGATGGGCTAGAGTGAAATGATTATGTCGGTAATGAGAGTGGTGTGGTGAACACGATTTGGTAAAGGTATCGATGAGAGGCCATGTAGGAGTACATGGTGGGTTGTTTCATTGAAGCCGACCTTAAGCACTGAGATCTGTATGTGTGATTTAAGAATCAGCTACTACCATGCATTGGGCCCGAAACCAATGGACCCTCTCGGCTTCTTATTCACCCTAGTTCTCCGTCCAGGAGTTGCAAGTAGTTTCTGGTGTTTGTAGCCTATTGGAGGCCGTGGACAGCGCTGACCGTAGGGGTGGGCTGTGATGCGGTAGGTACGTGGCACGGTGTACCGAATACCCGTTAGGTATCTCGGGAACCCTGTTCACATCGTTCGGGGCCGTATGGGAAACCTCGGCCGGACTCCCTGCGGATGGAACCTGGATAGGCGATAAACCTGGACTGGAGGCTTAGGTGATTAGGTAGGTCGTGGCCGACACCCACGTTGGGCTTCCGCTTGAAGGTTGCCGAGTACATGTCGTGTAAACGATGGTAAGTGGTGAGAGCGTGTATGAAGGAGTACACCCCTGCAGGGTTAACATGATCTATTCGAATAGCCGCGTCTGCGGTAAAGGACTACTTGGTTGCCTATACAGTTCATAGACAAGTAAATGGAAACTACTAAAAGCCTCAAGATAAGTGTGAGTGCCGAGGATGGCTCTTCCGTAGGAAGACGGAGGTGGATCCTCGGTAGTGTATTGAAGTGGTGAGTAGTGGACTCGTGTGCGCAAAACCATTTCAAGTTGGAATATCGTAGGATAGCCTAGCCAAGAGTCAAAGCTGGCTTGCTGCAATAACTCCACCAACCCTTCTTGATACTATGCATGTATGTAGGATCTGATGTAAGTCTTGCTGAGTACCTTTGTACTCATGTTGCTATAATCTACATTTTTACAGAAGACGCTGCAACCCCTTCTGATGGGTTCTATGTAGACGTTGACATCAACGAGTAGGCTAAAGACCCAGGTGGTGACCCTGAGCTTGTGAAGGACCTTGTAGTATAGCTAGGCTTTCCAAGCCTCTTTTATTTTACTAGTTGTCTGTAATCAGACAAGTTACTTCCGCTGCTGGTTTGTATGACTGTATGACTTGTATGTTGGGTCATGAGACCCGTACCTTGGTGTATGTTATGTATGGCTCCCTGAGCCTTAAATAAAGTACTTGTGTCGTAGAGTCATGTTGTGATGCTTCGTTGTATTTGCACATATCGAGCATATTGTGTGTATGATTGAAATTCTTGGTATGTGTGGGATCTGACTATCTAGTTGTTTATCTTTAGTAGCCTCTCTTACCGGGAAATGTCTCCTAGTGTTACCGCTGAGCCATGGTAGCTTGCTACTGCTCTGGAACACTTAGGCTGGCCGGCATGTGTCCTTCTTCGTTCCTGTGTCTGTCCCTTCGGGGAAATGTCACGCTTTGAGTACCGGAGTCCTGTTAGCCCGCTACAGCCCGGTTTACCGGAGTCCTGCTAGCCCAGTGCTACAGCCCGGACCCACTTGCTGATGACCGACACGTTCGAAGCTGGGTCATGGATGCCTGTCCCTGTAAGTCTGTGCCACTTTGGGTTTACGACTAGTGATGTCAGCCCGGGCTCTTTATCATATGGATGCTAGCGACACTATCATATACGTGAGCCAAAAGGTGCAAACGGTCCCGGGCAAAGGTAAGGCGACACCCGTGGGAACACCGTGCGTGAGGCCGCAAAGTGATATGAAGTGTTACCGGCTAGATCGATGTGACATCGAGTCGGGGTCCTGACAATTCCCGACCACCTCCATACAGGTGCCTCTCCCAATGCTCCACCATGTAGTAGACGCTGGCTCTTGCATGAGAGCCCACTTCTCCACTTTTTCCTTGCCTCTCTTTCCTCCACATATGCCAAAATGCCATGTAAAGCGCACTATTGTACTTACTTTTACTTGCTCCTACAGGTGCTTAAGCTTGCCACATAGGCATAAAGTCTGATGTGGCAAGTTAATCAAGAAGATAGAGACTAGTTTGGTGACCCAAGGAAGAAACGGTGCTAAGCGTGTGTACATAGGTGAAAAGACAATTTTGAGTCTATAGCTAATTAAATGAAGCAAACTTAGCAACACCATTTCATTGGAAGAGGTCACTCCTTGGCAAATGCAATAAATACACGCGCTTAGCACCGTTTCTTCCTTGAGTACGAAGAAAGAGATAGAGAGGAGTAAAAAATACACTTATAGCCAACCTTGTTGTAGTATGAGTGACTAAGTGATGACTATGTATGACATGCCAACATCAGATAGCCTAACGCACCGTGTTAAATCTCCAAGGGTGCGACCACGCGAGCGACGCGACGGTCGTGGTAGGCACGACCATGATACGGGCTGCTGGCAGCCCTTGGATCTGAGATCAAACGGTCGCATGCTAAGTTGCTGAAAATTTGCAGAATAACCCTCCAGGGTAGGATATTCACCCATAGGTCTAGAATCACGCCATGCAACTGTTTGATCTCAGATCGAAGGGCTCTCGGAAGCCCGTATCATGGGAGAATGGAAAGCCACTACCTTGCCGTTCGCACGCTGGCAGTTCGCTCCTACTCGTCCCGGCAAGTCCTTCAATACTACGATGGTTCGCTCCTAGTCGTCCCGTCCATTCACATTACGGCAGTTCCACTAATCCTAACCCTCCTCCCAAATCCATGGCGTCCAAAATTTCCACGATCGGTGGTGAGTACAAGGTTAGAACCATCACCGGCGATGAGTTCGACGTCATCTACACATGTTCTTCCGCGGCGGTGAAAGGATGCCTTTGTTGCTTCAGACGCATGTTCGAAAACTCATATGATGAGTGGGTCGCTGGGCTAGATGTTGAGTACACCACAGTCCTGGGACGAGAGAAGGGTCTAAAGGACGAAGAGAGGAAGAAGCCCGTCGTGATCCAGGTTTGCGTACATAACATTTACTTGGTCTACCACATATGCCATGCCGACGTTGAGTGCCAGGATTTTAAGAACTTCCTCGAGAGCAACCTAGTCAAATTCGTTACTATAGACTTTGGTAACGACAAAGAAGTCATGCGTCAGATAGGCCTCATTGTAGGCAACACCTTCGACCTCTAGAAGAATCGGCTGGTGTCCTCTCGTCAGCCTTCAATGCTGACCCTGGCAGGCACCCTGGTTCATCCTTCGTACGGTAAACTGGAGAAACCTCATTACACGTTTCATCGTCATGCATGGCAGCGGAATGTACTAGATATAGACCACATCCACTACACTGCAATGGATGGCTACCTTTGCTTCAATATCTACAAGGGTTGGATGAAGAGCAACAGCCAAGTGTGCGGTTCAAGCAAAGAAGTATCGGCCAAGAGGAAGAGGGACAAGGACGAAGCCAGGGACGTGGACGAGGACTCCGAGTAAGGTGGCAGTGTCGTTGCTCATGGTGGTTCTAATGCAGTGTCTACCGAAATAGTTGCAAAGTTTAATTTCAGGTGTGCTTAATTTAATTTGAGGGGTGTGTTGTGCTAAGCCCCCAGCAGAACTATGTTATGTTTCTTCTCGTTACTTTAACTCTTCAGTACGTACATACTAGTATTTCTTACATTTCATATTTTAGTTGGTATAGTACTACCACTCGTTTCTTCACATTATATACGTACAATATATATGGACAACATCATATAGCCAACAGTTTAGTTGTCAAAGAATTTCAGGGTGCTTAGTTTTGTCAAAGAATTCCAGGATGCTTAGAGGGTGCTTGGATCCAAGGGACTTATTTTAGTCTGACTAAAAATAGTCTCTTTAAGAGGCTAAAGTTCCAAGCACCCCTGACTAAAGAGGGGCTAAAACTAGTCTTGACACTAAATTTTTTTAGTCAGGGGTACCCCTACTAAAATGTGGATTAGTCCTCTCTCTACTCATTTAACTACTCTCCTTTAACATAGGCGAGTTCTGGATTGGAGGGTTTGGAGGATAATAAATGCTCATTAACTTGATTTTAGCCTTTTTAGTATTTGGATCCAAGCATGGGTGAGGCTAGCATGTTTTAGTCCCACTACTTTTAGTCATGGGACTAAAACGTATCCAAGCACCCTCTTAGTTTTATTTGAGGGGTGGGTTGTGCTGGACACCATTATTGTGACTAGCCTTTTTAATAGTACTATATGCATAATTTGGCGACGAGCGCTTTCTATATGTACCACCTTTTTTAATTTCAAGTTTTGCTCCATGGTGCAATCCATCGATACTACTGTTGTACAAAAGTATACATTTTTTAAAAGGCTAGAGGGCGAGGCAGTCTATCTTGGTCGGTTTCACGAGAGGCGAGGGCCTTTGTGATTTGACGGGTCATTACTGCTAGAAGGGGGGCCTTGTGATTTGACTGCTCGTATAAATGCACCGACGACCTGATCAAGGAGGAGCAAAGAACCGTGCGGTATGCTCAAGTTTTCGACAGGAGTAGTACTGCGATGGAGGAGCACGAAACACGGCAGCCCAGTGCCATATGGCGATAAAAATGATATAATTTGCTAGTCATCTCATTGTTAGCATTGTTCTATTCATTCCCTAAAAAACATTGTTCTATTCATGCCTCACAAAGAACGTGACACGTGCGGCGAAACACTCGAAGCAAAAGATGAAACACAGGAGCAAAAGAAGAAGGAAGATTATCACCCCAAATGATCTAATTCGCCGCGGAGTCGTAACTACTTCTTCATCGCCTCCACGACCTCCATCTCCTTGCGCGTCTCCTCCACCATCTTCATCATTGTGTCCATGATGCGGCATTTCTCGACGCGAGCCTTCATCATCTGTTCCGCGGCCATATTACATACCTTGACAACAGTTGGGTGCTCGATGCGGAGCTTCGCCAACTCTTCCTTCTGTTCCATGGCGAGGGCCTGCAGCATCTTCATCGAGGAACTACTATTCTCATGCAGCTTCTTCCAGCCGGCGTTCTTCTCCTTCAACAGGTCGATCTCGTGGCAGAGCTTTGCATTATCCTCCCGAAATCGCAGGATTTCTCCTGTCGCCTTCTTCTCCGAGGCAATGCTCTTCTTCAGCAGCATCACCAAGTTGGCGGTCAACTCCCCCTGCTGATTGAGCTCAGCTGGCTTGTCGTTGAGGCTCTCCTTCAGAAACTCCATCAAGCCTTGGATGAACTCCTTCTGCTTATCGAGCTGATCGGGCATGCCGTCGAGGGATAACGACTCCAGCTCCGCCGGCTCGGCATGTTCGCCTCTGCGGCTAGGGCGCTCCTGGGAGCCATCGCCTGCTCGTGAGAGATCTTTCGAGGTCTCTACGTGGCGGCGAGCCCTCTCTTTTTTTTCCACAACCTTGGTTGCCGCTCCCTTGTTACGAGTAGTTCTCGACCTAGAGCTCTGCTCACCGGCCATGGCAACGACGGACGAAGAAGAAGCACTTATGAAGAGGAAAGGTAGAGTGATTTTCGGTTAGGTAGTTCCCCTTTTTATAACCTAAGTACTAGCACTAGTACTAATACCTGCATAGTGGGAAAACCTTCAGGTTTGGTACATACTACTAGTAGGTGTGAGCAGGCTTTCGAATGTGATGGGAACAAGGTAAAGATTAATTGATGGTTTTGGTTTCGAGGCCCGAAACGGCTCCCGATGAGTTTAGCGGAACATAAATTTCAAGTACTACACTGCTCAAATGCGTAAATATTATGTTACTGTCAAAAATTGGCACAAAATACGAAGGAGACCAATGGAAGTACTACTAGCAACCCACGATTTAACTACTCGCATGCGCGCAGTGGAGTAATAAATGTCTTTCTTCTGCCCTCACGTCCACTCAATTTGCATGTGCTGTATTAATTAACCATCAATGAAGTGAACGATTTTACACGCGTCAAATTATCACATGGGGTGGATCTTAGTACAAAATTGCGTCCGCCCGTGTACCCGCATGTCCGTGCGAGGAATGAGTGCGTGCATGGTGTGCGTGCACATCTTCACTTCGTGCATGTACCGCCAGGATGGCTCAGGGAGGATGAGTACATTCTTGTTTAACCAGCAGCACGTCACTGTGATCAATCCATGCAAGGAGGTCACGACAACGCCTACACATGTGCCACGTGGCTTCATGAACTGTAAGAGAGACACTGTGTAGCGTGCCATTGGTATTCTAATTTACGTGTTCTGCACATACTCGAAGTACTAGTAAGGTACATGTGTATTGCACGCATCAGATTTTGCAACCAAATTATGAATAAATACCACACTATAGCATGTAAGCTATGATTCATATATGCCTGATGTAGCCCTTCGTTTAACTCTTATAGTTCATCTCATTCAAAACCAATTAGTTTTTATAAAAAAGCTAAGAACGCGAGAATAGGAAAAACATGGGATTATAGTGGAATGTCATCTTGAATCCTACAGGATTGTATGAGTGTTTGATTGTGCATAGAAAAAACGCAGAATTCTTTCAAAGAGGTTTGAGTTTATGGGATGTTTCCTATGAAATCTAGTGCAAATGAATCATATGGAAAAATTCCTATGGTTTACAATCCTACGAATCAAACAACCAAGATAGGAAAAATTCCTAATGATTAGAATCCTCCAAAATTCCTTTGAGAATCCTTTGAATCAAAGAAGCCCTTAATCTATTTTATGATTCATGGAATTGTGCATTGTAAAGCATAAAGTAAAAACAAATAATGGCAATTCAACTAGAAAAAAGTTTGGGCAGTTATGATACGGAAGATTCTAGAACAAAAGAGAACCACTGTTGTTTTGAGGTTTGTGCATTATGCTTAAGTTCAACCATGGAGTCTGCTAGATTGTACATGTGGAAAAATCCGGTGGGGGGCTAGAAGATGGTGCGAGGGGCCGAGTGGAGGGAGACTATGAAGGAATGCACAAGTGCGAGATCGATATTTATAGAGAGGGGGCGAACACGTGCGCTGATGCGCGCAGTGGTGGAGCCATGTAAAATAAATGAGCTAGGGGGGCAAGCATTGCTAATCCTTTACGAGGAGGGTCAATTCATGAACTTAAACCATTTTTAGCAGCAATTGTCTAATGATCACATTCATATTAGCCTTGATATATAGTGATGTTAGGGGGGAGGGGGCAGGGCCCTTACTTCCCCTTGTCTTCGCCATTTTGCACACGTCTGAGAGATGAAGCAGAAGGCATGGATGATGAGAGGGGGACGTTGTATACATAATTAATGTGGGTGTATTAGCTATATATGTTAATCCTATATAGAGAGATGGATCGATGTGGACGTGGGAAAGAGGGTGAGACCTCACTGGATATATCGATTGATCGGTTTGTGTGGAAAACTATGAAAGACCTAGCTATATACACACATACATAGAGGACCATCGATCGTTGCGCATGCACGCGTGAGAGATAAAGAATGCCCGATATGATGGAGAGGGGGATGTGTGTTGGTGTGTGCCTTCATGGGAGACCGACCTGAAGAAAAAGATTGCATGCGTGGGATGGATAATGCCGACTGGTAGTGTGTGTGCATGCATGCACGAGATAAAGTTAGTGGTACAATTATAAAGAGAAAAATACTATGTGGGTGTAAAAGAATAGCTGAATAGGTGAGGTCACAATCAATGTAAAGTTGAATTCAAATATTTGAATAAGAGATCCTGATGTTTGAAACCCATGCATGCATGAATATACCGGAGATCTGTGCGGTGTTGTTTGGAAACGAGCATGTTGTAATGTATACACATTGAACAAGGTCAGACTGATTTGAATTTGAGATACCGATGGCAGACATCATTTGGCCACGTCGCATCTGTGCATGGACACACTATTATAATTGGAGATGATGGGCGGCTTTTGCATCACATATCTATATCTATACCCCTATATATATTATATTTTATATTGTGTGTGGGTAACTTTAACTTTGAAAGATGGTCGTTGGATGAGGCGAATCCGATGGTCCAAAGATGGCAAATTTGAGCACTACTGGCCGTTGGATATCATCTAGATTCCACCAGATTTCGCCACATGTATAATCTAGAAGACTCCATGGTTGAACTTAAGCATAATGCACAAACATCAAAACACAAGCACTTCTTATTTGTTCTAGGATCTTCCGTATCAGAATTGCCCAAATGTTTTTCTACATGATTTGCCATTATTTGTTTTTACTTTATGTCTTACGACGCACAATTCCATGAATCTTAAAATAGATTAGTTTTCTTATAAAAACTAGATGATTTTGAATGAAATGAACTATAAGAATTAAACGAACATCTACATCATGCATATATGACTCAAAGCTTGCATGCTATAATGCGGTATTTATTCATAATTTGGTTGCCGAATCTCATGCGTGCAATGCACGTGTGCCTTACTCTAGTCTAAATGGTGTTTGTGTGTGTGTTGTGCGTGTTGAGGTGCAAATTGCCTTTTTTTTGGGTACACGTTAAGCTTGTTCTTCCGAAATTTCAAGCCGCGCCTTGTTATGCCGAAAATTCAAGCTAGCGTCTCTGTCTATCGTGCTGCGAAACTCCCGCCTCTTCAACCCGGGCCTTGTTAGCCCGAAATATTTAAGATATATATTTGTCTCGTTGTGCTCCGTCAGCTCCCTCCATCTCAACCCGCGCCTTGCTATTCCGAAATTACAAAGCGCGTGAAAACTCCCACCTCCTGTGAAATCCCGACACGTGAAATGCCCGTGGTACCCCTGAACTGAAAGAACTGCCTCAAATTGGTGGGGGTACTTTCGTAACTTACCCCACATTTCGGAAAAGCGCGTCTCTAAGCCATGGTTCCCCACTGCCATCCCATCCGCCCACCCATTCATACACCGAGGCCGCGAAAACCCGCGACGAAACCCCACACCCTGCTCCGTCCGCCACCCAGCTGGAGCCTCTTCCCCGACGACATCGTCCACAACAACACCTCAACGTCCCTCATCCACCGTACCAGATGAGGATCCGTCGTCGATCTCATCGTCCCTCCGGTTCAGCCACCCCGTCCTCCACCTCCAAGGAGCTGCCCCGACGTTCCCCTCATCTTTCGCGCCACCTCCATTCCCACACTGCCGTCTTCACCTGCACCACCGAAAGAGCATCATCATCACCGTTTCCTTAGATGAAGTTGCGGCCTAATCGGCGCCACCAAAGAGGTTGTACACTAATCGCCGCATTTTCTTCTTGATTCGATCTCACGGTGCTGCCGGCGCTCGGTCCCGAGCCGACATGGCGCGGCTCCATCCACGGCGGCGTCGCCGGCCACTTCCTCCACAACGTCGCTCCCTCGGCGGCGACGTCCACATCAGTAGGACCTGCTGCTGCTTTAGCTCTTGCTCGCGCTGCTGCTCTGCTCTTTCTCTCGGTCCCCTATCTGGTCTGCTCTTGCTATTGCTCTTGCTCGCGCTGCTGCTCTCGCTCTTGCTCTTGCTTGCGATGTTGCTCCGATTTAGCTACACTTCACTCGATGCCACCGGGGTGAAGGAACAACCAACTGCAGCGGCGAGGGGGGCTCGCCGGAGAGGTACCCCACTATCTGTCTTAGGGTTCAGGATGGGGGCGGTGGTCGCCGGCGGTGGCGGGGCATTGGCGCGGCGGTGGCGTGGGGATCGCCGGAGAAAAAGCTCGGCATGGGGGGGCCTAGAGGGATGGCCGTGGCAACGGCGGACCGGGGGTGGGGAGCGTTTTCGGGGCGGGAGAGGCGGCGCACTGCCCGCTACGGGCGGCGGGGGGCTGCTGTTTGGCCGTTTCACGGGGTGGAGGTTGAAGATGAACCGCAGGCCCTTGATTTCGTATCCAACGGCTGCAAAATCTACTGACCAGAGATGAAAAAGTCAGTCGACCGACGTGTAGCCTCACCTTGCTAGTGCGTTCAGTTTCGACAGCAAAATTCAGTTTCGACAGCAAAATTTGGTTTCGATAGTTAAGTTCAGTTTTGATAGTTCAGTTCAGTTTCGACAGTTAAATTCAGTTTCAACAGTTAAGTTCAGAGATGAGCGGCTGATGTATTTTACATCTAGCACTTTGTGTTTATGTATTTTACGTCATGTATTGGAGATGCTATTAGAATTCCACTCAGGTTAACGTTGTTTGTTGTCTCTCTTGTCCCGCTTTAGCCTCGGCGTTGTACAACTCACTGGAGCTGCTCCAACGACGAAACCCTCCATCACAGCAGAGCAGTACCTTGGGCTCCATCTCTAGACGCCTAAGATCTTCTTCCCCTCCTCCGACAGCCAAGTCAGCCGGAGCATCCTCACCGGCCAACCCAATCACGCTGAGATCGACATGGCTTGGCCAAAGAGGTTGTACACTTGTTGCATCTCTTTTTTACTCTACATGTTATATATATTGTCCACTGAGCACTCGTAGTAACGGGAAATACGATTATTTTATCCTACTATATGACAAGCAGTGAGGTACCAGGCAACTTAGCTATCCGTGATGGACTCTCTTGAACGCCATCATTATTTATCTCAGCGCGTTTGAGTTGTGCATTTGTCGATGGGCATGCAAGTTGAGCTAGTATGGCAGTGGCTTTGGTCCAAAGTAATAGAAGTAGCACAAAAACATTTTTTAGTGTAGGATTTTCCTTGCTCAAGCCTGCCTACCAGAATCGCCAGTGCTTGAAAGGAAAAGTGAATGAAAAACATCGGAATTGGAAAGTTTCCTATGGTACTACTTTTCATGAATTTGGTGCAAACGAATGGAGCAAAGGAAAACTATAGGATTTGTTCCTTTAGTGTCTCCTTGAAAGAAAAACCGTAGGAATTCTAATTTCCACTTCTCCTCCTTTTCATATTCCTATTCATCAAGCACAAGACTAAGAGATAGTAGCATAATAGCATTATAACCATACATTTTCTTGTGGTTTGACTTAATCTCACTATGCTTTTTTGCATCTTGTGATCTTCCAATTGTTGTGAATCAAACACCCAGATTGGCAGAAACCCTGTGTTTTTAAATTCTCTGTTTTGCATGTGCATTCCTATCCTATTCCTGTCTATTTACTAACCATGCATTGTTAGAATCCTCAAATTCAAACAAGCCCTTACTCAATTACTTCTGTTACAGATATGTGTCAAAGAAAACCTTGTGTGGTTTGTCCTGCTCCTGCGGCGCTGTGTTCCACCCCAGCTCAGCTGCTCCAACGATGGAAGGGTTCACCACAGCAGGGATCCGCTCTCCAGACTGTCTTTCGCCGCCTCAGATCTTCTTCCCCGCCGCCGGCAGCCACGGCAACTGCATTACCATCATCAACTGAGCAGATGACCTTGAGGACTACACGGGTCCGCAAGAGAGGTCGCACTCTTCCGTGTCTGCTTATGTTATGCGTTGCTTAATATGATGACATGCTACATTATCGTCATGTTCACCTATTAGACTCTGAGTCAGGTCCAAACTAATGCTGAAACTTGAGTTTTTAAATGGTTGTGGGGTACATATTGGGGCAGCAATCAGTACTATCTGTCTACTATCTGGTTAATCTCCGGTGTCTACTATGAGTTTCATGTTGGGTGCAAATAAAAATTAAAGGAGCCATTATCTATATTTTTTAACTTAGGCTATTATCTGCCTGCTATCATTGGTTTTGGGTCTATCCATAGTTTGCTACCATCACTCTGGATTTGTGCATGCACTCCTTACATAATCTCACTATGTTTTATTCCTATGCATGCCAGTTATTGTACATAATGGAACTGATCATGTAGAGCAAAAGAGACGAGCCTTGCGTGGCAATAAAATTTCATGCAGACGTCGTCCCATGGTGGGCGCAAAGGCAGCCCCCCTCCACCCATTTCGGATCGTAATCAAGAGGAAGATAACTATTATGAGGGGGGTTCAGAAGGAGAAGACCACTCCTATTTACCCCATGAGGTCTTTGCTCTAACTTGGCATGCTGATGTTGGTAATATCATGCATATGGTGCCTTGCATTGCTTACTGTATACATTAAAGATGTCATCTGCTTAGTTTAGACATGCTTTGTGTCAATGCCATCTATTTAGTTTCTTTATTGTATATGTGAATCATGCAATGCCATCTTGTCTAGCCAGGCATCATATATGTGAATTTTGCAATGCCACCCTGGTTAGCCAGTCATCTTATATGTGAATTATATCATGCCATCATTTTTTTATTACGTGTTAAAGTTGTCAACAATTTTAGTACATTCAATTATTCTTCCTGTGCATTAGCCATTTGGCATGGTCATGGAAAAATCTAGAGTGGAAACAAGGTCTTCAGAGCAGACAATGCTATCTGACGAAGCGCATGTCTTGCTGGTTAACGATAGCTCCTCAGAGGAGGATTCAGAGACAGATGACTAGTCATATCCCCCCCGAGGTGCATGCCCTAACTTGGCAGGGTTATCTTGTCATATCGTGTGTATGGTATCTTGCATTGCTATGTCATTTGCTTAGTTTAGACATGCTTTGTGTGAATGCCAACTGTTTAGTGTCTAATTACCATATATGTGAATTATGCAATGCCATCTTGTTGCAAGACATTATATATGTGAATTATGCAATGTTATCTTGTTGCGAGGCATTATGTATGTGAATTATGCAATGCCATGCTATTTAGGCAAGCGTCATATATGTGAATTATATCATGCCATCCTTTTTTTTGTACTTCTCATTGCTTTTGTTGACAATGTTTGTATATTCAATTGCTCTTCCTATGCATCAGCCATTTGAATTGGTGATGGAGAAATCTAGAGTGAAAACAAGGTCTTTAGAGCAGACAATGCTACCTGCCGAAGCAGATATCTTGCTGGTTACAGATAGCTCTTCAGAGGAGGATTCAGAGGCAGATGACCAGTCCTATTATCCCCCTGAGGTGTATGCTCAAACTTGGCAGGGTTATATTACTCATATAATGCATATGTTGTATTGCAATGCTTAGTTTTTACATCATATACACAATATTGAGTGCCATCTCCTTAGTTGACACATCATATATGCGATTGCCCTCTGCTCACTTCCTTAGTATATAAACCATATATTTGAATTATGTCATGCCATGATGTTTACATAGACAACATGTATCTGAATTATGGCATGCCAACCCATTTTCTAAAGACATAATATAATTATATCATCTCATCCTGTTTACATAGTCATCATATTTAAATTATGTCATTCTATTCGTGAATTATATCATGCCATCATGTTTCCATCGACGACATGTTTCTGATTTATGGCATGCCAACCACTTTAATAGACACATTGCATAGTTATATCATGTCATCCTGTTTACATAGTCATCATATTTTGAAGTATGTCACTCTATCCTGTTTAGTTAGCCATCATACATGTGAAATTGTGTCATGCTATCCTGTTTAATTAGCCATCATATATGTGAAATTATGTCCTGCTATTCTGTTTGCTTAGACAACATAAATGTGAATTATTTCATGCCATGTTTTCTTCCCTACTATCCATTGCACCTGTCTATCTTACAATGTCTGTACATTCAATTACTTTTCTTGTTTATCAGCCATTTAAATTGGAGGGAGTGATGGCAGTATCTGTGGGAGTAAAACACGGTCTTCAGAGAAGATCGTGATACCTGTCGATGCAGATAGAACCACGGTTGTACTTGCCCAAGAACCAGCCCCACCACACATAACCCACACTCATGCAGATTGTACCCCTACCCAGTTGGACAGAGAACCAGCTACACCCCTTCTAACCCCAACCCCAGCAGATAGACACCCAGTTCCCGTTGACACAACACCGTCTCCACCATAGAGCACCCAAACACAAGCAGTTAGTAAGGCAATTGCAGTGCCCAAATCACGAGGACTACCACTCTGAACCCAAAGTCAACTCTTAAAGCAGAAGAAGAATTGTTCTCAGGTCAGGTTCCGTAGCTATGGTTCATATTACTTTGCTCTTGCATCACTGTATTTACTGATACCAACTAATTTCAAATTTGAAGGATGCAATTGAAACTCCAGTGGCGCAACAGGTATGTTTTAAACCTGTTTCTTCAACGTGCTTGGCTGTTTGATGTTGTAACTTGCTCTATGTTGATTTCAGTTTCAATTGAATAAAAAGCTATGTTCTCATGCCATGCACATTACAAGTGTTGTTATTGTTGTGTAGTTTCCCACACTTATATTCTGTCTATGCTGCTTTGTCTTAAATAGATATGATTCGAACTGTATCTATCTTGATTTGGCAACATAAACTAGAATGATATAGACCATACAGTGACCATACTACATAGATATATGTTTGTTTCATGTTGTTATCCTGTCCACCTTACTACTGAACTGGTTTACTAAAATGAGTTTCATATACTACATTTTAAACCTGAGATGTGTTTGTTTGTTTGTTTCTCTTTTAGAACGCGGATAAAATATTGGAGAAGAGTACCCTATTATGCAATGGTAAAGGAAGTAATGCAGATAAGGTTCAAGATAGTGAGACATCCCCGTTGGTCTCCAAGAAAGCTGATAAAAACTATATTGAAGACACTGAGACAACCCCAAAGTCATGTCTTGATGTAGTGTTCGAGTTACTGGCTACCACTGCTGGCACCAGCTCTTCGAACTCATTGCCTGAATCAGTTCGGCTTCTTGAGTCTCAACTTCAAGTTGAAAGATATCGATCATATGTTATGCGACAAGAAGCCGAACGACTAAGGAAGTCCCTGCAGAATTCAGATGCATACTTTCTGGTGCAACAGCAAGCACTGGAGGACTTAAGCGCCAAATAAGAGAAAGTTAATAAGCTTGCTATGCATCTTTCCAGCATTATGGGTACCCAGGATATTGTTTCTTGAGCTCTTCTGAAGTGGTTTCAGTTCTGGACTTGTTTTGCTACGGCGTTTATATGCTGCTGTGTTCCCTATATTTGCACTGGTGGTGAACTTTGATGCCCAGTGGATGTAATATGTGTAATAGCCGTGATAGCCTAGTGTAAGTTGCTTGCTTATTTATTTCCTTGTTGTCTTGTTCATTTGTTTGCTTGTAGTCAGTGCAGTTCTTTTTCTACGGTTTGCTAGTGGCTGCAATAACCTATTTTTTAAAACTAGGCCACAATAACCATGGGCTAATATTTACTGTAGTGACATTGGGCCTCCTACGGGCCGTAGAAACAGTGGGCCTTCTACGGGCCGTATAAACAGTGGGCCTTCTACGGGCCGTAGAAACAATGGGCCTTCTACGGGCCATATCATCAATGGGCCTTCTACAGGCCGTATCATCAATGGGCCTTATACGGGTCGTATGATCGATTGGCCAAACATGGGCCAAACAGACCGCATTCTGGCCGTAAACGGGCTAGAGTTGGAATCGTCCGTTCATGGGACGACGATAACGGGCCATCGTTAATAGGCCGTATTTGATGACGCTATGAAAACGGCCCAACGTATTAATGGACCACAAACGGGCCGACTGTAACCACAGGCTGAATTTGGCCCACAAGCAGAAAATGACAGTAATGGTCCATAAGTAAACGAATGCTGGAAATGAGCCCAAGAATAAATGGGCTCTGAGAAGGCCGAAAGATAACATGGGCTGGAGACGACCCAACGGAATAACGGGCCGTTAATGGGTATAAAGTGATACTCTGTTCATTACGGGCCAGTTTTACCACGGGCCGTTAATGGGTGTAAAGTGATACACTGTTCATTACGGGCCAGTTTCACCACGGGCCGTTAATAGGCCAAGAGTTACATAGGGCCTCATATGGGCCGAAAGACGTCATCGACCATACATGGACCAGAAGTGAAAACGGGCTGGAATCATATTGGATGGCCCAGATGACGCTACTGGTCCTAAATTGGATAGGGCGTAACGGGCCTTGGGTTAGCGGGATGTAAATGGGCTATATGCGAACAGGCCATTAACATGCTTTCCATGGGCCGGCCCGCCACCTTTTGACCAAGTCAAACAGGCCGGCCTTTTCACAGGAATGGGCCTCTGTTGGGTCGTGCCACGTGTCAACGTATCATAGGCGCCTTCTATCCAATGAGTGGATGACATCTGTCCCGACGATGAGCCGACACATGTTTCCTCCAGCCAATGATGATTTTACACGTGGAAAATACCCATTGGTCGGGGCTGTTAACGGGTTATCAGACCCAAAACCCGACCCGATGGCTTAACAGCGTTCCATTACGGTGGATGCCATGTGTCGGTCACCCTTGACGAAAGCACTTCTGTGACGCATGATTTATCGTCATGGAAGTAGACACTTCCGTGATGATAATTTTGGTAATGTCATGGAACACTTCTACGACGGCACAGGTATGACTATCTTGATTCTGTCATAAATTTCTCATGGATGTACATGAATGACAAAAAATGCGACCTACTGTGACAAACACGTATCATCACGGAAGTGTATTTTTTTGTAGTGTAGCAATGCTATAAGAGGGGTTGAGCGAAGCGGTAACATCGCCAAACAACGCTTTGCTAGGTAGGGTAAAAAGGTTAGAGGTTATCAAGGCAATTTGGGAGGCTTGATAAACAAGTGGTAGGTAGCGCGACACAGCGATAGCATCGAGACAACTAGCATAGCAAAGATAATAGTGAGATCCAAGGTAACAGTCATCTTGCCTGAAATCTCGCTAGGAAGAAGACCGAGCCCATGAAGTAGACGGACCAACGTAGTTGAACGGATCCTCACAAACGCAACGTAACCAGAATTATCAAGGAGAAGCGCAACCAAAAAGAAGCAAACATCATATTAAACAACATGGTAAACAAACAAGCATAAACATGGCATGATGCACAACCAAGTATGATGCATGTCCGCTTTAATAAGGCATGGCATGACAAAGTGCAACAAAAAATACTACAAATTAAGTGGAGCTCAATATACAACGAGTTGCATATTGATGCAACACCACATTCAATTATTTATTTTACTCTCGTTTAGGTACTCATCAATATTAAATGTTGGTTAAAAAAGAAAGAGGTGAAGCATAAGTAAACTAACTATTTAGGCCAGTTTAAATGAGGCCGAAAATAACAAACAACAAATCCGGAAAATCCCCATGTGCATATTTTGGATATGGTATTGTTCTTCCCTAAACAGAATTTTAGAGTTATTAAATATGCAAAGTAATGCCACCATGTTAAACTATGCATTTTTCTACCCCATATACATATAAAGATTATTAAATTCAGAGCTATGGTTATTTAGTTCTGAAATAAACCATTTTAACATGTGATTTATGCAAACTTAATCAAACAGCAAGTTAAACATGTTAAACATGGATGAGAGCAACATATTATGAAACTAGATGAAATTCTAAGCATTTTAGATATTTAGTTTGTTCAATTAGGATGCATGGTTGTGAAGTTATTATATGCATGAAGTATGAGAGGTTTTCTGGAATTCTGGCATTCTCTTGAAAATAGACAAATTCGCATCCCAGGAAAAAAACATTATGGGTCGAAACAGTGAGTGCATGATAACTGAACAACGCTCATGAGCGAGGGTCTGGGTCTATGCTCACATTGGGCCATCGGGCCAGAAGAGGAGAAGTAGAGGCAGGCCGGGGCAAGCAGAGGCCCACCAGTGGGCGAGGCAGGGAGGTCGCGGTCAACGCGAATACGCGAGCGATGCAGAGAAAATTGACGCGTTCATCTCCTCCTGGCACGAGGGAGAAGTCGCAGCAGCGGTGATGGCACAGCTTGGATGCGGGGAACAACGGGGATGGCTGGAGACACAGATCTGGCGGCCCACCGTGAAGGCGAAATAGAGGAGGGCTGGCACGTGCGATGATGCAACAGGGCACGGTCAACGCTCACGGGCGCTGGATTGGAGCGGGTCGACATGGACGAACCTGCCTCGCTCGATGCAGAGGAACAGGCGGCATAAGCCGGTCTTGGCGAGATGGCGGGATCAACTCCGGGTGCTCAGGCGAGGGCTGATGAATGAGGTGGAGGACGGGGTACAGCGGCGAGGCGACAGGAACTTGGTAGCTCGATGAACATGAACTTGACGCGCGCGAGCAGGACAGCAGCAGTGCTCGATGTGAACGAAGAAGACGGGCGGCGTCTCTGCAGAATCGGTCGGGATGGGCGTGAAGATGACAATAGCGATGCGGTCATCGAGCAGGGGAGGCCATGGCATGGTGCTTGCCTCCTGCAGTTTTCTGGAGAGGACAGTGAGCAAGTGAGAGAGGGAAACAGAAGGAACAGGAGAAGGAGAAGCAACAAGGGGTGCAGGTCTAGCAGCGAGATGACAACCCAGCGAGACCCAAGGCGAGGCAGGGGTCGGTGGCCATGGGGTTTCTTGCCAGAGAAACGAGAGGGAGATGTGTGAGAGAGAGAAGCACGGGGAGGATGGGAGATACAGGGGAGGAGAGGAGCGGGACGAGGCCGGTCCTAGTCGCCGGTGATGGAGCATCGGTGGCCGGCCGGTGCTCAAGCTGTTGGGGCCTCGGGCGCTCGCAGCTGTAGGAGGTGGACGAGGGGATCAGGGGAGGCGTTGGTTGGTGGGGAGAGATCGAGAGGTGGAGAGCTACGGGTTGGGTGGACCACGAGAAGATCCCGAGGAAGAAGGGATTTGGCGGCGATGGGACAATCTCCCAACAACAAGGAAGAGCGGGTGGCGGCGGCTTCAGGATTGGGGAGGAATGGATGGGATAGCCTAGGGTTAGGGGTTGATCTGTTTTGGTAGGTGGTGGTCTTATATATAGCAAGTGTATTTTTGATAGGGGCATTTGGTCCCTCCGATTTTAATTGGATGGTCCTGGATAAATAAGCTAGGGCATCCAAACAAAGAGCCGAAGATATTTTATGAATGTTTGGGGATGATTCGGACCATCGGTTATGACCGTGCGGCTTGGGAGAGGGAGAGGTTTTCAGACATTGCACGAGGGGGTCTGAGAATTGTGCAGAGAGGGGGTCTGACAAAAGGCCACAGAGGCAAGGGGTGTTTGATGGACTCAGAGAAGAGATAGAAGAGAGCGGTCCGAGAGAAGGTGATGAAGGCAAAGAGAGAAACAACAAGGACGACGGATTCAGTTTTTGTAAAATGTCGGCAACGAAGTGCCGATGCAATGCAAATGATGACATGACGAATGCAACAAACAAATGAAACATGCGACAGCAATGAAAAACAAGGAAGGCATCTAGAGCATCGGTCTCGGTCGTTACAACTCTCCTCCACTTACAAGAGATCTCGCCCCGAGATCTAAGGATGGCACCAGAGAGAAACGAAAGAGGAAGAGGTAAAACAAAGTTTCTTCTTTGACAAACGAGTGAAACCAATGAACCTTGAGAGGTTGAAAACTTGAAAGAAGAACACAACAGAGTTGAACGAAATTGAGAGCACTCCGGTAGAAAAGAGAAACAAGGAACACCATGTGAACCTTGGAGGTTGCAAAGCTATGAATGACGAGCATAATGGACAAGAAGGAATTGAAACCACTCTGGTTGAAACGAAATAAATAGGGAACAAGGAAGAACAAATTCGAGCATCACTCCGGTTGAAAAGAGATGCAGGACTTGATAAGATGAAAAGAACTTGAGCAGAAGATACAACACTCCGGTTAAATGGATAAGCAAGAAAAAGAACATGATATTTACAAAATGGGATGATGGGTCGAAGAGAGTAACATCACAATGCCTCCGGAACAAATAAAAGAATGGAACCAAAAGAACGGAAAAGAAAACAACATGTTCTACCTGAAATGAATTTAAGAGAGCATCCTTAAAAATAAGGATTGAAAGGAGTTGTTGAAAAAAATCAACAACAAAAGAATAATCTTGTGTGGGCTTATGGAAAACATCTCGAAATTATGAGGTGACAACCAGCCACTAAAGGAAAACAATTTATTGGTTGAGATCACGAAAAGTTGTAAAACTTCTTTCACCGAGAGGATAGGAGAAAACTTGGATCATTGATAGACACCACAATTAGCAACATTCCTTAGGGAAGGCTTTAAGTGAAATCTATACCAAGATAACTCCAATGAAGAGATTGATGGGTTGCAAAGGATCTCCTGAACGAAAAGAAAATGATGGGTTTAAATATCTCATTCTTAACAACTTGTGAACCTTGAAGCACGAATGGAAATTGTCAAGAATGACATAACACCACCTCAAAGGGTAAGGTAGAAACAATTGCACTTCGGGATGCACGATCAAGAATGTTTGAACTCCTCCAACAAGAATCTTGAAGAACACTTTGAGAATGAATTAAATCCTTGATGAACCACCATGTAGAGCCTCCATGAAGAACTCCGGTAATAAGAGGATGATAGAAAGGAATAGAAGTTGAAAACACAAGGTGAAGCCTTGCAATGATTTAGATGGAGCTTCGTGACTAGATAACCGAGAAAACTTGGAACTCCTGAAGAGAAAGATGAACAACTTGAAACTGAGAATTTCCTCATCATGGATAAACTCCGAAGGAAGGGATTAATCACTTGGGTGAAAGAAGAATAAGAATTATATTATGCGTATCCTTCATCAACTTAAATTGATGGCAAACAATGGATTTTGCATACTACTTATTCTCGTTGAAAGGATTAAGAGAGATATAGCGCAAACTTGAGGAAGGTCTTCAACAATCCACCGGTAGGCTTTAGGAAAGAAAGAATGAATTGATATGATTCGGAGAGAAGAGGAATCTTGAATGGACCACCGTAAGAATTTGAAAACGAACAAATAAAATAGAATGAGACACCAGGAAAAAATTAACAAACAAATGAAGATACTTGAGGGAATTAAAATACGAGAGAACATAGAGAACATGAACTGATTAGAGGATATTTGAACGATGCACCGGCCGGTAGAATTGTGGAATGATAGTGAATGTCGAGAATGAATAAATCTTCTGAAATGATGGCCTTTCGATGATCAAGAAATGAAAACAACTCATGAAATGCTTCGGATGGGTATGATAATAATTGTCACTATCGAAAATGATTTGAGAGGATGGTAATAAGCTTGAACCACGAATCTTCAAGAGAACGGATATAATTTGGAGGACACTCTTCTTCGGTCTTCAACATTGTGAATGTCGATGAGGAACACCACCCAATTGTTGAGAGACTCCGGAACAATGAAGAATAGAGAGTGAGGGAGTCCTGGATTAGGGGGTCTCCGGACAGCCGGACTATATCCATTGGCCGAACTGTTAGACTATGAAGATACAAGATTGAAGACTTCGTCTCGTGTCCGGATGGGACTCTACTTGGCGTGGAAGGAAAGCTAGGCAATACGGATATTTGTATCTCCTCCTTTGTAACTGACCTTGTGTAACCCTGACCTCTCCAGTGTCTATATAAACCGGAGGATTTTAGTCCGTAGGACGACAGACAATCATACCATAGGCTAGCTTCTAGGGTTTAGCCTTTCTGATCTCGTGGTAGAACTACTCTTGTACGACCCATATCATCAATATTAATCAAGCAGGACGTAGGGTTTTACCTCCATCAAGAGGGCCCGAACCTGGGTAAAACATCGTGTCCCCTGCCTCCTGTTACCATCCTCGTTAGACGCACAGCTCAGGACCCCCTACCCGAGATCCGCCGGTTTTGACACCGACATTGGTGCTTTCATTGAGAGTTCCTCTGTGTCGTCGCCGTTAGGCTTGATGGCTCCTACTATCATCGATGGCGATGCAATCCAAGGTGAGACTTTTCTCCCCGGATAGATCTTCGTGTTCGGAGGCTTTGCACTGCGGGCCAATTCGCTTGGCCATCTGGAGTAGATTGAAACTTACGCCCCTGGCCACCAGGTTAGGTTTGGAAGCTTAAACTACACGGCCGACATCCGTTGAGACTTGATCTTCGACAGATTCGAGCCTCTGCCTTATGCGTCATGCGGTCACGATGAGCACTATTTAGCTCTAACATCGGACATTGTTCGGGAGATCGCACAGGCAGCCGCTCTGACCCTCATTTCGGAGCCAGTTGCGCCGTTCATGTACGGGTGGATGGACCCCGCCACGGAGGCCTTACCCTCACCAGCAATCGAGCCAAACATCGACCTTACCTTGCACGAGAGCCGTGTTGTTAAACTGCCGGATCCTTCTCCGGCCACGGACTCCGAACAGCCTGCGCCCGTTCCTATCGAATCCGATTGGGCGCCGATCATGGAGTTTACCTCCACGGATATTTTTCAGCACTTGCCCTTTGGAAACATAATGAACTCATTAAGGTCTCTCTCCTTGTCAGGAGGATCCTGGCCGAACTATGTCCGGCAGGACTGGGATGCGGACGGCGAAGAAATTGGCGGCCCACCCACCACCCACTTAGTAGCCACTGTCGATGACTTAACCGACATGCTCGACTTTGACTCCGAAGACATCGACGGTATGGACGACGATGCGGGAGACGAAGAGGAACCACTGCCCACAGGGCACTGGACAGCCACCTCATCATACGATATATACATGGTGGATACACCCAAAGAAGGCAATGGCGACGAGATAGCGGAGAATGACCCCTCCAAGAAGCAACCCAAGTGCCGACGTCAGCGGGGCTGCTCTAAGTCCTGCCAAAGCAAAAGTGGTGATACCGGCACAGGAGGTAATAACACTCCGGATAGTGTCGAAGACAACAACAGCCCCCTCCAGCAAGATTTAGAGCAGGAGGACGGAGGAGCTAGCCCTCCTGAGAGAGCGGCAGACGGAGAGGCAGAGGATGATAATTACATGCCCCCCTCCGAAGACGAGGCAAGCCTCGGCGACGACGAATTCGCCATGCCAGAGGATCCCGTCGAACAAGAGCGCTTCAAGCGCCGGCTTATGGCCACGGCAAATAGCCTTAAGAAAAAGCAGCAGCAGCTTCAAGCTAATCAAGATCTGCTAGCTGACAGATGGACTGAAGTCCTCGCGGCGGAGGAATATAAACTCGAGCGCCCCTCCAAGAGTTACCCAAAATGCAGGCCGCTACCTCGACTGGAGGAAGAAGCGTATGATGTGTCTGATCGGCCACCTCGTGGCCGTGATAGAGAGGCATTCTTGCCAAAAGCTCAGCCCGCACCCCGACTCCATTCAAATAAAAAAGCATGGGGAAACACGCAAGACCTGTGAGACGTATTGGAGGACAAAGAAAAACATGCAAGATCGATCTATGGATCATGAGGGCGCGCCACTATGCGAGACGATAAATGTCACGCCGGATACAGTAAAAGTAAATCCGGCCGGGCCGAACACAGTGGGCAAGACCCATTTGAGCTGCGTCGGGATATAGCCCAATACAGAGGCACCGCACACCCCTTACGCTTCACAGACGAAGTAATGGATCATCAAATCCCAGAAGGTTTCAAACCTGTAAATATTGAATCATACGACGGCACAACAGATCCTGCGGTATGGATCGAGGATATCCTCCTCCACATCCACATGGCCCACGGTGATGACTTACACGCCATCAAATACCTCCCACTAAAGCTCAAATGACCAGCGTGGCATTGGCTTAATAGCTTGCCAGCAGAGTCCATTAGCTGTTGGGAAGATCTGGAGGCTGCATTCCTCGACAACTTTCAGGGAACTTATGTGCGACCACCAGATGCTGATGACTTGAGCCACATAATTCAGCAGCTAGAAGAATCAGCTAGGCAATTTTGGACTCGGTTCCTAAGAAAGACAAATCAAATCGTCGATTGTCCGGATGCAGAGGCCCTAGCGGCTTTCAAACATAACATCCATGACGAGTGGCTAGCCCGGCACCTTGGTCAGGAAAAGCCGAAATCTATGGCAGCCCTCACGACACTCATGACCCGCTTTTGTGCAGGAGAAGACAGCTGGCTGGCTCGCAGTAACAATATGTCAAAGAACCATGGTACCTCGGATACCAAGGACGGCAATAGCAGGTCCCGTCACAACAAACATAAGCGCCGCATTAACATCGATAAATACTGAGGATACGGAAGTCAATGCCGGATTCAAAGGCTCTAAACCCGGTCAGCGAAAAAAGCCATTTAAACAAAGTACGACGGGCCCGTCCAGTTTGGACCGCATACTCGATCGCTCGTGTCAAATACACGGAACCCCAGACAAGCCAGCCAATCACACCAACAGGGATTGTTGGGTGTTCAAGCAGGTCGGCAAGTTAATTGCCGAAAACAAGGATAAGGGGTCACATAGTGATGACGAGGAGGAGCCCCGGCAGCCACACACCGGAGGACAGAAAAGGTTTCCCCCACAAGTGCGGACGGTGAGCATGATATAAGCAACCCAGATCCCCAAGAGGGAGCGGAAGCGTGCGCTCAGGGACGTATACGCGTTGGAGCCAGTCGCCCCAAAGTTCAACCCATGGTCCTCCTATCCGATCACTTTCGATCGCAGGGACCACCCCACTAGTATCCGTCATGGCGGATTCGCCGCACTGGTTCTAGACCCAATCATTGACGGATTTCACCTCACTCGAGTCCTCATGGATGGCGGCAGCAGCCTGAACCTGCTTTATCAGGACATAGTGCGCAAAATGGGTATCGACCCCTCAAGGATCAAACCCACAAAAAAGACTTTAAAGGCGTTATTCCAGGCGTAGAGGCCCATTACACAGGCTCAATTACACTGGAAGTGGTCTTCGGATCCACGAATAACTTCCGAAGCAAAGAGTTGATCTACGGTATAGTCCCGTTCCGCAGTGGTTATCACGCACTGCTCGGGCGAACCGCATTTGCGAGATTCAATGCGGTACCACATTATGCATACCTCAAGCTCAAGATGCCAGGACCTCGTGGGGATATTATAGTCATTGGAAACACAGAGCGCTCTCTCCGAACGGAGGAGCACACTGCGGCCCTCGCAGCAGAAGCGCAAAGCAGCCTCTCAAGGCAATCCACCAGTTCGGCGTTTCAAAACCCGGACACCTTCAAGCGCGCTTGAAGGAATCGGCAACTAGACTGCCTAGCGCGATCTGAGCTCGCGTAGCAATGCGGCCCCCACCCCAGTCCTAGCCAAGCGGCAAAACTCGTGCCACGCGTACATAATTATGCATTAAAAATACCATGGGCACACGCAGGGAGGGGGGCACAACTGCGGCACGCCCCAAGACGCGGCTTAAACCGCACTAGGGGCTTCCCGCTTGGTTGTTTTTCTCTTTTTTAGGACATCAATCTCTGGAAACCCTGTCCGGCAGCACTATTGCCGAACACATGATGCAGCAACCAAGGAGGCAGAAAGCTACGTCACACCACGGAATTCCCAGGTGGATTACAGTAACGAGCGAAATATTTGATTTAATACTATTCCTCAGCTCGCCCTTGGAAGGAACATAGTCCTACACTTTGCTTATCGCACTATCTGTATCATTCTGTTTTAACGCACCTTTTTTATAAACAATGCATAACATTACGACTATTATTACATTCATGGTTTATATATATGTGTTCATTAATGACGCCTTGCAACCGTACACTTTGGTACGGCCAATACACCAGGGGCTTACGTACCCCACAATATGGTGTGAAAAGCCCGAACACTTTCACAAGTGCGGCACCCCGAACTTATAGCATTATATGCATCAGCTCTGAATCATGTCTTTGGTCAAATGTTGGGTTTGCCCGGCTCCTATGTTTTGGTACCTTACGTTCCGCTCTATCGGCTAAGGTAGCGCTAGGAGAACTACTGCGATTGTGCCCCGGTTCTGCTGGGTTAAGCACCTCAGTAGAGAAAGCTAAAACTGACTGTCATGATAAGGCGAGAGACTGGTCGCTATTCGGCGAGGTTTCCAGTCCCTAAAGACTTATGCCGCTTAGAGCGAAGGGCCGGCCCTGTCCGGCTTAAAGGCGTGTATCGCGCCCCGAATTCGGCCTTCCGAATACCAGGGGCTTCGCCGAAATTTAAAAGTATAGAATTCTATGGCTAAGTGAGAGTGATAAAGCATTATTAGTCCGGTTGCCTTGTTCATTGTGCTGAGCACCTCCCTCGAAGGACCCAAAAATGGGAACAAGAGTGCTCAGGTTTATCCTGAACACCCCAGCACTCGCGGCATGGGGGCAGAAGCCAAGGACTAGCCATCTCTCAGATTGGATAAACAACCAAACAGAAGGTAATATTTAAATTCCAACAAGCGTTGCATAGCACATATGAAACAAGTTTTCATAAATACAGGATCACACGAGCAAGTTTTACTCAAATATTACATCTTTTGTGCACTCGTCCGCTATGAGACGGGCACCTGGCAGAACACCCTCGTAGTACATCTCGGGGTGGCGATGCTCCTTGCCTTTCGGCGGCCCTTCCTTGATCAGCTTCACGGCGTCTAGCTTGACCCATTGCAATTTCACACGGGCGAAAGCCCGGCGTGCACCTTCAATGCAGATGGATCGCTTGACGACCTCTAGCCGCGGGCAGGCATCCACAAGCCGCCTCACCAGGCCGAAGAAGCTATTCGGAAGGGCGTCGCCAGGCCACGGCCGGACTATAAAGCCCTTCATGGCCTGTTTGGTCGCCTTAGGTAGCTCGACCATCTGCTTCAGCAGGTCGCTCATTGGCACCGGGTGTTCGGCCTCAGTATACTGAGACCAGAACAACTTATCCGTTGAGCTTCCATCCTCGGCCTGGTAAAATTGTGCGGCATCGGACACGCTGCGGGGCAAATCTGCGAATGCTCCTGGAGAGCTCCGGATTCGGGTAAGTAATCGGTAATTTACTTTTACATGCTTGATTTTCATATAGAATGCCTTACCCGCCGCTATCTTCTTCATTGTGTCGATCTCCTGGAGGGCCTTTTGGGCTTCGGCCTTGGCACTGTTTGCGCTCTCGAGGGCCTCGGCAAGCTCAGACTCCCGCATCTTCGAGTCAAGCTCCAATGCCTCATGCTTCGTCACGAGAGCCTGGAGCTCTTGCTGCACCTCGCCCACCCGAGCCTCTTGCTTTTCTCGCTCGGTGCGCTCCTTGGCCGCTTTATCTTCGGCCTCGGACAGCGCTTGCTTTAGGGTCGCCACTTCGGTCGTGGCCCCTGGCAAATTCATGATGATCCTGTCATTTTGCAATCGCATTCTGTTTATACATATCCATAGACTAGGTACCACTTACCTTTGTTCTCGTCGAGCTGCCTCTTGGCAAGGCCGAGCTTGTCCAGGGACCCTTTAAGGTCCTGCTTCAGTACGGCGACCTCCGCAATCAGTGCGGCAGACGCCATCAGTGAAGCCTGCATATGCATATTGACATACTCATATTAGACTCCTGCGATATTGTTTGATCCTCTATTCGGCTTTTCTTTGTGAACACCGAACAAAGCATCAGGGGCTACTGTCTATGCGGTAATATTTTTCCTATATGTTAGACACTTACCTCAAAGCCAGTTAGAAGGCTGGCACAGGCTTCAGTCAATCCGCTCTTAGCGGACTGAACTTTCTGGATCACCGCACTCATAATAGTGCGGTGCTCCTCGTTGATGGAAGCGATGCGAAGCGCTTCCAGCAAATTGTCCGGCGCCTCTGGATGGACAGAGGTCACTAGTGTAGGCATGTTGCCCCTCTTAGAAGGAGGCCGCCTGCCCGAGTCCGGAACCACTGGAGGTTCCGGCGCGGTGTTCGACTAAGGGTCGAACTCGGAGCCCTCAGGGGCCTTGTCCCCTCTGCTCCCGGAGTCTGGGAGGCCGCTTTGAGGCGCCTCCGAGACTATCTCCCCTCGACCTGGCGCCTCATGAGACAACACCTCGGCATCGTCCGCAGGATGAGGGGAGGTGGTGGTCGGAACTGGATCGCTATCCATATCCGACGAGCCCAAGGAGCCATCCGATGATACATCGATACGGGCTCGGGGCGGCCTGCATAATCATATTTCGGCGTTAGGTGAAGTAGTGCAACAAAGGAATGCTATGAGTTACTCTGGTATCCGAACACTTACGACTTCCCCAGGGGCTTGACCTTGGGCAGCCACTCGTCTTCGCCATCGGCGGCGGTGGTAGAGCTATCCGGAAGGAGGGTTCTCCCCTTCTTGGACCCTTCAGCCTCCCCAGTTGGGGCAGCCTTCCTTTTCTTGTCTCCCCCGTCTGGAGGGGGAGCATCTTCTTCTGCCTCCTCGTCTTCGGGGGAGGATTGCGCCGTAGAGTCCTCGGACAGTGAGTCCGATGACGCCTGGCGCCGGGAACTCTTTAGGGTTCCCTTGGCCTTCTTGGTCTTCTCCGGCACCGTATAAGGAGCCGAGGTCAACATCTTCGTCAGAAGAGCGTTTTCTGGGCCTTCAGGCAAAGGAGCCGGACAGTCAATCTGTCCGGCCGTCTCCTGCCAGTCCTGTCAAAGGTACGGGAGTTTAGATCCCACATGGAGTAAAGCTATGAAAAACAAGTATCCTGTAAGAGGTAAAGCAGCTTACCGCCCTGGCTTGGTGCTTCGCGCTGAATCCGCGATCCTCAGTAGTAGGAGGGGGGACCTCGGCGCTCTTGAACAGCACCCTCCAGGCATCTTCGTGAGTTGTGTCGAAGAGCCTGTTCAGAGTTCAGTGCTGCGCCGGGTCAAACTCCCATAAGTTGAAGACCCGTTGTTGGCACCGGAGGATCCGGCGGATGAGCATGACCTGGACTACGTTGACGAGTTTGAGCTTCTTGTTGACCATGTTTTGAATACATGTTTGGAGTCCGGTCAGCTCTCTCGAACTACCCCAGGACAGGACCTTCTCTTGCCAGGAGTTGAGCCATGTGAGGAAGCCAGATCGAAATTCGGGGGCCGCTACCCACGTAGGGTCACGCGGCTCGGTGATGTAGAACCACCCCGACTGCCACCCCTTTATTGTCTCCACGAAGGAGCCTCCGCACTCCGCACTCCGCCTGGCGGCCGCTCACTACCTTCGGCTTGACATTGAAAGTCTTCAGCCATAAGCCGAAGTGGGGCTTGAGGCGGAGGAAGGCCTCGCACACGACGATAAATGCCAAGATGTTGAGGATGAAGTTCGGGGCCAGATCGTGGAAATCCAGTCCGTAGTAGAACATGAGCCCTCGGACAAATGGGTGGAGAGGAAATCCCAGTCCGCGGAGGAAATGGGTAAGGAACACCACCCTCTCATGAGGCCTGGGGGTGGGGATGAGCTGCCCCTCCTGTGGGAGCCGGTGCACGATGTCGTCGGGCAAGTACCCGGCTCTCCTCAGCTTCTTGACGTGTCCCTCCATGACGGAGGAGACCATCCACCTGCCTCCCGCTCCGGACATGGTTGGAGAAGATCGAGGTGGGGAATGCGAACTTGGGCGCTGGTGCTCGAGTATGCGAAGGTGGATGAGCAAAGGAGGAAGAAGGCGTGGATGAAAAGGTAAGTCCTTATCCCTTTATATGGGCGGACAAAACTATGCGTCCCCACTAGCCTGGTAAAACTCGCTCGTCCCCCAAGCACCGTAATCGATGGTGCGGTTGGGTTACCCACACCCGTATTAATGAGAATCCCGTGATAAGGGGACACGATCTCTACTTTGACAAGACGTGTCAAAAAACTGCCTCGTGTTATGTGCGGGGCTAGTTAAAGGAAATGGTTCGAATAATCACTGGGCCGTGACATTATGTCGTGTTGCCAAAACAAGTCAGCAAATTAGATTTGTGGAAATACTATTCTCTCTACAGTGGTATGTGGAACTTATTTTGCAGGGTCGGACACTATCCTTGAATTCAGATTCTTCCGTGGTGTATTCGGAGGAGGAACCCGCCTTGCAATGCCGATGACAATACTGCACGCCGAACTCATCGTCATTGAAAGCCTGGTTCAGGGGCTACTGAGGGTGTCCTGGATTTGGGGGTCTCTGGACAGCCGGACTATATCCATTGGCCGGACTGTTAGACTATGAAGATACAAGATTGAAGACTTCGTCTCGTGTCCAGATGGGACTCTACTTGGCGTGGAAGGCAAGCTAGGCAATATGGATATGTGTATCTCCTCCTTTTTAACCGACATTGTGTAACCCTAACCTCTCCGGTGTCTATATAAACCGGAGGGTTTTAGTCCGTAGGACGACAGACAATCATACCATAGGCTAGCTTCTAGGGTTTAGCCTTTCTGATCTCATGGTAGATCTACTCTTGTACTACCCATATCATCAATATTAATCAAGCAGGACGTAGGGTTTTACCTCCATCAAGAGGGCCCGAACCTGGGTAAAACATCGTGTCCCCTGCCTCGTGTTACCATCCGCCTTAGACGCACAGTTGGGGACCCCCTACCTGAGATCCGCCGGTTTTGACACCGACAGAGAGGTTGAGCCAAAAATGAATAGAATTTGAAAGCAATATTTGAGAAGGCATATGATTGATGAAAATTCATTCTTACATCAAACTTTAAAATGAATTTGAGAATAGTTCTGGATTTTTTTAGAAGAGTCAGGTAAGATCCTAGGAAATACCTGTGGGTTAGGGCCCACTCAAAATAAACACCGTTGAATTGATAAGTTGAAAGGGAGATTGCACCGGTTGAATTAAATGGCTTGAATGAGATAATAATCTCCAAATAGCTTGAACAGATTAAGAATGGAAACATGAATCTTCTGAGATATCTATAGCACTCTGGATAGGAATAGAGAGAGGTGAATAAAAAGAGAGACTTGGTTAAGATATTGCAACATGATAAAACATGTGAACCAAAAGGAAGGGATATGATTAAGACAGAAGCTTGACTTAAGTCCACCGGAGAAGAAAAGGGAATGAAAATATATAAACTTGAAGCTCCTGAGCATCTTCCTAAGAATCACCAGATAAGAACATTGAAAGAAAAGAATGAAGAGACTTCACATGAATAAAATGGATACTTGATTAAGATATCTGACTCTGTAAGGAAAAAAGGGCGGGAGGGTGGGAAAAACAAAGGCAACTTCAGATGGATGGAATGAACTCCATTGTTAAAGATGAGAATTGATCTTGAACATGGTGAAGAAGATTGAATTAGCTTGAAGAGAAGCACGTCGGTTGGAAAAGAATTGGCATGACCATTCCACATGATCAAAAGGATTAGTACTCCCATAGAAATATGAGAACACCGCTTAGGAAAAGGTATGGAATCAACACTTGACTCCGAAGCAACTCCAATGCCACTACTCAAAAACAAAACAAATGATTCGACTTGCGGAATAAGCCAGAACAAAAAAATGATAGACCCCATATCATATCATGTATCTGTTGGAAAGAATTCCTATGTGATACTTGAATTCCCACCCAAAAACTCTCAAAACTTTCTTGGTATGCAATCTGGTGTTGGGGATACAGGGAGGCACAAATATATCACACAACTAACAAGCCCTACGCTCCAACTATGTCCATCCTTCAACACATAACCAAGAAAACCTCAGAAATCGTGTACCTCAGACCTTCAAAAACATCCGATATACTAGATGTGGCAATACATCTGATAGCTCTCCCTAGTACTGGGTGTCGTCAAACTACTCTCACCACGAAGAGTATAGAAGCGTTTTCGATGTTGGCGAACTCTGGTATTCCGGAACTAAAACGATAAGAACTGTGACAAAAACACCTTGGAGCTCAACTCCCCGGGACACTGCCACAACCCCTAAATGACAGGAGGCACCAAGACAGAATTCCCGTCACAATGATATCACAACGATCCAACAATACTCGCGTGATCCTAAAAAAATTTGAGTGAAAAAGAGGAGAGTAAAGTCAAAACATCTACGTCAGGTGTCCTCACCAGAGCGTCGAAGGGATAAGGAGTAAAAAGAATTCCAACTCTCTGATATAACTAGACTCAAATAGTTTTCTTCTAGACTCAACAATGGCATCGGTTTGATCAAGAAAGGGGGCTCCTAAGGTCGGTAAGGCTCTGATACCAACTTGTAGCAGCCAAGATGCGATTCTATCCCAATCATGTGATGAATTCATGATTGAGGCACAATCGCATTTCGAGCACATAGCAAGGTGGATATCATTACAACATACCATGTACTGAATAGATGAGAATACAAGATAAATACTTACACTCACCACAAGCTACAACATGAATACATCAATACATAGCAATCATCATACATAAGAGCAGGATCCGACTACGGATGGAATCAAACAAAAAAGAAGAACGACAACCACCCTACTAGCCTAGGCTCCCTGACCCATAACCTTTCCCTTCATCGAAGTAGAAGAAGCAGAAGAACTCCAAACAAGCAAGCATTGCTCTCATGTCAAAGATTCACTTTATCTGCACCTTCAACTGTTGTTGTAGTAATTTGTGAGCCATGAGGACACAACAATCCCATTACCATGGGTATTAAGACTAGCAAAGCTTAATGGGCATGTAATGTATAAGTGGTGAGGTTGCAGCAACACTAAGCATGTATGGTGGTTAACTTACGAGTACAAGAATAAGATGAGAAACTATGCAACGGTCGCAAACTAGTAATGATCAATAAGTGATCCTAAACTACTTATGTTCAAGCATAACCCAACCGTGTTCTCTTCTCGAACGCACTCGAAAAGAGACAGTCACGGTTACGCATGCGGTTGTTGTATTTTAATTGAGTTTAGTTCAAGTCCACTACAACCGGATATTAACAAATTCCCATCTGCCACATAACCGCGGGCACGACTCTCGAAAGTTTAAACCCTGCAGGGGTGTCCCAACTTAGCCCATGACAAGCTCACGATCTGCGGAGACAATCCTCCATCGCGGGACCCTCCGATCAGACTCGGAATCCCGGTGCACAAGACATTTCGACAATGGTAAAACAAAACCAGCTAGACCACCTGAATGTGCCGACAAATCCCGATAGGAGCCATGCGTATCTCGTTCTTAGGGCACACCAGATGGGACATCCTACGAGTAAAACCAGACCTCGAGTTTCCCCGTGGTGGCCCCGCAATCTACTCGGTTTGGACCAACACTCAGAGGAGCACTGGCCTGAGGGGTTGATTAATTATCCTCCGGTGCTAGCCAGTCCATATCCAAGTTTTTAGTTGTTATTAGGCAAATGGTAAAACCAATGTTGGGCCTTGCTGGAAGAGTTTTATTCAAAGCGAACTGTCAAGAGGGCCCCATAGCCCTCACCATGTTAGGGACGCAAAAACCAAGGAACATAACACCGGTATGATGAAAAACTAGGGCGGCAAGAGTGGAACAAAATACCAGTCATAAGGCCGAGCCTTCCACCCTTTACCAAGTATATGTGTGCATTAATTAAATAAGAGATATTGTGATGTCCCATGATATCCATGTCCCAACATGGAACAACCTGCAATTGCACCTTCAACTAGCAATGCTATAAGAGGGTCTGAGCAAAGCAGTAACATAGCCAGACAACAGTTTGCTAGGAAGGGTAAAAAGGTTAGAGGCTATCAAGGCAATTTGGGAGGCTTGATAAACAAGTGGTAGGTAGCGCGACATAGCAATACCATCGAGACAACTAGCATAGCAAAGATAGTAGTGAGATCCAAGGTAACGGTCATCTTTCCTGAAATCCCGCTAGGAAGAAGACTGAATCCATGAAGTAGACGAACCAAGGTAGTCGAACAGATCCTCACAAACGCAACGTAACCAGAACTATCAAGGAGAAGCGCAACCGGAAAGAAGCAAACATCATAGTAAACAACATGGTAAACAAATAAGCATAAACATGGCTTGATGCACAACCAAGTATGATGCATGTCCGGTTTAATAAGGCATGCCTTGGCAAAGTGCAACAAACAATACTACAAATTAAGTGGAGCTCAATATGCAATGAGTTGCATATTGACGCAACACCACATTCAATTATTTAGTTCACTCTCGTTTAGGTACGCATCAATATTAAATGTTGGTTAACATGGAAAGAGGTGAAGCATAAGTAAACTAATTATTTGGGCAAGTTTAAATGAGGCCAGAAATAACAAACAACAAATCCGGAAAATCCCCATGTGCATATTTTGGATTTGGTACTGTTCTGCCCTAAACATAATTTTAGAGTTATTAAACATGCAAAGTGACGCCACCATGTTAAACTATGCATTTTTACCCCATATACATATAAAGATTATTAAATTTGAAGCTACGATTATTTAATTATGAAATAAACCATTTTAACATGATATTTATGCAAATTTAATCAAAAAGCAAGTTAAACATTTTAAACATGGATGAGAGCAATATATTATGAAACTAGATGAAATTCTAAGCATTTTACATATTTAGTTTGTTCAATTAGAATGCATGGTTGTGAATTTATTATATGCATGAACTATGAGGGGTTTCTGCAATTCTGGCGTTCTCTGGATAATAGACAAATTCGCAGTGCATGAAAAAAACACTACGGGCCGAAATAGTGAGCGGAGCATAACTGAACATCACTCATGAGCGAGGGTTTGGGTCGGTGCTCACATCGGGCCATCGGGCCAGAAGAGGACAAGCAGTGGCAGGCTGGGGCAAGCAGAGGCCCACGAGTGGGCGAGGCAGGGAGGTCACGGTCAACGCGACTACGCGAGCGATGTAGAGGAACTTGACACGTTCATCTCCTCCTGGGGCTAGGGAGACGTCACAGCAGAGGCGACGACACGGCTTGGACGCGGGGAACAACGGGGATGGCCGGAGATGCAGATCTGGCGGCCCACGACGAAGGCGAAACAGAGGAGGGCCGGCATAGGCGATGATGCAGGGGGGCGCAGTCAACGCTCGCGGGCATTGGATCGGAGCGGGTCGACGCGGATGAACCCGCCTCGCTCGAGCAGAGGAACAGGCGGCAGAAACTGGTCTTGGCAAGACGGCGGGATCAACTCTTGGTGCTCAGGCGAGGGCTGTTGAATGAGGTCGAGGACGGGGTACAACGGCAAGGCGATAGGGACTTGGCAGCTCGATGAAGAGGAACTTGACATGCTCGAGCAGGACGGCAATAGTGCTCGCCGTGAACGAAGACGGGCGGCGGCGCTGCAGAATCAGGCGGGGATCGGCGGGAACACGACGACAGCGACGCGGTCGTCGAGCAGGGGAGGCCATGGCGTGGTGCTTTCCTGCTACAGTTTCCTATAGAGGACAGAGAGGAAGTGAGAGAGGGAAACAGAGGGAATGGGAGAAGGAGAAGCAATGAGGGGTGCGGGTCCAGCATCTAGACGGCAACCCAGAGAGACCTAAGGCAAGACAGGGGTCGGCTGCCATGGGGTTTCCTACCAGAGAAACAAGAGGGAGATGTGTGTGTGTGAGAGAGAGAGAAGCACGGGGAGGAAGGGAGATACAAGGGAGGAGAGGAGCAGGACGAGGCCGGTCCTGGTCGCCTGTGATGGAGCTTCGGTGTCGGTCGGTACTTGGGCTGTTGGGGCCTCGGGCACTCGCGGCTGCAGGAGGTGGACGAGGGGATCGGGGGAGGCGTTGTTTGGTGGGGAGATATCGAGAGGTGTAGGGCTATGGGTTGGGTGGATCGAGAGAAGATCCCGAGGAAGAAGGGATCTGGCGGCGATGGGATAATCTCCTGAACAACAAGGAAGAGCGGGTGGTGACGGCTTCGGGATTGGGGAGGAATGGATGGGACAGCCTAGGGTTAGGAGTTGATCTGTTTTGGTAGGTGGTGGTGTAATATATAGCAAGTGGATTTTTGATAGGGGCATTTGGTTCCTCTGATTTTAATCGGATGGTCCCGAATAAATATGCTAGGGCGTCCAAACAAAGAACCGAAGATATTTTATGGATGTTTGGGGATGATCCGGACCCATCGGTTATGACCATGCGGGTCGAGAGAGGGAGAAGTTTTTGGACATTGCGCGAGGGGGTCTGAGAATTGTGCGGAGAGGGGGGGTCTGACAAAAGGCCAAAGAGGCAAGGGGGGTTTGATGGGCTCGGAGAAGAGAGAGAAGAGAGTGGTCCGAGAGAAGGTGATGAAGGCAAAGGGAGGAACGACAACGACGACGGATGCGGGTTTTGTAAAATGTCGGCAACGAAGTGCCGATGCAATGCAAATGATGACATGATGAATGCAACAAACAAATTAAACACGCGGCAACTATGAAAAACAAGGAAGGCATCTGGAGCGTCGGTCTCGGGTCCTTACACGGGCGTAGGTCGCGCTCCAAACGGCACCGGATTTCGCCCCTACCTCTTTCCATCGCCTATCTGCACCGACATTCTAGACTCTGGTCGACTAGGATTTTCTGCGGGATTGGGCCGGCGATTTTTCTCATGGAGAAGGTAATCAACTTAATTAGCGAAATATTCACTCATCTCTTATCGCAGTCCATTCGTCGTTGTTAATCAACCAACGGAAATCATTGTGGAATCATTTTTGTTCTAGCTGATTCGTGGGTGTTTATTCATGTGTCCATAGTGCGAGCACAAATTGGGCAACTGTGGTCGTGGCCAGTCGGAAATAAAGTTCTATCTCACCATTCCGGATGACTTCAGGGAGCGCTTGGTATGTTCAATCTCAACCTACCATGGATGGCATGGCCTAAATTTGTGAACATATACCGTGTGTTGCTACATTATCTATATATTTGCATCAAATCTTTGTTATGTTATCTATTTTTAATTCTATATTTTTGTACTTTGCTTTCATCTATATATTGATCTATTCTATCAGTTACTCCCATATTTGCATCTTGCTCTGTTATTTCAATATATCTAATTTACGATCTTAATTTTCATTTCAAGTAGTACATCCCTTTGCTTTGCAAGAACAGGTGTAGAAGGAAATCTTGGGCTTTACTTTGCTGATGACTCCTAGGATGTCATATTGACAACGCGGCATGGATTTACAATGACGTTTAGCATAAAACTTGATAAAGATGGTCACTCCTATTTTAATGCGGACCTTTGGAGAAAAATGTCTAAGTGTTATGAACTGAAAGCTGGCAAAAAAATTCTAGTGCATGCATGACAGCCTGGTCTAATTACATGGATGTTTACTTCCCCAACATCATCAGCCGATCAAAGTCTAATCGAGGTTAGTGTCCTTTCAACTTTCTCCATGTTGTCATATTACTATTTAAGCAACCAATTGATCCCTATTTAAGCAACCAATTGTGATATCATATTCCGACTCCCTTCCTAGGCAGTAACAAATTCTATTTGCCAATTTATGCGCACTATATATTCTTCTGCCATGTTCTGAGTAAATAATACCTTTCCACCTTTTAAGCAGGATATGTTGGATGCATAGTGAATGATTTGTTTGTTACTAAGCATGCCAAATTTCACTGGAAGGACTTGAAGCATGTCATAAACTTTGTTGATAATCTGACAGAGATAGCATAGCGTATGAACGCTAGATTTTGGATGGGATTAATTAGACCTATGGTGCACACACTGAACAAGACCAATTGTGCACACAAAACACTCGTAAAAAGTCTTATTTTAATGTTGATGCTCATAAACTATATATATCTTCAACGATATGTTACAATTGTTTTTTATTCTACATGTCAACACAAATTACCCGTGTAGCAGTTCCTGGATAGATTTCTCGGCGTGGTCGAATTACACTTGTGCCTGCTAATAACGCCAAAGTGATTGCAAGGTACTGCATTTCCCATAAAAATGGAACCATTCAAATTAACAAGTTCTCGCTTCTCGTGGCAATGCATCCATATTGGAAAAATTGGAGACACTGTTCTACTCATGCTCTACCAAGGCACAGGAGGGCTCTTCCTTTTCATTGACGAGATGTCGAGTCGCCGTGATCAAGTTGCTTCCAGTGGATAGTTGTGGTTGGTGGCCCTCAGCCTCTTAAAATGTGCTAGCTGTTACTATATATGTTAAGTATGTAGATATGGACCATATGGTTGTTGGCCCTTAGCCTCTTAAAATGTGATAGTTGTTACTATGTTAACTATGTAGATATGGACGATATGGTTGTCAAAAACGTGTTACGATGATCCTCCTTTTATCGAATAGTCTAACCACTATATATATGTTCCTCAAATGATGTTACCCAAGTTCATAAATTTTCATGGAAAGTATTAGTATCGTACACAGTTCATTGAGTTTAAGCGTGTGCCCGATGTCCAGAAGGCATTTGCATATTAACTGTCCATATGGGAAATTCACACACATATTAACATAAGGAAACGTATGTGTAACATACTAATCATCACACACTAGTACTCGCGGACGCATCGTGTGCGATACTCCTATGCACCACAAGCAACTAGTTTACATTTTTCAAAGTTTTTTGTACACACAGAATCGCACACGAAGTAACTATATTGACTGTCTGTATTGTAATTTCTCATCGCAAACAGTTCATCTAAGTCAGCTGTTTGCCACGTATCACACACATCTTGTTTACACGACCCGTTCATGTTCTTTTGGCTCATCGCAAATAGTTCATCCATGTGAACTGTATGCCGCATATCACACACATCTTGTTAAGTTGAACCGTTTCTGTTGTTTTCTCTAATTAAAAACAGTCCATCCGAGTGAACCGTATGCCGTATATCGCACACACATTGATATGGCTGCCCGTTTCTATTGTTCTAACTCATCGCAAACAGTTCGAATGGATTAACCGTATGTCCTGCATCGCACACACAATGATATGCTGCATGTTTCTGTTGTTCTGCCTCATGACAAACAATTTGAATGGATTAACCGTGTGCCCTACATCGCACACGCAACTAAAATCTGAACTGTGTTTGATGGATCCGCCATCACAAATGTTTTGCACCTTTTTTGATGGTTTTTTACACCACTGTTTGTGATTTTTGCATCGCACATAGTTTTGGCAAAGGGTCTCTGATCGTAGTGTCGCGTTAGCAGTATCCTGCAGTAGTGAGATCACGAAACTAGCACTCGAGAATATATCATACTAAACTTTTATTCAAGTAAATCATGAAATAGCTAAGTATCGAACTAAGATAGGTAAAGGTAATAAAAGTGATGGTGATATGATACCGGGGCATCTCCCCCAAGCTTGGCACAAGACAAGGGGAATGCCTATACCCATGTACTCAAGTCTCCTTCTTGGGTGATGAAGATGGAGGTGGGGTCGGTGAAGAGGATGGGGTGGTTGCAGCTTCGCACTTCAGCTTCACTAGGTAATCCAATCTACGGTTGACGCTCCGAAGGGCAATATTTTGCTCTTCCAACAAAATAACTTCACGAGTGAGATATGTATTCTGGACACGTACTGTTTCAAAGGCCCTAAAAGGCTCTATTTCAGTGGGGGTGAGATGATCATAGTAGGGCTGCAGGATATCTTCTTTCTCAACTTCCCACGTGAGCATGGCTTGCCCTTCTTCTTGAGCTTGGTCTCCTGTAACTTCCTTGGCCTTGTCCTCCTTGGTGGCTTATTTTGGATCCCCTCTCCTTGGCTCCATCTTCAGCAGCCAAGCATCTTCTTCTACGGTGTTGGAGGAGGGAGAAGACATGATGCCTGGCTCAATAGATCTGATAGAAAATAGCACGAAACAAGAACACAGGGTTTCTCCGTGATACAGTGGTCAAATCATCTGAGGGAATATATAAAGATTTTTTTTATCTTGGGAAACAAGTATATGAAAGGAAAACGGAGTCGGGGAAGTGCCTAAGGGGCCCACTACCTACCAGGGCGCGCCAGGTGGGGCAAGCATGCCCTGGTACCTTGTGGGCACCTGGGTTGCCTTCCCGGTTGTTTCTTATTTTTATATTTTTTCTAATATTCCACAACTGACAGAAAATATTTTTCTGGATTTTTCGGAGTTTGTTTACTTACCGTATCACATACCTCTTCCTTTTCAGGTTCTGGAGTGTTATGGAAGGTTTCCTTTATGTGTTCCTTCGCTGTCATGGTTTAGATAATGTTAGTTTCAACATTAATAGGCATACCTAAAATATAGTGTTTAGTTCTTTGTCCATTGACCACCTTCGGATTGGTACCTTCAGCATTATTAATCTTGACAACTCCAGAGTGATAGACTTCTTCGGTGATATATGGTCCTTCCCATTTGGAAAGAAGTTTTCCTACAAAAAATCTAAATCAAGAATTGTAAAATATAACATATTCACCAACTTTGAATTCTCGCTTTTGGATTCTTTTGTCATGCCATCTTTTAACTTTTTCTTTAAATAGTTTGGCATTTTCTTAGGCTTGACTTCTCCATTCATCTAGTGAGCTAATATCAAAAAACCTCTTTTTAGTAGCAAGTTTTAAATCAAAGTTGAGTTCTTTGATTTCCCAATGTGCTTTATGTTCGAGCTCAAGAGGCAAATGACAAGCTTTTCCATAAACCATTAGATATGGAGACATACCATAGGATTTTTATAAGCTGTTCTATAGGCCCAAAGTGTGTCATCAAGTTTCTTAGACCAATTCTTTCGGGACCTATTGACATTTTTTTGTAATATTAATTGTATATCTCTATTGCTAAGGTCAACTTGACCACTAGATTGAGGATGATAGGGTGATGCAATTATATGGTTAACATCATATTTAGCAAGCAATTTACGGAAAGCACTATGAATAAAGTATGAACCACTATCAGTCATTAAATATCTAGGGACTCCAAACCTTGAGAAGATAATTTATTTAAGAATCTTAATGGAGGTGTTATGGTCAACACTAGTAGCTAGAATAGCTTCTACCCACTTAGTGACTGATACGACTCCAACGTATCTATAATATTTGATTGCTCCATGCTATATTATCTACTGTTTTAGACATTATTGGGCTTTATTTTCCACTTTTATATTATTTTTGGGACTAACCTATTAACCGGAGGCCCAGCTCAGAATTGCAGTTTTTTGCCTGTTTTAGGGTTTCGAAGAAAAGGAATATCAAATGGAGTCCAAACGGAATGAAACCTTCGGGAACGTGATTTTCTCATCAAATAAGATCCAGGAGACTTGGACCCTCCGTCAAGAAAGCCACGAGGTGGTCACAAGGGTAGGGGCGCACCCCTAGGGCGCTCCCCCTGCCTCGTGGGCCCCTCGAAGCTCCACCGACGTACTTCTTCCTCCTATATGTATCCACGTACCCCCAAACGATCGGGGACGGAGCCAAAAACCTAACTCCACCACCGCAACTTTTTGTATCCACGAGATCCCATCTTGGGGCCTGTTCCGAAGCTCCGCCGGAGGGGGCATCGATCACGGAGGGCTTCTACATCATCATCCAAGCCCCTCCGATGAAGTGTGAGTAGTTTACTTCAGACCTACGGGTCCATAGCTAGTAGCTAGATGGCTTCTTCTCTCATTTTGGATCTCAATACAATGTTCTCCCCCTCTCTTGTGGAGATCTATTCGATGTAATCTTGTTTTTGCAGTGTGTTTGTTGAGACTGATGAATTGTGGGTTTATGATCCAGTCTATCTATGAATAATATTTGAATATTCTCTAAATTCTTTTATGTATGATTGGTTATCTTTGCAAGTCTCTTCGAATTATCAGTTTGGTTTGGCCTACTAGATTGGTTGTTCTTGCCATGGGAGAAGTGCTTAGCTTTGGGTTCAATCTTGCGGTGTCCTTTCCCAGTGACAGAAGGGGCAGCAAGGCACGTATTGTATTGTTGCCATCGAGGATAACAAGATGGGGTTTTTATCATATTGCATGAAATTATCCCTCTACATCATGTCATCTTGCTTAAGGCATTACTCTATTTTTAACTTACTACTCTAGATGCATGCTGGATAGCGGTCGATGAGTGGAGTAATAGTAGTAGATGCAGAATCGTTTCTGTCTACCTGTCTCGGACATGATGCCTATATACATGATCATACCTAGACATTCTCATAACTATGCTCAATTCTGTCAATTGCTCAACAACAATTTGTTCACCCACCGTAGAATACTTATGCTCTTGAGAGAAGCCACTAGTGAAACCTATGGCCCCCAGGTCTCTTTCTCATCATATAAACCTCCATCACTTTACTATTGCTTTGCTTTTACTTTGCGTTTACTTTATTTACTTTGCATCTCTATACCAAAAATACCAAAAATAGTATTTATCATCTCTATTAGATCTCACTTTCGTAAGTGACCGTGAAGGGATTGACAACCCCTAAGCGCATTGATTGCATTGAGCTATTGTTTCTGTGTAGGTACGAGGGACTCGAGCGTAGCCTCCTATTGGATTGATACCTTGGTTCTCAAAAACTGAGGGAAATACTTACGCTACTTTGCTGCATCATCCCTTCCTCTTCAGGGAAATCCAACGCAGTGCTCAAGAGGTAGCAAGAAGAATTTCTGGCGCGGTTGCCGGGGAGTCTGCGCAAAAGTCAACATACCAAGTACCCATCACAATCCCTATCGCCCGCATTACATTATTTGCCATTTGCCTCTCGTTTTCCTCTCCCCCACTTCACCCATGTCGTTTTATTCGCCCTCTCTCTCTATCCTCCCTCTCTTTCTCCGTTTGCTCTTTGTTTGCTCGTGTGTTAGTTTGCGTGCTTATCGTTATGGCTAGTTCTTTACCTTCTGCCTCTATGTCTGAAATTGGGGATACTGTTGTCGATAATAATTTTGATTCTCCTACTAAAGAACCCACTATCTCACATATAATAAGATTTCGTGTTGGTAGCGGCAATATTATTGGAGGAGTTATTCAAGATTTCTTTACTTGTGCTGGTGCTTTACCTTCTATGGGTAGTTCTATTCTTCACAGAACTAGTAGTCTTGCGGACGCTATTGCCATGCTTGTAGTTGAACTTGAGAGGCAATTCATGCACTTGCATCCTTCTATACAAAGGATTTTCCTAGAATTTTCTAATATTGAGCATTCTTCTGTTAAGCGTGTTGTTACTATCTTTTTGGTTCATGAGTTTTGATTTATAATTAAAGAGGCCAAAGAAATCTCTGCGCATTATAGGGTGGATGTTTGCCGTCCTCACATAGAGACTATCCTCTTTTATCAAGAAGAAATAATGTGTTTCCAATCTCTAGACTATGTTGCTTTCAATGAAGATCTTAGAAAAAGGGTTCCTACCAATGTTTTAGTTGATAGAATTTCTGAACTTAATGATGATTTAACTATTCGAGATAATGAATTGGGATATTCTCTTGAATATAGGCTCACAAAGTTCTGTCAAAAGAATGCTTATAATGATGAATTGGTTGTGCAATATGAAGGACCAAAGGAGGAACCTATACCTCCCAAGGTTGATCTTGGAGACTTTTGTCCCAACAAATTTAGCCCTTTTGATTACTTTTGCTTGCCTCAAAGAAAACTTGCTACTGAACGTAGAGAATATGAAATGAGTTTTAACAATCTATCTTACTATTATGGCAATACCTAGATCTATTCTTGCTTGTTATGCCTAGCTAGGGGCGTTAAACGATAGCGCTTGTTGGGAGGCAACCCAAATTTATTTTTTATTCCTTGCTTTTTGCTCCTGTTTAGTAATAAATAAATTATTTAGCCTCTGTTTTGGTTGTGTTTTTTGTGTTTAATTAGTGTTTGTGCCAAGTAGAACCGTTGGGAAGACTTGGGGAAAGTCTTGTTGAACTTGCTGTAAAAAACAGAAACTTTAGCGCTCATGAGAACTGGTGTCATTTTTATTTGGGAAGTGCTATTTAGTTAATTATTTTTTCAGATGATTAATATATAAATTCATCACGTCCAGCAATTTAGTTTATAATTTTTCGGGTTACAGATCTTTCGCTAGCTACATATTACTACAGACTGTTCTGTTTTTGACAGATTCTGTTTTTGTGTGTTGTTTGCTTATTTTGATGAATCTATGGCTAGTAAAATAGTTTATAATCCATAGAGAAGTTGGAATACTGTAGGTATAACACCCATATAAATAAAGAATGAGTTCATTACAGTACCTTGAAGTGGTCTTTTGTTTTCTTTCGCTAACGGAGCTCACGAGTTTTGTACTTTAAGTTTTGTGTTGTGAAGTTTTCAAGTTTTGGGTAAAGATTTGATGGATTATGGAACAAGAAGTGGCAAGAACCTGAGCTTGGGGATGCCCACGGCACCCCCAAGATAATCTAAGGACACCTACAAGCCAACGTTTGGGGATGCCGCGGAAGGCATCCCCTCTTTCATCTACTTCTATCGGTAACTTTACTTGGAGCTATATTTTTATTCACCACATGATATGTGTTCTGCTTGGAGCGTCTTTTATGATTTGAGTCTTTGCTTGTTAGTATACCACAATAATCCTTGCTGTACACACCTTTTGAGAGAGCCATACATGATTTGGAATTTGATAGAATACTCTATGTGCTTCACTTATATCTTTTGAGCTCTATAGTTTTACTCTATGTGCTTCACTTATATCTTTTGAGTTTTATAATTTTGCTCTAGTACTTCACTTATATATTTTAGAGCATGGTGGTGGATTTGTTTTATAGAAACTATTGATCTCTCATGCTTCACTTAGATTATTTTGAGAGTCTTAATAGCATGGTAATTTGCTTAAAATCCTAATATGCTTGGTATGCAAGATTAATAATAAAACTTTCTTATGAGTGTGTTGAATACTAAGAAAAGTTTGATGCTTGATGATTGTTTTGAGATCTGGAGGTAATAATATCAAAGTCGTGCTAGTTGAGTAGTTGTGAAATTGAGAAATACTTGTGTTGAGGTTTGAAAGTCCCGTAGCATGCACGTATGGTAAACGTTATGCAACAAATTTGAAACATGAGGTGTTATTTGATTGTCTTCCTTATGAGTGACGGTCAGGGACGAGCGATGGTATTTTCCTACCAATCTATCCCCCTAGGAGCATGCGCGTAGTGCTGAGGTTTTTGATGACTTGTAGATTTTTGCAATAAGTATGTGAGTTCTTTATGACTAATGTTGAGTCCATGGATTATACGCACTCTCACCCTTCCATCCTTGCTAGCCTCTTCGGTACCATGCATTGCCCTTTCTCACATTGAGAGTTGGTGCAAACTTCGCCGGTGCATCCAAACCCCGTGATATGATACACTCTTTCACACATAAACCTCCTTATATCTTCCTCAAAATAGCCACCATACCTACCTATTATGGCATTTCCATAGCCATTCCGAGATATATTGCCATGCAACTTTCCATCATTCCGTTCATCATGACACATTCATCATTGTAATATTGCTTAGCATGATCATGTAGTAGACATAGTATTTGTGGCAAAGCCACCATTCATAATTCTTTCATACATGTCACTCTTGGTTCATTGCATATCCCGGTACACCGCCGGAGGCATTCACATAGAGTCATCTTTGTTCTAGTATCGAGTTGTAATCATTCAGTTGTAAATAAATAGAAGTGTGATGATCATCATTATTAGAGCATTTTCCCAAGTGAGGTATAAAAAAAGAACGACCATAAAAAAAGAGAAGGCCGAAAAAAGAGAGAAAGGTCATAAAAAGAGAAGGCCCAAAAAATGAGAGAAAAAGAGAGAAGGGACAATGTTACTATCCTTTTACCACACTTATGCTTCGAAATAGCACCATGATCTTCATAGTAGAGAGTCTCTCATGTTATCACCTTCATATACTAGTGGGAATTTTTTCATTATAGAACTTGGCTTGTATATTCCAACAATGGGCCTCCTCAAGTGCCCTAGGTCTTCGTGAGCAAGCAAGTTGGATGCACACCCACTAGTTTCTTTTGTTGAGCGTTCATACATTTATAGCTCTAGTGCATCCGTTGCATGGTAATCCCTACTCCTTACATCAACATCAATCGGTGGGCATCTCCATAGCCCATTGACTAGCCTCGTTGATGTGAGACTTTCTCCTTTTTTGTCTTCTCCACATAACCCCCTCATTATATTCTATTCCACCCATAGTGCTATGTCCATGGCTCACGCTCATATATTGCGTGAAAGTTTATAGGTTTGAGATTACTAAACTATGAAACATTTGCTTGGCTTGTCATCGGGGTTGTGCATGATGATAGCATTCTTGTGTGAAGAAAATGAAACATGACTAAACTATATGATTTTGTAGGGATAAACTTTCTTTGGCCATGTTATTTTGAGAAGACATAATTGCTTAGTTAGTATGCTTGAAGTATTATCATTTTTATGTCAATATGAACTTTTGTCTTGAATCTTTCGGATCTGAATATTCATAACACAATTAAGAAGAATTACATTAAAAATATGCCAAGTAGCACTCTGCATCAAAAATTCAGTTTTTATCATTTACCTACTCGAGGACGAGCAGGAATTAAGCTTGGGGATGCTTGATACGTCTCCAACGTATCTATAATTTTTGATTGCTCCATGCTATAGTATCTACTGTTTTAGACATTATTGGGCTTTATTTTCCACTTCTATATTATTTTTGGGACTAACCTATTAACCGGAGGCCCAGCCCAGAATTGCTGTTTTTTGCCTGTTTTAGGGTTTCGAAGAAAAGGAATATCAAACAGAGTCCAAACGGAATGAAACCTTCGGAAACATGATTTTCTCATTAGATAAGATCTAGGAGACTTGGACCCTCCGTCAAGAAAGCCACGAGGTGGTCATGAGGGTAGGGGGTGCCCCCCCCCTAGGGTGTGCCCCCTGCCTCATGGGCCCCTCGAAGCTCCACCGACGTACTTCCTCCTCCTATATATATCCACGTACCCCCAAACGATCGGGACGGAGCCAAAAACCAAATTCCACTGCTGCAACTTTCTGTATCCATGAGATCCCATCTTGGGTCCTGTTCCAGAGCTCCGCCGGAGGGGGCATCGATCACCGAGGGCTTCTACATCATCATCCAAGCCCCTCCGATGAAGTGTGAGTAGTTTACTTCAGACCTACGGGTCCATAGCTTGTAGCTAGGTGGCTTCTTCTCTCTTTTTGGATCTCAATACAATGTTCTCCCCCTCTCTTGTGGAGATCTATTCGATGTAATCTTCTTTTTGCGGTGTGTTCGTTGAGATCGATGAATTGTGGGTTTATGATACAGTCTATCTATGAATAATATTTCAATCTTCTCTGAATTCTTTTATGTATGATTGGTTATCTTTGCAAGTCTCTTAGAATTATCAGTTTGGTTTGGCCTACTAGATTGGTTGTTCTTGCCATGGGAGAAGTGCTTGGCTTTGGGTTCAATCTTGCGGTGTCCTTTCCCATTGACAGAAGGGGCAGGAAGGCACGTATGGTATTGTTGCCATCGAGGATAACAAGATGGGGTTTTTATCATATTGCATGAAATTATCCCTCTACATCATGTCATCTTGCTTAAGGCGTTACTCTGTTTTTAACTTAATACTCTAGATGCATGCTGGATAGCGGTCGATGAGTGGAGTAATAGTAGTAGATGCAGAATCGTTTCTGTCTACTTGTCTCGGACGTGATGCCTATATACATGATCATACCTAGATATTCTCATAACTATGCTCAATTCTGTCAATTGCTCAACAGGAATTTGTTCACCCACCGTAGAATACTTACGCTCTTGAGAGAAGCCACTAGTGAAACCTATGGCCCCCGGGTCTCTTTCTCATCATATCAATCTCCATCACTTTACTATTTCTTTGCTTTTACTTTATTTACTTTGCATCTCTATACCAAAAATACCAAAAATATTATTTATCATCTCTATCAGATCTCACTTTCGTAAGTGACCGTGAAGGGATTGACAACCCCTAAGCGCGTTGGTTGCGTTGAGCTATTGTTTTTGTGTAGGTACGAGGGACTCGAGCATAGCCTCCTACTGGATTGATACCTTGGTTCTCAAAAACTGAGGGAAATACTTACGCCACTTTGCTGCATCATCCCTTCCTCTTCGGTGAAATCCAACGCAATGCTCAAGAGGTAGCAGTGACATAATCAACAGCAACCAAAATATGTGTATACCCATTAGAGGAAGGAAAAGGTCACATATAATCAAAGCCCCAAACATCAAATGGCTCAATAGCAAGTGAATAATTCATAGGCATTTCCTGCCGCTTACTAATATTACCAATTCTTTGACATTCATCACAAGATAAGACAAATTTATGGGCATCTTTGAAAAGAGTAGGCCAATAAAAACCAGACTGTAATACCTTGTGTGCGGTTCTATCTCCCACATGATGTCCTCCGTAGGCTTCAGAGTGACATTTACATAGGATTTGTTCATGTTCATGCTCATGCTCAGGTATACAACATCTAATAATACCATCTACTCCTTTATAAAGATGTGGGTCATCCCAATAATAATGTCTTAAGTCATAGAAGATTTTTTTCTTTTGTTGGTATGTGAAACTAGGTGGTATAAATTTAGCAACAATGTAATTCACATAGTCAGCATACAAAGGAGTACTATGAAAAGCATTTCTAACAACTTTTTGTTCATTAGGGAAGATATCATCAATAGGTAGTGGGTCATCAAGAATATTTTCTAACCTAGACAGGTTATCATCTACGGGGTTCTCAGCTCCTTTCCTATCAGTGATATGTAAGTCAAATTCTTGTAGCAAGAGAGACCACCTAATGAGTCTAGGTTTAGCATCTTTCTTTTCCATAATATATTTTATAGCAGCATGATCGGTGTGAAAAATTAATTTGGAATCAACAATGTAAGATCTGAATTTATCACAAGTAAGCACAACTGCTGAAAATTCTTTCTCAATAGTAGCATAATTTCTTTGGGCACTGTCTAGAGTTTTACTAGAATAATGGATAACATTTAATTTCTTATCAACTCTTTGTCCTAGAACAACACCAACAACATAATCACTAGCATCACACATAATTTCAAAAGGCAAGTTCCAATCAGGTGGTTGAACAATAGGTGTAGAAATTAAGGCTTTCTTAAGTGTTTCAAATGCTTTCACACAATCATCATAAAAAACAAATGGAACATCCTTTTGTAAAAGATTAGTAAGAGGCCTAGAAATTTTAGAGAAGTCTTTAATGAACCTCTATAGAAACCAGCATGACCGAGGAAACTACAAATACCTTTAATGTCTTTACGACATGGCATTTTCTCAATTGCATTAACTTTAGCTTTATCCACCTCAATACCTCGTTCATAATTTTATGCCCCAAGACAATACCTTCATTAACCAGAAAGTGTCACTTCTTCCAATTCAAGAAAAGATTAGTTTGTTCACATCTCCGCAAAACTCGATCAAGGTTCCTTAAGCAATTATCAAAACAAGTTCCGTAAACGAAAAAATCATCCATGAAAACCTCAACAATCTTTTCACATAAATCTGAGAATATAGGAGTCATACATATTTGAAAGGTAGCGGGTGCATTACATAAACCAAAGGGCATATGTCTCTAAGCATAAGTTCCAAAAGGACAAGTAAAAGTGATTTTCTCTTGACCAGGTTGTGATGCAGGTATTTGAGAAAAACCAGAATATCGATCAAGAAAACAAAAGTGTGTGTGCTTTGACAATCTTTCTAACATTTGATCAATGTAAGGTAGAGGGTAATGATCTTTTCTAGTAGCTTTATTTAATTTTCTGAAATCAATTACCATTCTATAGTCAGTCACTACTCTTTGTGGAATGAGTTCATTTTTATCATTAGGAACAACAGTGATACCTCCTTTCTGAGGGACACAATGGACTTACCCATCTACTATTAGCTATGGGATAGATTATACCAACTTCCATAAGTTTTAGTATTTCAGTTCTTACCACTTCCTTCATCTCACTATAAAAAAATACACATCCGTGACATTTTGGCCCGAACGATTTTTTTCTGTCATGCTAATTATGACACTTCTATGACGATAATTGTGACAAAAGCACGTATCATCATAGATGTTGTGGGATCGTACTTCAATGACAAAAAATCATGACAGAAAATGGGCTTTCCGTCCTGGGCGGACCGGGGACACACCTGCATGACATTCTTTGGGTCGTCCATGATGGAAAAAATCATGGTAGAAGCAAGGGCGAGGAAAGTATCGAGGAGTTCCCGATTACGGTGGGTGGTCGGGGTCGAGCGATGCACGGAGCTTCGCGCGTTTCTCTCGTACATGTACACGCGTGTGTGCAAGGCATTGGGCTTTAACTGAACCCGAGCAAGGCGTTCTCTTACTGAAGCCAAGCGATTCCTCTAGCTACGTTACTAAACCCGAGTTATCAATCCCTTGGATGTTAACTGAACCTGAGAGATTCCTTCGCTACTACTGCTAACTGAAGCCAATCGAACCTGCCACTGCCTCTTGATGAACAATGACCATTGTTGGGGTTGGATGAACAGTTCCCCATGGTGGTTGGATGAACAGGCCCCCGTGGTAGTAGAGGTCGTTGCCTTGGGATGAACAGGATCCCGATCGAGATGAGGCCACCACACACCACCCGATCGAGCCGGTTGGGAGTGGATGAACAGGATCCCGTGGAGGGCTGGTTGAACAGTAGCCGATGGAGGCTGGATGAACAGGACCCCGTGGAGTGCTGGTTGAACAGTAGCCGGTGGAGGCTGGATGAACATGACCCCATGGATGAACGGTAGCTTGTAGAGGCAGGAGGAAAGTAGACGGTGGATGAACAGTGGCAGGTGGAGGCTGTAATAAGTCGATGGTGGATGAATAGTAACCCGTCGAGGATGGAGCAAGGCAGTATATGGTGGATGAACAGTAGGCCGTGGAGTCCCGTTTTATGGTACGCCACACCCCTCTCGACAAACAGGACCCCGATTCGACCATAGGCGCTCCAAAATAAGTCTGTTTCCTCCGTTTTGCCGTACACCACACCCCTCCCGATCAACAACACACCGTTCCGATCGTAGGCACTCAAACAAAAGGCCATTTCCTCCGTTCTATGGTGCGCCAGACTCTTCCCGATGAATAGGACCCTGTTTCGACCGTACGTAATCGAATAGAAAGTCATTTTTCCTCCTTTTTGCGGTATGCCAAACCCCGTTCTGGCTGTTATGTCCAAGCCGGTTGGCTCCCGATGAATAGGATGTGTTCTAACCCAGTGGCTTCACTCTCGATGAACAGGACGCGTTCCGACCCCAGTCACTTGGCTCCTAGTGAACACAATGCTGTTTCCTCCGTTCCGACCCAATCAGTTAGTTGTCAATGAACAGGACGACGTCATTGCCATCCATTGCCTCTCCATGTACACGAGCCCTGGTCGTAAGTATGCGTGCATACACGTTCGAAACCCCGCCCGTATGTATGTACGTAGCCGTACTTTCTTGCTGTGTGGTTGTACGTACGTGGACATGATATATATAGAAAGGACTGCATGACATGCTACGTCCGCGTCTCACTACAAAAAAATACACTTCCATGATGATACGTGTTTGTCACGGTAGGTCACGTTTTCTGTCATGCATGTACATCCATGATGATTTGATGACAGAATCAAGATAGTCATACCTGTGCTATCGTAGAAGTATTCCATGACATTACCAAAATTATCATCACATAAGTGTCCACTTCCATGACGATAAATGGCGCATCATGGAAGTGTTTTCGTCAAGGGTAACCGACACATGGCATCCACCGTAACCAGTTGCCGTTAAGCTATCGGGTCCGGTTTTGGATCAGATAACCCGTTAACAGCCCAGACCAATGGGGATTTCCACATGTAAAATTCTCATTGGCCGGAGGAAATACCTGTTGGCTCACCGTTGGGACAGATGTCATCCACGCATTGGAAATGAGGTGCCAATGATAGGTCGACACGTGTCACGGCCCAACAGTGGCCCATCCCGGTGAAAAAGGCCGGCCTAGTAAAAATTTGCAGGCCGACCCATATAAGGCCTACTTGTGTCAGGTCCATTTAAGCCCACGACCCATACAAGATATGCCAATTCGGCCCGTCAATGGCCCATTACCGATTTGACACCATTGCAGCCCATCGTCAGTTCAAGCCCGTTAATAGCCCGCTATATATTTGGGCTCAATATTGGTCGAATGTGGTTTCGGCCTGTTAACGACCCATTCAAGGGATGGGCCAATTTTCAGGATGTACATCTTTCGGCCTTTTAGCGACCCATTTATGTGTTGGGCCAATTTCTGGCCCGGTGTGTCTTTCAGCCAGTTGACGACCCATAAATGAGTTGGGCCATTCGTAGTCGGGCCTGAGTTTTGGCCTTTTAACGGCCCATGCTCTTCATGGTCTAATACCAGCCTAGTTTCTCTTTCGGCCTACTAAAGGCCCACAACACAGTTGGGCCATATAGAGTACAACCTGACTTTCGGCCTCTTAGCGGCCCATGCTCTTCATGGTCCAGTACTAGCCCGATGTCTCTTTCGTCCTGCTAAAGGCCGACAGTATAGTTGGGCCATATGTAGCTCGACCTTAGTATCGGTCTGTTAATGGCCTGTGAAATCAAATGGGCCCACCTATTGCTCGCTTCGATGTCGGCCTGTTAACAACCCGGGAGGTAACTAATACGTCCATTTTGCATCATGCTTTTATATCGATATTTATTGCATTATGGGTTGTTATTACACATTATGTCACAATAATTATGCCTATTCTCTCCTATTTTACAAGGTTTACATAAAAAGGCAGAATGCCGGCAGCTGGGATTCTGGGCTGGAAAAGGAGCAAATATTAGAGACCTATTCTGCACAGCTCCAAAAGTCCTGAAACTTCACGGAAGATGTTTTACAAATATATAAAAAATACTAAGAGCAAGAACTTCAACAGGGGGCCACACCCTGCCCACGAGGGTGGGGGCATGCCCTACCCCCCTGGGCGCGCCCCCTACCTCGTGGGCCCCCTGGTGGCCCTCCGGTATCCATCTTCTGCTATATTGAGTCTTTCGATGGGAAAAAATCATAAGCCATCTTCTCGGACGAAACTCCGCCGCCACAAGGCGAAACCTTGGCGGAACCAATCTAGGGCTCTGGCGGAGCTGTTCTGCTGGGGAAACATCCCTCCCGGAGGAGGAAACCATCGCCGTCGTCATCACCAACGCTCCTCTCATCGGGAGAGGGCAATCTCCATCAACATCTTCATCAGCACCATCTCATCTCAAAACCCTACTTCATCTCTTGTATCCAATTCTTGTCTCCAAGTCCAGGATTGGTGCTAGTAGGTTACTAGTAGTGTTAATCACTCCTTGTAGTTGATGCTAGTTGGTTTAATTGGTGGAAGATCATATGTTCAGCTCCTATATGCATATTAATACCCCTCTGATTATGAACATGTTTATGCTTTGTGCGTAGTTACTTTTGTTCCTGAGGACATGGGAGAAGTCTTGCTATTAGTAGTCATGTGAATTTGGTATTCGTTCGATATTTTGATGAGATGTATGTTGTCTCTCCTCTAGTGGTGTTATGTAAACATGGACTACATGACACTTCACCATTGTTTGGGCCTAGAGGAAGGCATTGGGAAGTAATAAGTAGATGATGGGTTGCTAGAGTGACAGAAGCTTAAACCCTAGTTTATGTGTTGCTTCGTAAGGGGCTGATTTGGATCCATATGTTTCATTCTATGGTTAGGTTTACCTTAATACTTTTGTTGTAGTTGCGGATGCTTGCTGTAGAGGTTAATCATAAGTGGGATGCTTGTCCAAGTAAGGGCAGCACCCAAGCACTGGTCCACCCACATACCAAATTATCAAAGTACCGGACGTGAATCATATGAACATGATGAAAACTAGCTTGACGATATTCCCATGTGTCCTCGGGAGCGCTTTACATCATATAAGAGTTTGTCCAGGATTGTCCTTTGCTACAAAAAGGATTGGGCCACATTGCTGCACCTTATTTACTTTTGTTACTCGTTGCTCGTTACAAATTATCTTATCACAAAACTATCTATTACCACTTATTTCTGTACTTGCAGAGAATACCTTGCTGGAAACCGCTGATCATTCCCTTCTGCTCCTCGTTGGGTTCGACACTCTTATTTATTGAAAGGACTACGATAGATCCCCTATACCTGTGGTTCATCAAGACTCTTTTCTGGCGCCGTTTCCGGGGAGTGAAGCGCCTTTGGTAGGTGGAATTTGGTAAGGAAAAATTTATATAGTGTGCTGAAATTTACTGTCACTTGTTACTATGGAAAGTAATCCTCTGAGGGGCTTGTTAGGGGTATCTTCCCCCCGACCAATAGAGCAAAGAGTTGCTCCTCAACCTACTGAACCTACTGAAAATGAAAATGAAAATGAAAATGCTTGCTTTGAAGTTCCTGCGGGTATGATAGAAAAACTGCTAGCTAATCCTTTTTTAGGAGATGGAACAAAACATCCTGATGAACATCTGATATATGTGGATGAAGTTTGTGGATTATTTAAGCTTGCAGGTGTACCCGGAGATGTTATTAAGAAGAAGGTCTTCCCTTTATCTTTGAGGGGAGATGCATCGACATGGTATAGGCTATGTGATGATATGAGGTCTTGGAATTACAAATGATTGAAATTGGAATTTCATCAGAAGTTTTATCCTATGCATCTTGTTCATCGTGATCGCAATTATATATATAACTTTTGGCCTCGTGATGGAGAAAGCATCGCTCAAGCTTGGGGAGGCTTAAATCAATGTTATATTCATGCCCCAATCATGAGCTCTCAAGATAAATGATTATTCAAAATTTTTATTCTCGGCTTTCTGGTAACAATCGCACCATGCTTGATACTTCTTGTGCTGGATCTTTTATGATGAAGACTATTGAATTCAAATGGGGTTTATTGGAAAGAATTAAATGCAACTCTGAAGATTGGGACCTCGACAATGGTAAGGAGTCAGGTATGACACCTAGTTTTGATCGTGTTAAATCTTTTATGGATACCGATATTTTTTGTAAATTTAGCACTAAATATGGACTTGACTCTGAGATAGTAGCTTCTTTCTGTGAATCTTTTGCTGCCTATGTTGATCTCCCCAAGGAGAAGTGGTTTAAATATCATCCTCCCATGGAAGTAAAAGTAGCTGCACCTATTAAAGTTGAAGAAAAGACTATCACTTATAATGATCCTATTGTTCCTACTTCTTATGTTGAGAAACCACCTTTCCCTGTTAGGATAAAGGATCATGCTAAAGCTTCAACTGTAGTTCGGAAAAGCAATATTAAAACATATACACCTCCTGAGCAAGTTAAAGTTGAACCTAATATTGCTATTGTTAAAGATCTCTTGTCTGATAATATTGATGGGCATGTTATTTATTTCTGTGATGAAACTGCTAGAATTGCTAAACCCTGTGGTAAACATAAACCTAGACCTGTGGTAGGCATGCCTGTTATTTCTGTTAAAATAGGAGATCATTGTTATCATGGCTTATGTGATATGGGTGCTAGTGCTAGTGCAATACCTTATTCTTTATACAAAGAAGTTATGCATGATATTGCACCTGCTGAGATGGAAGATATTGATGTCACAATTAAACTTGCCAATAGAGATACTATTTCACCAATGCGAATTGTTAGAGATGTTGAAGTCTTGTGTGGGAAAACTAAATATCCTGCTGATTTTCTTATTCTTGGTTCCCCACAAGATAGCTTTTGTCCCATTATATTTGGTAGACCCTTCTTAAATACTGTTACTGCTACCATAGATTGCAAAAGAGATGTTGTTACTATCGGTTTAGATGATATGGCTCACGAATTTAATTTTTCTAAATTTAGTAGACAACACCGTGAAGAAGAATTACCTAGTAAGGACGAAATTATTGGTCTTGCTTCTATTGCCGTACCTCCTAGTGATCCTTTAGAACAATACTTGCTAGACCATGAAAATGATATGTTTATGAATGAAAGAAGGGAATTAGATAAAGTATTCTTTAAACAGGAACCTATTCTGAAAAACAATTTACCTGTTGAAATCCTAGGGGATCCTCCTCCACCCAAGGGTGATCCCGTGTTTGAGCTTAAATCGTTACCTGATACTCTTAAATATGCTTACCTTGATGAGAAAAAGATATATCCTATTATTATTAGTGCTAACCTTTCAGAGCATGAGGAAGAGAGATTATTGAAAACTCTGAAGAAGCACCGCGCTGCTATTGGGTATACTCTTGATGATCTTAAGGGCATTAGTCCCACTCTATGTCAACATAAAATTAATTTGGAAGAAGATGCTAAACCAGTTCATGATCATCAACGCCGGCTGAATCCTAAAATGAAAGAAGTGGTAAGAAAGGAGATACATAAGCTCCTTGAGGTAGGTATAATTTATCCCGTTGCTGATAGTCAGTGGGTAAGCCCTATCCATTGTGTCCCTAAGAAGGGAGGTATTATTGTTGTTCCTAATGATAAAGATGAATTGATTTCTCAAAGAATTATTATAGGTTATAGGATGGTAATTGATTTCCGCAAATTAAATAAGGCTACTAAAAAAGATCGTTACCCCTTACCTTTTATCGATCAAATGCTAGAAAGATTGTCCAAACATACACATTTTTGCTTTCTAGATGGTTATTCTGGTTTCTCTCAAATACCTGTGTCAGCCAAAGATCAATCAAAGACTACTTTTACATGCCCTTTTGGTACTGTTGCTTACAGACATATGCCTTTTGGTTTATGTAATGCACCTGCTACATTTCAAAGATGCATGATGACTATATTCTCTAACTTTTGTGAAAAGATTTGTGAGGTTTTCATGGATGACTTCTCCGTCTATGGATCTTCTTTTGATGATTGCTTGAGCAACCTTGATCGAGTTTTGCAGAGATGTGAAGAAATTAATCTTGTCTTGAATTGGTAAAAGTGCCACTTTATGGTTAATTAAGGTATTGTCTTGGGGCATAAAGTTTCTGAAAGAGGTATTGAAGTTGATAAAGCCAAGGTTGATGCTATTGAAAAGATGCCATGTCCCAAGGACATCAAAGGTATAAGAAGTTTCCTGGGTCATGTCGGTTTTTATAGGAGGTTCATTAAGGACTTCTCAAAAATTTCTCGGCCTCTGACTAATTTATTACAAAAAGATATACCATTTGTCTTTGATGATGATTGTGTAGAAGCATTTGAAATACTTAAGAAAGCATTGATCTCTGCACCTATTGTTCAGCCACCTGATTGGAATTTACCCTTTGAAATTATGTGTGATGCTAGTGATTATGATGTAGGTGTTGTTCTAGGACAAAGAGTTGATAACAAACTAAATGTTATTCAATATGCTAGTAAAACTCTAGATAATGCTCAAAGAAATTATGCTACTACTGAAAAAGAATTCTTAGTAGTTGTATTTGCTTGTGATAAGTTTAGACCTTATATTGTTGATTCTAAAGTAACTATTCACACTGATCATGCTGCTATTAAATATCTCATGGAAAAGAAAGATGCTAAACCTAGACTTATTAGATGGGTTCTCTTGCTACAAGAATTTGATTTGCATATTGTTATTAGAAAAGGAGCTGAGAACCCCGTTGCAAACAACTTGTCTAGGTTAAAAAATGTACTTGATGACCCACTACCTATTGATGATAGCTTTCCTGAGGAGCAATTAAATGTCATAAATGCTTCTCATACTGCTCCATGGTATGCTGATTATGCTAATTACATTGCTGCTAAGATTATACCACCTAGTTTCACATACCAGCAAAAGAAAAAGTTCTTCTATGATTTGAGGCATTACTTTTGGGATGACCCACATCTTTATAAAGAAGGAGTAGATGGTGTTATTAGACGTTGTGTACCTGAGCATGAACAGGAATAGATCCTACGCAAGTGTCACTCTGAAGCTTATGGAGGACACCATGCTGGAGACAGAACTGCACATAAGGTACTGCAATCTGGTTTTTATTGGCCTACTCTCTTCAAGGATGCCCATAAGTTTGTCTTATCTTGTGATGAATGTCAAAGAATTGGTAATATTAGTAGACATCAAGAAATTCCTATGAACTATTCACTTGTTATTGAGCCATTTGATGTTTGGGGCTTTGACTATATGGGACCTTTTCCTTCCTCTAATGGTATACACATATTTTAGTTGCTGTTGATTACGTTACTAAGTGGGTAGAAGCTATTCCAACTAGTAGTGCTGATCATAACACTTCTATTAAAATGCTTAAAGAAGTTATTTTTCCAAGATTTGGAGTCCCTAGATATTTAACGACCACTGGTGGTTCACATTTTATTCATGGTGCTTTCCGTAAAATGCTTGCTAAATACGATGTTAATCATAGAATTGCATCTCCTTATCACCCTCAGTCTAGTGGGTAAGTAGAATTGAGTAATAGAGAACTCAAATTAATTTTGCAAAAGACTGTTAATAGGTCTAGAAAGAATTGGTCCAAGAAACTTGATGATGCATTATGGGCCTATAGAACTGCATATAAAAATCTTATGGGTATGTCTCCATATAAAATGGTCCATGGAAAAGCATGTCACTTACCTCTCGAATTAGAACACAAGGCTTATTGGGCTATTAAAGAACTTAAGTTTGATTTTAAACTTGCCGGTGAGAAGAGGTTATTTGATATTAGCTCACTTGATGAATGGAGAACCCAAGCCTATGAAAATGCCAAGTTGTTTAAAGAAAAAGTTAAAAGATGGCATGACAAAAGGATACAAAAGCGTGAGTTTAATGTAGGTGATTATGTATTGCTATACAACTCTCGTTTAAGATTTTTTGCAGGAAAACTTCTCTCTAAATGCGAATGTCCTTACGTTATCGAGGAGGTCTACCATTCCGGTGCCATAAAAATGAACAACTTCGAAGGCACAAATGCGAAGGTGGTGAACGGTCAAAGAATCAAACATTGTATCTCAGGTAATCCCATAAATGTTGAAACCAATGTTATTGAAACCGTAACCCTGGAGGAATACATAAGGGACACTTTTTGGAACATTTCCGACTCCGAAAAGGAATAGGTATGTGGTATGGTAAGTAAATCAACTCCAAAACAATTTTTAAGGCAATATTTCTCCGTGTTGGAATATTTAGAAAAATAGAAAAATAAGCAGCAGTCCGGGAAGGACACGAGGGCTCCACGAGGGTGGAGGGTGCGCCCTACCCTACTGGGCGCGCCCCGTACCTCGTGGGCACCTCGTGTGCTCTTCGGACTCCGTTTTCTTACACAATACGTATTTTGGTCAGTAAAAATTCATTATATAATGTCCCAGGGGTTTTGACTCCCATATCATGCAAAAATCTCCTGTCTTTGTTTCGAGCTGTTTTTCTGACAGATCTAGATTGTCATGGCATCTCCAAGTGATCCCAAGGACAAGTTCTTTGAGAAGGTCATCAACCCTTACCTTGTGGAGGTGCAGCGACACCCTCAAACCATTGAGATGCGTGATGGGTTGCTGCACATCTGTGATGCTGAGGGACCAAAGGGGACCGGAAGCGTGGAGACGAGGCTCAAAGCAATGGAGCAACAAGTTTTCAAGTGTCAGGGGATGGTGGAGCGTGGACTCAACTCCAACCACATGATGATCGCAGAATTCACCAACAAACACAAGCAGGATGCCGACAACATCGGGGAGACCATCTTCAAGCTTCACGAGAAAATTGAGCACCTTCAAGCTCAAATTTATGATCTGCAAAACCAAAACTGTGAGTATGAATATAGATTCAAAAGGATGAGTTTGGCTACAGATTTGACGATCTCGAAGACTCGGTCATCTTTCTATGATGGTGAGACTATGCCTTGGAAGAAGGACGACAAGCCTACACCATCAACAAAATCACCACCGTCTCCATCAACAAAGAAGAATTGAGTATCTGGTATGGGCACTCCAATTGGCAACTGCCAAGCTTGGGGGAGTGCCCCGGTATCGTATCACCATCACTTTATCTTTACCATTTTTCTTAGTTTGATCCTTTTGGTAATATATTGATCTAGTAGAATAAAAGTTCTTAGTATGATCTAGTCGTGAATTTTGCTTTATTATCCTTCTATGTAATCGAGTCCATGAGCTATATAATAAAGATTAGTGTTGAGTCAATGGCTTGATTATTTTGCCATGATCCTAAGTGAATAAAAGAAAAGAGAAAGTAATAAAAAAACAAAGAGATCATGTGAATCTTATGGAGAGTAATGAGCTCACATAGAAAGAGTATGATGAATAAAAGTTGTTGAGGGTTGACAAACACAGTTTTGGTCATCGTTGCAATTAATAGGAAGTAATAAAGAAAGAGAGGTCTTCACATATAAATATACTATCTTGGACATCTTTTATGATTGTGAGCACTCATTAAAATATGACATGCTAAAGAGCTGACATTGGACAAGGAAGACAACGTAACGGGTTATGTTTTTTTACATCTGAAATAAATTATATTGTCTTGGATCTTCCAACATGATGAGCTTGCTTTTCCCCTCATGCATTAGAGATTATATGACAAAGAATTATATGAGTTGCTGTTCTAAGAATGATCATGATGCCTTCATGTCCATATTTTATTTTTATCGACACCTCTATCTCTAAACATGTGGACATATTTTTCGATTTCGGCTTTTCGCTTGAGGACAAGCGAGGTCTAAGCTTGGGGGAGTTGATACGTCCATTTTGCATCATGCTTTTATATCAATATTTATTGCATTATGGGATGTTATTACACATTATGTCACAATACTTATGCCTATTCTCTCCTTTTTTACAAGGTTTACATAAAGAGGGAGAATGCCGACAGTTGGGATTCTGGGCTGGAAAAGGAGCAGATATTAGAGACATATTCTGCACAGCTCCAAAAGTCCTGAAACTTCACAGAAGATGTTTTCCAAATATATAAAAAATACCGAGAGCAAGAACTTCACCAGGGGGGCCACACCCTGCCCACGAGGGTGGGGGGGTGCGCCCTACCCCCCTGGGCTCGCCCCCTACCTCGTGGGCCCCCTGGTGGCCCTTCGGTATCCATCTTCTTCTATACGGAGTCTTTCGATGGGAACAAATCATAAGCCATCTTCTCGGACGAAACTCCGCCGCCACGAGGCGAAACCTTGGCGGAACCAATCTAGGGCTCTGGCGGAGCTGTTCTACCGGGGAAACTTCCCTCCTTGAGGGGGAAACTATCGCCATCGTCATCACCAACACTCCTCTCATCGGGAGAGGGAAATCTCCATCAACATCTTCATCCGGACCATCTCATCTCAAAACCCTAGTTCATCTCTTGTATCCAATTCTTGTCTCCAAGTCTGGGATTGGTGCTAGTAGGTTGCTAGTAGTGTTAGTCACTCCTTGTAGTTGATGCTAGTTGGTTTAATTGGTGGAAGATCATATGTTCAGATCCTATATGCATATTAATACCCCTCTGATTATGAACATGTTTATGCTTTGTGAGTAGTTACTTTTGTTCCTGAGGACATGGGAGAAGTCTTGCTATTAGTAGTCATGTGAATTTGGTATTCGTTCGATATTTTGATGAGATGTATGTTGTCTCTCCTGTAGTGGTGTTATGTGAACGTCGACTACATGACACTTCACCATTGTTTGGGCCTAGAGGAAGGCATTAGGAAGTAATAAGTAGATGATGGGTTCCTAGAGTGACAGAAGCTTAAACCCTAGTTTATGCGTTGCTTCGTAAGGGGCTGATTTGGATCCATATGTTTCATGCTATGGTTAGGTTTACCTTAATAATTTTTTTGTAGTTGCGGATGCTTGAAGTAGAGGTTAATCATAAGTGGGATGCTTGTCAAAGTAAGGGCAGCACCCAAGCACCGGTCCACCCACATACCAAATTATCAAAGTACTGAACACGAATCATACGAACGTGATGAAAACTAGCTTGACGATATTCCCATGTGTCCTCGGGAGCGCTTTACATCATATAAGAGTTTTTCCAGGCTTGTCCTTCTACAAAAATGATTGGGCCACATTGTTGGACCTTATTTAATTTTGTTACTTGTTGCTCATTACAAATTATCTTATCTCAAAACTATCTGTTACCACTTATTTCAGTACTTGCAGAGAATACCTTGCTGGAAACCGCTTATCATTCCCTTCTGCTCCTCATTGGGTTCGACACTCTTACTTATCGAAAGGACTACGATAGATCCCCTATACTTGTGGGTCATCGGTAACAGGGCCGACAATTAACTTTCAGCCTAGTAACGGCCCATTAACTTAATGGGCCCACTAAAGTTTTAACTTTTCTGTAGGCCCAATCACTACAAAAAAGTACACTTCTGTGATGATACAGTTTTGTCACAGTAGGTCACGTTTTCTTTCATGCATGACATCCATGACAATTTTATGACAGAATCAAGATAGTCATACCTGTGCTGTCGTAGAAGTGTTCCATGACATTACCAAGATTATCTTCATGGAAGTATCCACATCCATGACGATAAATCACACGTCATAGAAGTGTTTTCGTCAAGGGTGACCGACACGTGGCATCCACCGTAACAGGTCGTCGTTAAGCTATCGGGTCCGGTTTTGGATCCGATAACCCGTTAACAGCTCGGACCAATGGGGATTTTCCACGTGTAAAATTCTCATTGGCTAGAGGAAACACGTGTTGGCTCACCGTTGGGACAGATGTCATCCACTCATCGGATTGGAGGCGCCTATGATACGTCGACATGTGGCACGGCCCAACAGAGGCCCATTCCGGTGAAAAGGCCGGCTCGTTTGACTTGGTCAAAAGGTAACTGGCCAACCCACGGAAAGCCTGTTAATAGCCTATTCGTATATCGCCCATTTACGGCTGCTAATTCCTGGCCCGTTATGGCCTATCGGAATTAATCCCAGTAGCTTCATCTAGGCCGTCCAATATGATTCCAGCCCATTGTTACTTCCGGCCCATGTATGGCCCATGATGTCGTTCGGCCCATATGAGGCCCATCGTAACTCTAGGCCCAAGAAAGGCCCGAGATGAAACTGGCCCATAATGAACAGTGTATCACTTTATACCCATTAACGACCCATTATTTCGTCAACCGTTTCCAGCCCGTGTTAACTTAGGCCTTCTAAGGGCCCATTTATTCTTGGGATCATTTTAGAATTCGGTTAGTTACGGTCCGTTATTGGCCTGTTCCGTTTGTGGGCCAAATTCAGCCCGTGGTAACATTTGACCCGTTTCTGGCCCGTTAACCCATTTGGTTGTTTTCATAGCGTTATCAAATACGGCCTATTAACGGCCCGTTATGGTCCATGAATAGTACCACCCATGTTTGGCGTAATGATTATACGCCCCGTAGAAGGCCCATGGTTCCTACGGCCCGTAGAAGACCAATGGACCCTACGACCCGTAGGAGGCCCATGAATCATAAGGCCCATAGAACGTCCATGGATCCTACGGCCCGTAGAAGGCCCATGGATCCTACGGCCCGTAGGACGCCCATGGTTACAACAGTCCGTGTGTTGCCATGATTATTGTGGCCTAGTTACCAAAAATTGGTTATTGTGGACACTAGAAAAACGCAGAAAAAGAACTGCAGTGACTACAAACAAACAACTAAACAAGAAAATAAGGAAATAAATAAGCAAGCAACTAACGCTAGACTATTACAGCTATTACACATATTACATCCATTGGGCACCAAAGTTCGCCACCAGTGGAAATATAGGGAACAAAGTAGCATATTACATACACTGGCCGTCAAAATTGGCCACCAGTGCAAATAAACGCGACAACAAAACAAGAGCATAACTGAAACAACTTCAGAAGATCTCAAGAAACGTTATCCTGGGTATCCACAATGCTGGAAATAAGCTTAGGAAGCTTATTAGCTTTGTCATGTTTGGCGCTAAAATCCTCCAACGCTTGCTGTTGCAGCAGAAAGTATGCATCTGAATTCTCCTGGGACTTCCGCAGTCCTTCCACTTCTTGTCGCAGCACAGCTAATCGATGTCTTTTAGCTTGTTGTTTAGACTCAAGAAACCAAACTGATTCAGACAATGAGTTTGAATAGCTTGTGCAAGCGGTAGTGGCCAGTAAGTCGAACACTAAACCAAGACTGGACTTTTGGGTTGCCTCACTGTCTTCAAGATAGTCTTCCTTAGCTATTTTATCAGCTTTGTTGGAGACCAACAAGGATATTTCACTATCCTGAACCTTATCTGCATTACTTCCTTTACCATTGCTTAATAAGGCACTCTTCCCCAATATTCTGTCAGCATTCTAAAAGAAGAAACAAGCAAACACATAACAGGTTTAGCATGTACTAGTATATGACACTCATCTCGGTGAACCAGTTCATTAGTAAGGTGGACATGATTAAACTACCAAATCTTCTATTGCCAAGTACTAGTACATAATAAAAGCATCAAACAAACATATATGTATGTCCTATGGTCACTTCATTGTCTTGCCAAATCAAAATAGAGACACGGTTCAGATCATATCAGTTCAAGACAAAGCAGCAGTGAAAGAATACAAAGCATGGGAAACTACACGACACCATAATATTTCAGATGGGTACGACGGGTCTACATGTACAACAACACTAGTGGCTCTGTTGTGATGCTAGTAATGCACATGATATGAGAATTCAATTGTATACACAATTGAAATTGAAATCAACATGGCTATTGATAAGAGCAAACCTGTTAAAAACATGCGTGAACATACTTGCTGTGCCATTGGAGTTTCGATTGGATCCTTTAATTTAAAAATAAGTTTGTATGAGTAAATACAGTGATACAAGAGCAAAGCAGTATGCACGATAGCAGTGGAATCTTAAATTAGAACAGTTGTTCTTCAAGTTTAAGCTCTTGTTCTACATGAACAGAGTACAACAAGACACACGAATACAATACTTAAAAAAATGAGCTCATAAACCTTACCACATTCTTGGTTCGAGACCAGTACAGAACAAGGCGTTCCCAGTCATCGTCTAGTAAATGTGTCTCAGGAGAACGTACAGGAATTTGATGAGTTTCTTTGCCAGTGAAGTATGTTTTCTTCAGGTAATTCTGATACTGCCACCAAGCATTCTTGAAGATAGCAGAGGTATTAGCATAGGTTACCTCATCCCGAGTTTCCAAATCGGCCCTTCTCTATAGAGAAAAATGGGAAAATTTGTTGTATTATAACCATCATGGAGGTAGAATGTATGGGACAAAGCAAAGTAATTGCCATGAATAACATTACTTACACATAACTCCTAGACAAACACCTCCAACTGGCATTTTCCTTCATCTTCAGTATAATATTTCCAAGATGGGAAGATACGCACACAGGATTTAACAACATCAAATGCGATAGATGCTGAACTACGACTGGCTGGTTGTGCTTCCTCCACAGGAATAGGCGTACTAACTGGTGGAGTTGGGGTTCACCGTGGTAGTACTGGCCCTTTGGGCACTTGGGTTGCCTTACTAACTGCTCTTGTTTGGGAGCTCTGTGGTGGAGATGGTGTTGTGTCAATAGGAACTGGGTTACTATCTGCTGGGGTTGGGGTTAGATTCAGTGAAGCTAGTTCTCTGACCATCGCAGTACGGGTACAATCTGCGAGAGTCTGGGTTATGTGTGGTAGGGCTGGTTCTCGTGCATGTACAACCGGGGTGCTATCTCCACCAAGAGGTACTACTGTTTTATTTGAAGACCGTGTTTTTACTCCGCTAGATACCGGCATCACCCGCTCCAATTCAAATGGCTGATAAACAGGAAACATAGTTGAATGTACATACATTGTATGAGAGACAGATGCAATAGATAGTGTGGAAAAAGAGGGCATGAAATAGTTGACATGTATATTGTTTAACTAAAACGGATAGCAAGACATAATTTCACATATATGATATCTATCTAAACTAGATAGCATAGCATAACATAATTCATAGATATGATGAATAACTAAACAGGATCGCATGACATAATTCACATACATGTTATCTAAGTAATCAGGATGGCATGATTTAATTCACATCTGTGATTTATATGCTAAACATAGGGCATTCGATATGATGTCTGAACTAAGAACATGGTGTTGAATATTGTGTATATGATGTCTAAACTATGCAATGTAAGACACCATATGCATGATATGAGAAATATAACCATGCCAAGTTAGAGCATACACCTCAGTGGGGGAATAGGACTGGTCATCTGTCTCTGAATCCATCTCTGAGGAGCTATAGGGACCCAACAAGAGATCTGCTTCGGCAGGTAGCACTGTCTGCTCTGAAGGCCCTGTTTTCACTCCAGATTTTTCCATCTCCTACCCAAATGGTTGATTCACGGGAAGAGTAGTTTAATGTACAAACATTGTCGACAAATGGAAATGCAATGAAGAAAAGGATGGGCAAGATATCAATCAAATATATGATGCCTGGTTAAACAGGATGGCATTGCACATTTCACATATATTATGGCCGGCTAAAAGACATGACACTACATGATTCCTGGTTAACCATGCCAAATATATGAGTAGTATATAGAAACTAAACCGGTGGCATTACAGAACATGTCTAAACTAACCAGATGACATATATGATGTCAAAATTAGGCACTGCAAGGCAACATATGCACGATATGACTAACATCATCATGCCAAGGTAGAGCAAACACCTTTGGGGTAAATCGGAGTGGTTAGATGCATCTAAATACACCTCAGAACGGATATCTTCCTCTGGATTACAATCTGGAGAGGGGGCGAGGGTTTGCCATTGAACCCACCATGGAGCAATGTTTGCATGACATTGTATTGCCGCGCAAAACTCTTCTCTTTTTCTCTACATGTTCAGCATGACTATGTACAATATCTGACATGCATACCAAAAAAAATATGGTGAGATTATGTAAGGAGAGCATGCAGAAATCTAGAGTGATGGTAACAACCAGTGGATGGATCCAAAAATAATGATAGCAGGCTGATGATTGCTTTAATTTAATAAAAAGACAGATGATGATTTCTTTACTATTTGTTTCCCACCAAAGATAAACAACATAGGGATACCCTAGGTGAAGCGGATATTGGACAGAGATACTATTCATTGTTGCCTCGATATGTGCCCCACAACTAATTTAGAACTCATGTTTGAACATTAATTTGGACCTGACTTGGAGTCTAAGAGGTGAACAGGACGATAAAGTAGCAAGTAATTTTAAGCAATGCATAACATATGCATAAACAAAAGAGTGCGACCACTCTTGTGGACCCGTGTACTCCTCAGGTTCATTTGCTGAGTCGATGATGGTGATGCTATTGCGGTGGGTGCTGGTGGCAGGGAAGGAGATCTGAGGCGGCAAAAGACGGCAAGGAGTCGTGATGTCTGGTTTGGTGGATGCTTCTGTCGATGGAGCAGCTCAGGTGAGGTGGACGACGTCACGGCAGGAGCAGGACAAATCACACAAAGTTTCCTTTGACACCTACCTGTAACTGAAGTAATTCTGTAAGGGCTCATTTGGCTTGCATGATTCTAAAAATGCAGGGATAGGAAAAACACCGGAATAGGATAGGAATGCACATGGTAAACAGAGCATTTGTAAACACAGGATTTCTATCAACTTGGGTGTTTGGTTCATAGGAATTGGAAGAGCAGAGGAATGCAAAGAAACATGGCCAACACAAAGTGAAACCATATGAAAGCATGTACAGTTAGAATGTTATTCTGCCACTAATGCACTTTTGAAAAGTAGGTCCAGGTGGATGTTTTGCTCCATTCCTTTCAACAAAATGCATGAATAATTGAATAGTAGAGTGCCATAGAAAAAATTCCTATTGCTATGTTTTTCCATTGAACCAAAATAGCCCTAATGGATCGACATGAATGTAGAGTAATAAGTGATGCAACAAGTGTACAACCTCTTTGCCATAGCCATGTCGACCTCAGCATCATTGGGTTGGTCGCTGAAGAAGTTGAGGGAGAGGTGGCTATCGGAGGTGTGGAGGAAGATCTGAGGAATCTGTAGACGGCGTCCAGGGCACTGCTCTGTTGTGATGGATCGTTCTGTCGTTGGAGTAGCTCCGGTGAGCCGTAAGACGTCAAGGCTGAAGCAGCACAAGACAGACATCGTTAATCTCAATTGGGATTCTAATAGCATCTCCAATAGATGATGTAAAATTTACATCACCAAAAACCACCTGACCACAACAGATGAGGTAAAAACTGTTGACTCTGAACTTATCTATCAAAACTAAAATATATTGTGGAACCTGAATGTTACATTCAAAACTGAACGCAATGGTAGTAGAGAGGCACTTGACATGTATTTTAGGGAGGGCCTGCAGTTCATCTTCAACCTGCACCCCCCTAAGCCGCCAGCTACCACCGCCCGAACAGCCGGCCCCTGCGCCGCCTCGCCGCCCCGAAACAACTCCCCACCGCCGGTCCGCCGCTGCCCCGCCGCCCCAAAACAACTCCCCACCACCAGTCCGCCGCCGCCCCG
>NC_041388.1:174708519-174786054 GCF_002162155.2 Triticum dicoccoides
CCTCCCTGCTGCGGGTGGTTCTTCCTCAACTCCGGCGTGCCCCCCACCCCCTGAAAATTGACTGACCCAAAAGTCAATTCAGTCGACTGAAGTGTAGCTAAATCGGAACAGAGAAGCAACACGAGCGAGGGGGAGAGCAACAACAGCAGTGTGAGCGAGCAAGAGCCGGAGCAATAGTAGCTGGGTGACCGAGCAAGCGAGCGAGAGCCGGACCAATAGTAGCTAGGCGGCCGAGCGAGCGAGCGAGAGCCGAAGCAATAGTAGCAGCACGAGCGAGCAAGCGAGAGCCGGAGCAGCAGAAGCAGATCCGGCTGGTATGGCCGCCGCCGCCGAAGGGGCCTCACACTGGGGGAGAGACGCCGTGGAGATGTCGCCTGCAGCGCCAGCTTTGAGGTAGCCGCTCCATGGGGGTGCGGGATGGACCACCGTCGGCGACGGGAGGTCGAGTTAAGGAGAAGGTGCGATGCGATGAGTGTACAACCTCTTTGGTGGTGCCGAGTAGGCCTCAACTTCGTCTGAGTAGTCGGTGAGGTTGCCGTGGTTCCGGTGGAGCAGGTTAAGGCAACACTGTGGGGATGGAGTAGCCGCAATAGATGAGGCGGTCGTCGGAGCAGCTCCTTGGAGGTGGAGGATGGGGCGGTTGAATTGGCGGGATGACGAGATGGACGACGGATCCTCATCCGGGGAGGTGGATGAGGGACGTCGAGCTGTTGCGGTGGACGACGTCGTCGGGGTAGAGGCTCGGGCTAGGCAGCGGTGAGGTGGCGGACGGAGGTGGGTGGGGTTTCGCGGCTGGAGCGGAGAGGTTATGGCGGCCTAGGATTTCGAATGGCGAAAATTAGGCGATGGGAGGGGGAACCATAACTTAGGAACATGCTTCTCCAAAATGTAGGGTGTTATACAAAAGTACCCCCACCATTTTGAACTAGCGGCCCTTTCGGCTCAGGGTTAGAAGGTGGATTTCGCGTGTCGGGATTTGGCAGCTGGAGGGAGTTTTCGCGCGCGTTGTAATTTTGGGATAACAAGGCGCGGGCTGTGAAGGTGCCAGTTTTGGGGGCATGATATCTGAATTTTTGGGATATAACAAGGCACGGGTTGAATTTTAGGGACAAGCTTAACGTGTAATATTGTACTTGTACATACCAAATCAATTCGCACTTCCCTCAATGAAAAAACTATTCACACCACATAAAGAGAGAGTCTTGTCCCGTTTTACTATACAAATGCTATTCAAAGCTACTCCCTCCTTCCATCTATATAAGGCCTAATGCGTTTTTCGAGGCTAACTTTGACCAAATATTAGAGCAATAATATATGACATGCAACTTACACAAAGCACACAGTTAAATTCGTGTGTGAAATGAGCTTTCAATGATATAATTTTCACATTGTGCATGTCATGTACTATTAATCTCGTCGATAGTCAAAGGCGGTCTTAAAAACGCGTTAGGCCCAATATAGATGGAAGGAGGGAGTATGAATCCGTGTTATGTCCAATTAAATTTTTTCGCTGGCTGTATAATGCATGTAACCTACTCATACGAACATTTTCGTGCATTCCAAATGTTTATACTACCGCTGCAATTCGAACTGAATTTGAATTCGTTTCTCTATTTCAATAAGAATCTATAATCCTGATTGTTGCCAACTTCAACCATCATTCGTGTATTACCTTAGCAACACACCACATGATTACTATAGAGATAGATATGAAATATGTTTACTATATGAACTCGAATTCAATTTTTTGAATACACTTGATGTTGATTCCAAATAATAGTACATTTGATGTAACTATATATTCATAATCTAAACCATGTTCCATATGTACACCATGTTTATCACACAAAGTATAGTGCCCCGCCCCCTACATTATGACAAGTATTTAGACCTGAGCTGCAAAAACCACACATGTCAGGACCCCGATTCCAAGTCACATCGATCTAGCCGGTAACACCTCATATCACTTTGCAGCCTCATGCACGGTATTCCCATGGGTGTCGCCTTACCATGGCCCGGGACCGTTTGCGCCTTTTGGCTCACGTATATGATAGTGTCGCTAGCATCCATATGACAGAGAACCCGGGCCGACATGACTAGTCGCGAACCCAAAGTGGCACTAACTTACAGGGACAAGCATACATGAATCAACATCGAGCATGTCGGTCAGCAGCGTGTGAATCCGGGCTGTAGCACTGGGCTAACAGGACTCCGGGAACCCGGGCTGTAGCAGGCTAGGAAGGACTCTGGATGTCACCGCGTGACATTTCCCCGAAGGGACAGACACAGGAACAAAGTGAATTACATCCGGCCAGTCAAGTGTTCCGGAGCAGTAGTGCTGGGCTAGCAGGACTCCGGTGAACCGGGCTATAGCGGACTACTATGGCTCATGGAAGCACAAGACTACATTTCCCCATAAGAGAGGCTACCAAGGATAAACAACTAGGTTGTCGGATCCCACACATACCAAGCATTTCAATCATACACACAATATGCTCGATATGTGTAACTACAACATGGCATCACAACAAGACTCTACGACTCAAAAGTATTTATTCATTAGGCTCCGAGGAGCGGGACATTACAAACATGGGTCTCATGACCCAACAATCATAGCATACAAATCAAAGCACATGCGGAAGCTTAACATGTATGAGTAGAGACATCTACAAATGAAAAAGGCTAAGAAGCCTGACTATCTACCAGATCCTGCTGAGGGCACAAGATCGTAGCTGAGGTATCAAGCTAAACGTCAAAGACCATGTGGAACTACTAGCGAGACTGAAGTCTCTCTGCAAAACATAAATTAAGAAAACGAGAGTACAAATGTACCCAACAAGACTTACATCAGAACTAACTACATATGCATCGGTATCAACAAAGGGGTAGTGGAGTTTAACTGCAGCAAGCCAGCTTTGACTCAGTGGCTAACCTGAACTTCGACTGCAAGCAACTCTTTGAGGTGGCGCACACGAGTCCACATATTCACCATACCAATACACCACTATGGATCCGCTCCCGCCTCCCTACGAGAACGCCATCCATAGCACTCACGCTTCTCTTGCGCATTTTAGAGTATCCACTTTCACTGGTCTATGAACTGTATAGGCAACCAAGCAGTCCTTTACCGCGGACATGGCTATTCGAATAGATGATGTTATCCCTGCAGGGTGTACTTCTTCACACACGCTCTCACCACTTACCGTCGTTTACACGACATGTACTCAGCAACCTTCAAGCGGAAGCCCAACGAGGGTGCCGGCCACGGCCTACCTAAACACTCAAGTCTCTAGTCCAGGTTTATCGCCTATCCAGGTTCCATCCGCAGGGAGTCCGGCCGAGGTTTCCACATACGGCCCCGAACGATGTGAACAGTGTTCCTGAGACACCAAACGGGTGACTCTGTACATCGTGCCACAGTGTATCTACCGCATCATAGCCCACCCCTAGGGTCAGCGCTACGCACGGCCGCCAACACATAACCTACAAACACCAGAAACTAGTTGGAACTCCTGGACAGAGTACTAGGGTGATTAAGAAGCCGAGAGGGTCCATTGGTTTCAGGCCCAATGTATGGTAGTAACTGATTCTTGAATCACACATACAGATCTCAGTTCTTAAGGACGGCCTCAATGAAACAACCCACCATGTACTCCTACATGGCCTCTCATCGATAACTTCACCAATCGTGTTCAACACACTTAGCTCACACATAGAAGGACATGTTCACAACTTTCCAATTCATCCTCGATGAATCAGACCTGACACAACTCTAAGCAATAGCAGGCATGACAAGCAAACATGAATGAGTAGGCACATCAGGGCTCAAACAACTCCTACTCATGCTAGTGGGTTTCATCTATTTACTGTGGCAACGACAGGTCATGCAGAGGAAAGGGGTTCAACTACCGCAGCATGTAACAGTTGAATCATTGTTGTCCTAATGTAGTAAAAGAGAGCAGGAGTGAGAGAGTGGGATTGTATCGGAATGAACAAGGGGGTTTTTCTTGCCTGGCACTTCTGAAGATAGTATAGCTCTTCATCGGTGTCATCGAACTCATCGTCGAAACCATGTCTATCGAGAGGGGACAACTTCTGGCAATAAAGCAGGAAACACAATCAATGCAATGAAACAATATGATGCATGCTCATGACATGGCAATATGATGTTGATTGAACTAATGCAACTAGCAACCATATTAAATGAAGTTGGTTTGAACCCTAGGATCAAATTCAAACCTCATATGTGCTTTCTTAAATGCCATTTAATTGAATTGTCCTAAACAGAGGATATAAGTTGCTCTAACATGCATGCATATGCCATAAACAAATTCTTTGGATTTTTCTGATCGTTTTTCATATATAATTTATTTCATTCTGAGCTACGGTTGAATTTCTATGAATTTTTGAAGTTTTAAACATTTTCTGGAATTTTCTGAATTATTTTAAATCCAGAAAATGTTTAACTGCGTCAGCGTTGTGCAAGCATGACGTCAGCGAGTCAATTGATGCTGACCAGGTCAAACCTGACGACCGGGTCCCACATGTCATTGGCTCACTGTTAACTGGGAGTTAATCCCGTGTTGACTGGGATTTGACCAGCTGCAGGGCCCGCCTGTCAGTGTCTGTTAGGGAGGGATTAGTGGTGATTACCGCCTAACTAAGTGACCACGTTAGCCCGCCGAAGATCGGTCGACGATGACCTCAACTGCGACAGAAGCTCGCTGGAAACATGCTAGGGGTTGCGGTTTGTCGTTCGGGAGGCACCGGGCATGAGCTCTTGCTCTCGCGCATCTGACGGACCAGACGGGAGGTCACGGGGAGGCCGGAATCTCACCGGCGACGAGGTTCAACGGCGACAGAGCCACGGCATTGTGCGGGACGACTCTACGGTGCACTATTTTCACCACTGAGCAGTGTTACGGACTCCTGGGAGCTCAACTAGCATGACTGCAAGCTCAAAAGCGGGCGGAGGCGGCTGTGGCCAGGACAACGACATGGTAGGGCGGCGGCGAGCTTTGGGCACGGCGGCGCTAGTGCTAGAGGACGTGCAGGGCGACGGGGATAGGGGCAGAACGAAGAGGGGCTCACCCCGCGTAGTTTGGAGACGTCAACAAGCTCCGGGGAGGCCGGCCGGCGACTAATCAACGTCGGCGATCCAAGGCGGCGGAGGAGGAAGATGGTGATGTTGCCGGTGATGCAGGGCGTCCGGGCTCGCATGGTTTGGTTGTGAAGATGAGGGGGACAATGGTTGAGCTCTTGAGCCAGTCGGGGAAGCGAGGGGGAGGCGGTGGCCCCGGTGGTGCATGTCGGCGGCGGCGGGCGCGTTCGGGTGGTGAGATAGAGAGAGCCAGGGGAGGGGAGAGGTTGCGGGTGAGAGAGAGAGGTCAGGGGGTCTCCGGGGGGTGTCGTGGCGCCCGTAGCGGCGTCGGGGAGGCAACAGGCAGGTAGGAGGTGGTGCTGCGTGTGCGTGCGCGCCGCGGGCACGCGCCCTTGTCCTCCTAGCGAGAGGAGAGGGACGACTGGCGTGGCCAGTCAGCTGGGCCGAACTGCTGGGCCGGCTGGTAAGTGGCCCAGGTAAGCCTCTCCCCCCTTTTATTTCTGTTTTCTATTTTCTGTTTGTTTGTTTTGATTCAGTAGGGGTACTAAACCAATTTATTTGCTTCTGTAAATTATTGTATGGACTAGAGATATTATTCTAGAGCCCCACAATAATTTCCAAAATTATTGGGCATGTATTTCTTTTATAACAGAAATAAAGCCAATTCAAATACATTATGATTTAATTCAAATGCCCAAAATAAATATTTCTGTGACTCCAAAAATATTGGTTTGAATTTTACCTCCTACCAATATTTTCTCAGAGTAACAGGAACATTTCCTTGGACTCATTTGATGAGAGTTAAATGTTGATTATTTTTGAACTGTTTTCTGAGGGTTTCAACAAACCTCAATTCAACTTTCAGAAATTTTGGCCATGATGCATGAGTGCAGATGCAACTATTCCACTCAGGTATTCTAGGGTAGTGACAACTCACCCCTACTAAACAAGAATCTCGTCCCGAGATTCAAGTCGTGAGGTAAGAAGACAGAGGGACACAAGCTAACATGATCTTCTTGATCCAACTGCCCTTCTTAAAGATGTTGACTCCTTGCGTCATATTGATCTTGGCATCTTTGCTTGCGAGATCTTCACCCAACACGAGGACAAAAGAGCAAGGTAACTCTATAGGAATCGATCTTCTTAAAGACCGAGCAACTCACGATCAACTCATGGAATGAGACGTTGAACATCTCTTGAGCTGAGACACAAAACACACCTTAAAAAGGATGGAAGAAACAATTGACGAGGGTTTCAAAGTAGCAAGGAGAAACTGCCATGATCCCATTACAGGACACCTCGGGGGAGGTCACTCGTAGGATTATTCCCTTAAGTGGCAAAAGGAATTACTTTTGATATCTATATCATTGAAACTCTTTATACCAGCCTAAGGAAAATCACAATCGATTGTTTGAGGGAGTTCGGAAGAATGGCATACTCAAACTAGGATGGATGATGTGGACTACCTTGTTGAAGACAACCCAATGGATGAACCTTTTGCTTATCATTGGAAATGGATGGGACCCATGGTAGGACCACTTTTGAAGATGATCTTACCAGAAATTACCAAGGAGGGTAGTCCATGGTTGAATGGCACAATGGCGGTGCAAGCTATGAACAAAATGCTAATGATGGAAATGATTCTAGTAACTGGGAGAAACTCAACAAAAGAGAGTGATTCCATCGTTAGAAAAGTTATGGCATAACCGAAGAAACTAAGAGCGGATCCCAATTAGTGCCGACGATAAATCCTACTGCTTGCACGTACTCTCAAGAACTTGACAATTTCCATATTCATCAAGGTTTTACCAATATCCGTGACAAGGATCCTGGCAACACAACATACCACCATGATGGATATTGGTGGAGGATGCGGATGCAAAGGAAGATAACACTTTCTCATATTTCACCTTAGCGAGGCCAAGGGGACAAAATCTGGATAATCGACCGAGAGACATTTAGCACTCCGCTTCTAATGTTCTCCTTGATGTGCTAGCGCAACTCATTTATTAAAATGGTTTGGTACCTAGGACATCAAGTAAAAGGTCGGACTTTGGGAGCACAAAAATCCATAAGGAACAACTATTGGAGTAAACCCTACGAAATCCTTATGGGGAGGTGGCCAACTTCTTCAATCAAGATACTACAATAATAGGTCTTCCGGCTGGGTGTGTCAGTCATGACATCCACTTTACCGGGTTACAGAGGGACCAATATTATAGCTCTTGGAAGACATTCCAACCAATATATCTGCCTGAGATTCAGATCTGGTTGGTAACAGGATATTCTAGATTCACCAAGTCTAGAAGAAAATTTGCAACACAATTCGACAAGATGGCGTTGCGAGATTCTCGAGGAATGAACTAAGATAGCAAGCTCCAAAACATGAGTCGGTTCTGCTAAACACATGTGAACACGCTGTCCCAGACAAGCATGACCACATAATAGTCTTATGATAAAACACTACCGAGTTCAGGCGGGGAACCATCATCTAGGGTAACGAAGTCTTGTGCATGACCTAGGATTTTCACAACAACTCCTTTTCCTTGAACAAATCAATCAGTGGCTTGGTGTGCTAGGGACACATATAGAATGAAGGTTGCAAGTCTCCAAACCACAGAATACTTCGCACGTATGCATGACCGATTTTGGATGATTCGAAAAGAAGCAACATCGACTTTCTCGAATCCACAGCGGCAACTTGCATCAGATGCAAATGAATTAGAGGAAGTCACTACTTCCATCCAAACATATGCTTCATGAACGAAACATGAAGGCATTGTTACAAAGTTTCCAACACTAGCTTAACGTTTAACACGGATCATGGGGGAGACAAGATGCTGCTGATGGGCTCAACAGCAACTCATCGGAATTTCCATATCACTGGACTTCCACCATTGTCTGAACACGGTGATAAAATTGGTCAGACCAAAGGATGTAATGGTGTATGCTCGAGGGATGAACCACGAGTAAGACAACATTACGAATATCGTTGGTTCTGATTTGATTTGATGATTGCCCATACTCAAATCAAAGTTTGGACAAGACAATAGATCCAACAACTAATACGAGGACCAGTTGATGAAGATATCATCTTTCTTCAACACACACAAACACAAAGATATCCCTTTGGAGATGAACTAAGCGGAACAAGCTTTCATCTTCCAACTCTCGAAGTTGTTGTCTGGCTCAACCAACTAGCTCAGGGATATCCAACACAGATTCTTAGATGGCTGGTTTAGCGAAAAACCAACATGATCACGAACTCAACATAGCAGTCAGGGAACAACCTGGTAATACTCCCGAGAGGATATTCGGAACATCACGAACCACCGACATGTCTCTAAGCTCGAGAACAATCTTGCTTTTGAGGGCAAGATGATATAGCTAAATAAGAAAGGGATTGATACAATCCTAACTCTTGATCGAAGAGTGTACCAGAAATGAGGACAAGGTAGCACGACCAATCCTAGTATAGTGATTCGATAACCAACACGCTAAGAATGATATTAATGTCCATGAACTACCAAGCAATACAGTTGCTAGGAGTATTGATTTCACACACCATGATTCCCTTGTCGGCATTTCGGTTGCGACAACACGACACCGAGGAATGAAACATGATGGAAAGAAGTATCACTGCATCAAGAATTCATGAGAGATGGTGCAATTCTCATGACAATCCTGACATAAAGAGGGAAATACTTCGGGGTAGAACAGAATCAAAAGCTGGATTGGCATTTTGATCTGCGGAATACAACTGCTTTGACCCAATCCTAGATATGGATGAGGTACTGGAGTTTGTTTCTCCTAGTCATTCTGAAATAGAATGGCTCGACGGACCACAAGAATAATAGGCATCGATGAACACGAATGCACAACTATTCCTAACTATCAATTGATAGATGAAGGTCAGAATATAACTGAAAGGGGACAACTCAAAGAACATCTGATTTTTTTGAGTTGTGGATTCATGGATTAGCATGTCGAACCAAGTTTAACATGTTTCTTCCGGATAAAACCCATGCAGAAAAGGAAGGACTGGCAGACTAACAACACAGAATCGAGAACTCGCCAAGAGCACTCTAGTTGTGATCTTTCGGTTTAATGAGGAACTTCTGCCATAAGTAGTTCATGGTAGTTGCAAGAACGATGTACCATGGACCTCGAGGACTATCGCAAAGGTTACTAATATCCTAAAGGAGCGAGCAACACTATCTACACGAATTAAGTAGAGTGAATCTTGGGTTCAAGAACCCAGGAAAGAATACCTACTAACTAATAACATCATGAGATGCTTTCGAGAATGGTGGCCAGAATCATCACACCGGGAACACAAAACATGGCTAGGTTACTAGGTGACTCCCTAAAACACCTAGGGTCATAATAATAGCTCCAACATATATGTCGAGGTAGTAGAGTACCTCAACAGACCGTTAGTGTGCTTAATCTGGCCCAAAAGGACATCGGAAACGGGAAGAAGGGATTTCCAAATGCATCAGACTAGTTAGAGACCTGGGATGACTCGGACAGCATAACGGCTATAAATGCTCAAAAGATTTGAGACATCCTGCAAAATGGTGGCATAACCACTCAACAACACAATATCAAGGTTTCAAGATCAACTATCAATATACGGAAGTAGTAGGAACGGAACTGAGGCTTGAAACTATCAATTCTATAAGTCTATGGATTAGTAACACATCATCCTAATAGATAGGAGAGAATCCTAGTTCTTAATCCCCGTAGAAGAGATGAGGGTGACTCGGATCAGAAGGCATAAGGTAAAGGAGTAAAAAGAGCCTTACGTTCCCATCCACACTCAATTCCCTTATATAACTAAAGCATTTCTAGACTCAACTTCAACCAGTTTGGCTTGGTAATCCTACAGGCAATCAGGCTCTGATACCAAAGCTGTCAGGACCCCGATTCCAAGTCACATCGATCTAGCCGGTAACACCTCATATCACTTTGCGGCCTCACGCACGGTATTCCTACGGGTGTCGCCTTACCATGGCCCGGGACCGTTTTCGCCTTTTGGCTCACGTGTATGATAGTGTCGCTAGCATCCATATGACAGAGAACCCAGGCTGACATGACTAGTCGTGAACCCAAAGTGGCACTAACTTACGGGGACATGCATACATGAATCAACATCGAGCATGTCGGTCAGCAGCGTGTGAATCCGGACTGTAGCACTGGGCTAACAGGACTCCGGGAACCCGGGCTATAGTAGGCTAGGCAGGACTCCAGATGTCACCGTGTGACATTTCCCCGAAGGGACAGACATAGGAACGAAGTGAATCACATGCCGGCTAGTCAAGTGTTCCGGAGCAGTAGTGCTGGGCTAGCAGGACTCCGGTGAACCGGGCCGTAGCGGACTACTATGGCTCATGGAAGCACAAGACTACATTTCCCCATAAGAGAGGCTACCAAGGATAAACAACTAGGTTGTTGGATCCAACACATACCAAGCATTTCAATCATACACACAATATGCTCGATATGTGTAACTACAACATGGCATCACAACAAGACTCTATGACTGAAAGTATTTATTCATTAGGCTCCGAGGAGCGGGATATTACAAACATGGGTTTCATGACCCAACAATCATAGCATACAAATCAAAGCACATGCGGAAGCTTAACATGTCTGAGTACAGACATCTACAAATGAAAAAGGCTAAGAAGCCTGACTATCTACCAGATCCTGCCGAGGGCACAAGATTGTAGCTGAGGTATCAAGCTAAAATTCTAAGTCCACATGGAACTACTAGCGAGACTGAAGTCTTTCTGCAAAATATAAATTTAGCAAACGTGAGTACAAATGTACTCAGCAAGACTTACATCAGAACTAACTACATATGCATCAGTATCAACAAAGGGGTAGTGGAGTTTAACTGCAGCAAGCCAGCTTTGACTCAGTGGCTAACCTGAACTACGACTGCAAGCAACTCTTTGAGGTGGCGCACACGAGTCCACATATTCACCATACCAATACACCACTATGGATCCGCTCCCGCCTCCCTACGAGAACGCCATCCATAGCACTCACGCTTCTCTTGTGCATTTTAGAGTATCCACTTTCACTTGTCTATGAACTGTATAGGCAACCAAGCAGTCCTTTACCGCGGACATGGCTATTCGAATAGATGATGTTAACCCTGCAGGGGTGTACTTCTTCACACACGCTCTCACCACTTACCGTCGTTTACACGACATGTACTCAGCAACCTTCAAGCGGAAGCCCAACGAGGGTGCCGGCCACGGCCTACCTAAACACTCAAGTCTCTAGTCCAGGTTTATCGCCTATCCAGGTTCCATCCGCAGGGAGTCCGGCCGAGGTTTCCACATACGGCCCCGAACGATGTGAACAGTGTTCCTGAGACACCAAACGGGTGACTCTGTACATCGTGCCACAGTGTATCTACCGCATCATAGCCCACCCCTAGGGTCAGCGCTACGCACGGCCGCCAACACATAACCTACAAACACCAGAAACTAGTTGGAACTCCTGGACAGAGTACTAGGGTGATTAAGAAGCCGAGAGGGTCCATTGGTTTCAGGCCCAATGTATGGTAGTAACTGATTCTTGAATCACACATACAGATCTCAGTTCTTAAGGACGGCCTCAATGAAACAACCCACCATGTACTCCTACATGGCCTCTCATCGATAACTTCACCAAATCGTGTTCAACACACTTAGCTCACACATAGAAGGACATGTTCACAACTTTCCAATTCATCCCCGATGAATCAGACCTGACACAACTCTAAGCAATAGTAGGCATGACAAGCTTACATGAATGAGTAGGCACATCAGTGCTCAAACAACTCCTACTCATGCTAGTGGGTTTCATCTATTTACTGTGGCAATGACAGGTCATGCAGAGGAAAGGGGTTCAACTACCGCAGCACGTAACAGTTGAATCGTTGTTGTCCTAATGCAGTAAAAGAGAGTAGGGGCGAGAGAGTGGGATTGTATCAGAATGAACAAGGGGTGCTTGCCTGGCACTTCTGAAGATAGTATAGCTCTTCATCGGTGTCATCGAACTCATTGTCGAAACCACGTCTATCGAGAGGGGACAACTTCCGGCAATAAAGAAGGAAACACAATCAATGTAATGCAACAATATGATGCATGCTCATGACATGGCAATATGCTGTTGATTGAACTAATGCAACTAGCAACCATATTAAATGAAGTTGGTTTGAACCCTAGGTTCAAATTCGAACCCCATATGTGCTTTCTTAAATGCCATTTAATTGAATTTTCCTAAACAGGGGATATAAGTTGCTCTAACATGCATGCAAATGCCATAAACAGATTCTTTGGATTTTTTTGGATCATTTTTCATATATAATTTATTTCATTGTGAGCTACGGTTGATTTTCTATGAATTTTTGAAGTTTTAAACATTTTCTGGAATTTTATGAATTATTTTAAATCCATAAAATGTTTAATTGCGTCAGTGTTGTGCAAGCATGACGTCAGCGAGTCAACTGATGCTGACCAGGTCAAACCTGACGACCGGGTCCCACATGTCATTGGCTCACTGTTAACTGGGAGTTAATCCCGTGTTGACTGGGATTTGACCCGCTGCAGGGCCCGCCTGTTAGTGTCTCTTAGGGAGGGATCAGTGGTGATTAGCGCCTAACTAATCGACCACGTCAGCCCGCCGGAGATCGGCCGGCGACGACCTCAACTACGGCGGAAGCTCGCCGGAAACATGCTAGGGGTTGCGGTTTCTCGCTCGGGAGACACCGGGCATGAGCTCTTGCTCTCGCGCATCTGATGGACCAGACGAGAGGTCACGGGGCGGCCGGAATCTCGCCGGTGACGAGGTTCAACGGCTACAGAGCCACGGTGTTGTGCGGGACGAGTCTACGGTGCACCATTTTCACCACTAGGCAGTGCTACGGACTCCTGCGAGGTCAACTAGCACGGCTGCAAGCTCAAAAGCGGGCGGAGGCGGCTGTGGCCAGGACAACGACATGGCATGGCAGCGGCGAGCTTCGGGCACGGCGGCGCTAGCACTAGAGGACGTGCGGGGCAACGGGGATAGGGGCGAAATGAAGAGGGGCTCACCCCGCGTAGTTTGGAGACGTCAGCGAGCTCGGGGGAGGCCGGCCGGTGACTAACCGACTTCGGCGATCCAGGGCGGCGGAGGAGGAAGATGGTGATGTTGCCGGTGATGCAGGGCATCCGGGCTCGCGTGGTTCGGTCGTGAAGATGAGGGGGATGATGGCGGAGCTCTTGAGCCAGTCAGGGAAACGAGGGGGAGGCGGTGGGCGCGGTGGTGCACGTCGGCCGCGGGCGCGTTCGGGTGGTGAGAGAGAGAGAGCCAGGGGAGGGGAGAGGTTGCGGGTGAGAGAGAGAGAGAGGTCAGGGGGCCTCTGGGGGGTGTCATGGTGCTCGTAGCAGCGTCGGGGAGGCAGCAGGCTGGCAGGAGGTGGCGGTGCGCGTGCGTGCTGAAAGTGCGTTATATCGACTAGAGGGGGGTGAATAGGCGATTTTTAGGAAAGTCTTCAAAACGTGGAATTTATGAAGACAAACAATAGAATTAAACCTATTACCCTGCAGCGGAAGGTAGACTACACTAGGCAAGCCATAGTCAAGTATTCAATAGTGAAAGCACAATGACTAATAGAAGCAATGTAGTAAGGATCAGGTAGGAAGATATTGTGAAGCCACACATAACATGCAGTCACTCAGTGAAGACAAAAGATAGTGCGAACATACAATGACTTCACAAGGAGTAACAGTAAGTAAAGGGAAGGGAAGATGGAACCAGTGACTCGCTGAAGACAATGATTTGTTGGACCAGTTCCAGTTGCTGTGACAACTGTACGTCTGGTTAGGTCGGCTAGGTATTTAAACCTTAGGACACACAGTCCCGGACACACAGTCCTGAACACGCAGCTCAGGACACCCAGTCCTCACCGTATTCCCCTTGAGCTAAGGTCACACAGACCTCGCCCAATCACTCTGGTAAGTCTTCAAGGTAGACTCCCAAACCTTCACAGACTTCGTTCACCGGCAATCCACAATGTCTCTTGGATGCTCAGAATGCGACGCCTAACCGGCTGGAGGATGCACAGTCCTCAAGTGTAATAATTCTTTAGATCACACAGACAAGAAGACTTAAGTGATGCCTAATTCTCTTTGGCTCTGGGTGGTTAGGGATTTATCCTCGCAAGGAATTCTCTCTCAAAGGCTTCGAGGTGGGTTGCTCTCAAACGACAAAAGTCGTATTCTCAATCTGAGCAGCTAACCGTTTATGGTTGTAGGGGTGGGCTATTTATAGCCACTTGGCAACCCGACCTGATTTGTCCGAAATGACCCTGGGTCACTAAGGAACTAACACATGTTCCAACGGTCAGATTTCAAACTCACACGACAACTTTACTTGGGCTGCAAGCAAAGCTGACTTGTCCGACTCTGGACAAGATTCGCTCTCATAGTCTTCATTCGAAGACATAGGTTTTGGTTAGGCATCACTACAGTCATTCTGACTGGTTCTCTTGGACCCCACTTAACAGTACGGTGGTTCCTATGATTCAACACAAAAGAAAGAGAACTACAAAAGATCTAAGTCTTCGAGCTCCATAGGCTTCATGTGGTGTCTTCTCTTGTCATAGTCTTCAATGTGAATATCTTCATATACCACCTTTGACTTCAATGTCTTCATACATTTTTAGGGGTCATCTCTGGTAGGAAAACCGAATCAATGAGGGACTTCTACCTGTGTTATCCTGCAATTCTCACAAACACATTAGTCCCTCAACTAGGTTTGTCGTCAATACTCCAAAACCAACTAGGGGTGGCACTAGATGCACTTACAATCTCCCCCTTTTTGGTGATTGATGACAAACTAGTTGAAGTTTTCAACGGGGAATATAATCTGTGAACTTGTAAAGGATAAGGAATTGTCTTCGTAAGTTGCAAGGGCTCCCTCTGAAGATGTGCATATAAGTAATTTGCTTTTGGAATGCAAATGCACATGGCAGGTTGTACTTGTGGAGATCCACTTCAACTTATGATGACAATCCACTATGCATGTGAAGATAATGACCCGCTTGAAGACTATCAACCTCGTATGCTTCTCCCCCTTTTGTTAGTAAGGACCAAAAAGGTTTGAAGACATACAGCATCTACTCGTTCCCATGAGGAGTAGGTGAAGCAACAGGGTCGTTGGTGGTGTTTGGCGATGCTGAAGAGCTTGGAGCAGAGTCGAAGCATGCTGAAGGAGGTGGCGGTGAAGTAGCATCATCTTCATCCTCAATAACTCTGGCAGTCACAGTTGCAGCAGAGGAAGAGAACTCAGAGTCTTCAAGGGATGGAGTTCGTAGCAGCACAGCCCTACGAGGAGGTGTGGAGTCAAACTTGAAACGCTCAGTGAAGCCATCCTCTTGAAGATCATCTTCAGAACACATCATCGTTAGCCCTTTCCATGTGCGGCAACAGGTTTCATGGGCAACGAAAGCATTCTTGGTGGCAAGATTGCGAATGCGATTAACATCCACCAAGAGGCTTTGCATCTGATGCTTCAGCCAGTCATGATGCCTATCCTGTTTCTGATGAAGTGCCACAAGAAGCTCTCGGTCGTTGAGAACATGAGTGCGCTTCTTGGGTCGTGGAGCAGTTGTACTATCAGTGGCTTCAGTGGAAGCAGGGTGTGCTGCACGCGTAGTGCCAGCCAAAGGATACACATGTGTGACTGCTTCAACTCCTTCAGTGTTCTAAGAGAAACTCTGATGCTCTACATTCTGAAGACTTAGAGGTTCCTTGGCAGGCTTAGGATAGATGGCTTCAATAGAGATATCCACATCAGGCAGAAAAATCCGATGATTGCGAGCAGATGGCTGATATGAGATAGCGGAGTGAAGTTTGATTAGCCGCATTACCCATGGGGCGTAGAACTTCAAGCCAAACAGATCAGAGCCTAATGCAGCAAGTTGGCGAATGAAGAAGTCCTGTGCATTGAAGCATTTTCCATGAAGAATATAGAAGATCAAAGTCTTCATTGCACCCTCAAGCTTGGCATGTGAAGAGTGCCCTTTGATGGGCCAGAGAGTTCACCTGATGATGTGATAAATGGTTCTTGGCAGATACTCAAGGTCTTCAACAAAGAACTCCGTGGGATAAGCAGCATCTTGGGGCAATGGCTTCATCATGCTGAGCATCTGACTCATATTAGGTTTAGGCTTCTGAAAGATGCTCCCAATAGCTTCACAATGCAGCTGACAGCCATGCTCGTAGAGATCGCCAGGAGTGGGCAAACCAGTGAGCTCAATGATGTCAAAGGCTTTGGCTTCGTGATGAACGTTTCCAGTCATCCACTCCAGGACCCAAGTCTTCGGATCTCTGCTATCCCCGTGGATGTGAAGTGTGGCATAGAATTGGAGCAGCAACTCTTCATTCCAATGCTCTTGGTCAGTAATGAACGGCAGCAGTCCAACTTCCTTGAAGCAATCCAAAGCTTCTTCCAGACAGGGCAGACCAGCTATAGCTTCAATGTCAAGGCGCTTGTGTGGGAAAATGCGACCTTGGTTGTAAAGAATGCATGAGTAATAGCTTCGCTGCGGATAGCTCCAGAACCGATCAGATGATATCCTTTCCCTTGAGTAGGGGTTCCTGGGGCTATCGAAGAATGTGTTGTCTGCTCTGAAACCATTGATGTTGAAGGAGCCAGGTGCTGATGCAGGACCTGGGAACCTTGGCAATCTTGGGATTGGCTTCTATACCTGAGGCCTGTGCTCAACATGATAGTCGAACTGGGGACCGGCAGCAGACTCAGGAACAGAAGTGGCGGGATCAGTGGCTTCGCTGTCTTCTGATGCTTTTGTTGGGGAGGGATCCACATTAGCTTCATTGGTGGTTGTGGCAGCCGCAAGATTTTCAAGCACGTTCTCCTTGAGAACTGCTTCTTGGTGGGACAGGGGAGTGGCAACTTGGGGGACTTCTTCTTCCGCGGCTGATGCAGCCGGAATGTCTTCAGCAGAGACTTGAGGCCTTGGACCTTTGCGAAGCCTGCGCAACACAGGCGACGCCTGTGGAGTTGGAGTTGGCTGGGCCTCAAGGTCTTCTTCCTCTTGTGGGCGATCCGCCCATGAAGCATCCTGTCCAATTGGCGTCAGTGGACGACCAATGCTGATGAGTTCGCTGTTCTCGAGCTGAGGAAGGACTGCACCATCTTCTACATGGTCATGTTGACCAATGTCTTCAGCAGCGATGGGATCAGCTGCTAGAAAGTCTTCAACTTCATGAGCCTCTGTGGAAGCAGGCTCATGGATTGTCAGTTGGCGTTCAGCTTCAGGATAGACCATAGAAATGGGTTCAACTATCAAAGGCTCTATGGGAGCAGCCTGATCTTTCTTGGTCTTCCTCTTCTTCTTGGAGGGGGCAGTAAGAGAGGCTTCAGGATGTTTCCTCTTCCTGGCTTCAGCCTCAGTAGTCCTTGTCTTCTTGAGCTCTGAAGCGGTTGACCGGCTTTTTGGCTTCGAGCCAGTCAGTCTAGTTGGGAAGACAATCGGAGCTGCTTCCCGCCTTGGTGCGTCGGGTTCAGCCGTAGCAGGCTTCTTCTTCTTCTTTGCGGCCATCCCGGGGTCGATGCCAGGACGCCCAAGGGCCTTGCGCTTCTCAGCCTCATTGTAGGCTTGCACACATCTGTCAGCCAGAGCCTTCATGCGCTCACGCGAACCCTGAGCTTCTGCACGTTTCTTCAGAAAGGCTTCCTTTAGCTCGTGCATCATGATCTTGAAGTTCTTCACTTCTTGCACGCTGAGCTTGGCCATATGCTTCTTGAACTGAGCCTTTTCATAGTCAATCTTTTGCTTCATTTCAACAATGCGCTGGGCGACAGCTAGCTCTGAAGCAATGGCGCCTTGGAAGGCGACACTGAGGCCAATGGGTAGCTGCAGATCTTCGAAGCTGATGTTTGGCGTGTCAAACCACTCATCAATGAAGTTGTGGATGATGGTTACATCAAAGAGAGGCAGATCATTGAAGATTTCTGCTTCTTCTTTGCTCTTGATGAGTTGCTCAAGAGCGTCATCTGCAAGATCTTCATCACTTGACAGATCGATGGCGTCATTGCGCAGAATGGCAACAGCAGTTAACTCTTGGCCGGTGTGAGGTAGAGGCATTTTGACCTTCTGGGCTTGGAGATGCGTGATAAGTCTTCGGACTGCACACTATCTTCAGGAGGTGCAGTTGCCAGTGGCTTCGCCCGTGAGATTTTTGGTGAAGGGGCAGGCTTTGAAGCTTTAGGCTTCTTCGGCTTCTTTGTCTTCGGCGCTGCAGGCGCTTCATCTGATTCAGCGTCAGCTGCAGGCTCATTCACTGCAGTCCCTTGAACCAAGACGTGGGTGATGAGGCCTTCAAGGTTGTAGAAAGGACCGATGACATTGGGTTCTGCATCTTGTGTGCCATCAGCCCTTGGAGCTGAGGGACCAGGGTTGAAGTCTAGTCCCAATGTCTTCTTGTTTTGCTTTGCTAAGTTCTGGGCAAACTGGAAGTTGCACTTGAACAGATTATCGTCATGACACCATAGTAGTGACGATGGGTGTGCATCAGCAGGCTGTGGCCCACGGACCATGCAAGGATAGAAGCCCTGTTCAATGGCTTCATCTCTGGACCTGGGTAGAAGATTCTTGTATAGGATGTCTCCCCACGGTCTCTTGATGGCATTTTTCTCAGCATATTCCTGGGTTACAAATCGGTATTTGAACCATTGTTCTGCCCAATATCTTTGAATCCATTGGATTCAGATCTTGCGCTGATTGTAGACCTCTTCAGGATCTGTCTTGTACAGTTCTGAGAGGTCATCCGGCAGATCTCTGGATGTTTCTCCATGACGCTTTCTGCCACCCTTCCTTGTTGTTTTCTCTGAAGCGATATACTTTAAACTGAAAGGCTTCAACACATTCAAAGGCTTCAAAGGTTTTTGCTTGCTGGCCAAACAGGAACTGGCATCGGGAGAATTTATGTGATGCTGTAAGAATTCTGCAAATGAATGCAGACTATGAGAACCAAAGGATTCTCCCATGGACATGTACCTGTGACAGCATTAAGGTGCGAGGGAAGGGGAAGAGGTCATATGCATTCTCAGAAGATTTTGAAGCTAAATCAGTTTAGAAGACATTGACCTCATCGTGCGAAGACATTCACTCATAGATAAGGAGTTGGTTCCAGATTTGTACGAATCCACAGATTAGTACAAGTGAGGAATCTAACTACTTTGTGAAGCACAAGTGAATATACTAGGCATGTTATGAGATGCAGTATGAGAGAGATCTAATTTGTGTGAATAGAAACTGCTTGTGGTAGAAAGTGACAAAGCCATAGGATCAACGGTGCTGTAAAAAGGAAGTTTTATTTACCACACTAAGAACTGCTAGACGGAGTGGAAGATGAGGTCGAGCAGTTCGATCTTCCGTGCCCTAACTTGGCGACGGAGGACACCTACGGCGACGGCGGAGAGGACGATGTCCGCGATCGGCGTGAAGACGGCGTCGGAGAGGTTGCGGCAGCTAAGCGCTTCGTCGCCGGTGTCGTCGAGGGCTAGCGGTGGCGCTAGGGTTCGTGCGAGAGTGGAAGAAGAGATAATGACCACTGTGAAGTGTGTATTTATAGGCACAGGGGCGGCACTGCGTTGTTACACAGGTGCCCCTGGCGATTCGCATCTGAGGAACACTTGGCCATTATGCGGAATTTTGGGGTTTGTTCCACGTCCCACGCACGCCTGGATTGTCGGGTGGTCGTTCCTACTTCTTCGGGTTTCATGTGGAGGAATGAGTATTGAAAACAAACTTAATGGTTGTCTCTGTATCTTCTGCTGACAAGGACGCAGAGAAGACATTCGACAGTTTCAATAGAATGCATATGATTTGGAGAGATAGAATTTGAGATAGAAAGCATAGAGAGGTTAGGGTCCGATCACATTCACTTAGTTCAAAAGATTCAACAAGAAGACATAGCTATAAGTGAATGTTGTAGAGGACAGAACACTAGTAGATATATATATATCTATATAATCAATATAGTGAAGATAATCATGAAGATATGTTGAGATTGAAGCCAAGCTAAATGTGAAGACATAGCAAATGTAACGCCATGAGTGAAACACTTCAAAATAGAACATTTGGTGGTGGCGTTACCCACCGTATAGGAAGTATTAGACCCAGACACGGCGCACAATTATCGTGGCACTCCGAAGTCAAATTCCACATTAATGTATTCACACTTAGAATGTATGTCTTCATTGATTGAAGATATACTTTACTTTGTGTGTTGCACATCTAAGTCATCAATATGCATAAGGGTTAGGATGTGTGCCTGATCACAGGACATTTGAGGATTCCAGGATATTTAGCTCACACCGTAACTTGCAAAATCTCTTCCCATCCAAGGGCTTGGTGAAGATATCTGCCAATTGATCTAAAGTGTTGACGTGTATGATATCAATATCTTCCTTCACAACATGATCTCTGAGAAAGTGATGACGAATTTCAATGTGCTTTGTCTTCGAGTGCTGAACTGGGTTGTTGGCAATCTTGATGGCGCTTTCGTTGTCGCAGTAAAGTGGCACTTGCTTCAGATGAATGCCATAGTCCTTGAGTGTTTGCATCATCCATAGAAGCTGAGCGCAGCAAGATCCAGCAGCAATGTATTCAGATTCAGCAGTGGAGAGAGATACACAGTTCTGCTTCTTTGAAGACCAACATACAAGTGATCGTCCCAGAAAGTGACATGTGCCTGATGTAGACTTGCGATCAACTTTGTCACTAGCATAATCAGCATCCAAGAATCCAACCAGATCAAACTCTGAGCCCTTTGGATACCATAATCCTAGAGTTGGGGTGTGAGCCAAATATCGAAGAATTCGCTTCACAGCTAAGTGATGCGACTCCTTTGCTGCCGCTTGAAATCGAGCACACATGCAAACACTAAGCATAATATCTGGCCTAGATGCACATAGATAAAGTAAAGAACCAATCATGGAGCGGTATACCTTTTGATCGAACTCTTTACCATTGTCGTCGGGACCCAGATGATGTTTGGCTGGCATTGGTGTCGTGAAGCCTTTGCAATCTTGCATACCGAACTTCTTCAGGCAATCTTTGAGATACTTCTCTTGAGATATGAAGATGTCGTTGCGTTGTTGTCATATTTGAAGACCGAGGAAGAACTTCAGCTCTCCCATCATAGACATCTGATATTGCTCTTGCATCATATATCCAAACTTTTCATTGTACTTCTGATTGGTGCAGCCGAAGATAATGTCATCCACATATATTTGGAACACAAATAGTTCACCATCATATGTCTTCGTGAAGAGAGTGGGGTCTAGGGAACTAGGTATGAAGCCTTTGCTCTTCAGGAAGTATTTGAGTGTGTCATACCAGGCCCGAGGGGCTTGTTTGAGGCCATACAGTGCCTTGTTGAGCTTGTAAACCATGTCAGGATGTTTTGGATCTTCAAAGCCAGGCGGTTGTGCAACATACACCTCTTCTTCAATCTTGCCATTAAGAAAAGCACTCTTCACATCCATTTGATATAGAAGTATGTTATGATGATTTGCATATGCCAGCAGTATGCGTATGGCTTCAAGTCTAGCCACAGGAGCAAATGTTTCATCGAAGTCAATGCCTTCCACCTGAGTATATCTTGAGCAACGAGGCGAGCTTTGTTTCTGACAACCTGACCATGCTCATCTTGCTTGTTGCGGTATATCCATTTGGTGCCTATTATATTGTGCTTCCGTGGATCAGGACGCTTAACCAGTTACCATACATTATTCAGCTCAAACTGATGAAGCTCTTCTTGCATAGCTTGAATCCATTCAGGTTCCATGAAGGCTTCTTCAACTTTCTTGGGTTCTGTTATTGAGACGAATGCGAAGTGCCCACAGAAATTTGCTAGCTGAGTTGCCCTTGAACGAGTGAGTGGACCAGGTGCATTGATGCTATCAATTATTCTTTCAATCTGCACTTCATTGGCAACGCGAGGATGTATAGGGCGAAGATTTTGCTCTTGCTGGTCATTGTCGTTGTTAGAAGGAATGTCTTCAGGCTGAGCATTGTATTCATGTTGATCAGGTGCTGAGATGATGAGTTCTTCTTCAGGATGAGCTTCAGAAGGTATAATTTCTCCAGTTCCCATTAGCTTGATTGATTCACTGGATGGAACTTCATCTAGCACATTTGATAGTTGCTCTCTTTGTGAACCATTGGTCTCATCGAACCGCACATCCATTGTTTCAACCACTTTGTAATGAAAGAGATTGAAGACTCTGTAGGAGTGCGAATCCTTTCCATATCCAGGCATAAAACCCTCATGTGCTTTTGGTGCAAACTTTGAGGTGTGATGTGGGTCCTTGATCCAGCACCTTGCGCCAAATACTCTGAAGTAATTGACATTTGGCTTCTTGCCAGTAAGGATCTCATAAGATGTCTTGTTCAGAAGCTTGTGAAGATAAACACGATTGATTGTATGGCATGCAGTATCAATGGCTTCAGGCCAGAATTTTCTTGGAGTCTTGTATTAATCTAGCATCGTTTTGGCCATCTCAATGAGTGTTCTGTTCTTGCGTTCGACGACGCCATTCTGCTGTGGCGTGTACGGAGCCGAGAATTCATATGTGATGCCCAAGGTATCAAGATATGTATCAAGGCCAGTGTTCTTGAATTCAGTGCCATTGTCACTTCTGATGTGCTTTATCTTGGCACCATAATTGTTCATAGCTCGATTTGCGAAGCGTCTGAAGACATCCTGCACTTCAGTCTTGTAAGGATTATGTGCACCCAAGTATATCTAGAATAATCATCAACAATGACAAAGCCATAGAGACAAGCAGTAGTAGTAAGAGTTGAGTAATGAGTGGGACCAAAAAGATCCATGTGAAGCAGTTCGAAGGGTCGAGTAGTGGTCATGATTGTCTTCAAGGGATGTTTGGCCCTCGTCATCTTCCCTGCTTCACAGGCACCGCACAAGTGATCTTTCTTGAACTTGACGCCCTCGATGCCTATGATATGCTTCTTCTTTGCAAGGGTGTGGAGGTTCCTCATGCCATCATGCCCTAGCCTCCGATGCCAGAGCCAGCATTCTGAAGCTTTTGCTAGAAGACATACGGCAAGCTATGGTCCTGCTGAGAAATCTACCATGTACAAATCATCTTTTCGATACCCTTCAAATACTAGAGACTTGTCAGATTCCATTGGTACAAGGCAACGATATTTTCCAAATATTACGATCAAGTTCAAATCGCAAAGCATTGAGACAGACATTAAGTTGAAGCCAAGGGATTCAACAAGCATGACTTTATGCATGTGTTGATCCCTTGAGATTGCAACTCTACCTAGACCCAATACCTTACTTTTACCAATGTCAGCAAATGTGATGTGGCTCTTGTCGGATGGACGTAAGGTTGAGTCCATTAGAAGGCTTCTTTTGCCAGTCATGTGATTTGTACACCCACTATCAATAATCCATTCTGAAGACGCTGGTGTCGTACCCTACAGTGCAGTTAGGGGGATAGGCTTCACCAAGAACATTGTGAAGCAAAAACATTTGACGAACTAGTGGGTTATGAAAGCTTTGATCCAGATTAGGACTAATAGGGAGAGTAGCAAGCGATTCAGGAACGAAGTACATAGTAAGACCATTCGGGCATTTGATCTTGCACCCTACAAGATGTTTAAGGTCCCCAGCAATAGCGTCATATGATTTTGGTTTTCTGCTGGAGACCTTTCCTTGCAAAAGAGAGTTAAGCTTTCTTAGCCACCCACATCTTCAAGGGTGGCTTAGAAGCAATAAGTCTAAGTGCAGCATCTGAGAATTTTGGCTTTGGAGCCCTAGCAAACAGTCTTGCAGGCGGACAATAGTACTCATAAGAATAAGCAGAATAGTTCTTGGTCTTATGAACATGACGGTTTGACGAACCGCTTCATATTCATATGCCTAAGTATGGTTTCCCTGCAAAACATTTGCGTTAGTGCGACTCAGATGAGTCCTCTGTCTGTATGAAGCCTTTGGTCTGAGGTTTGTCTTCTTCACGTGAGGTGTCATGATGACATTCACAGGAAGATTCTCCAGACACCTCTTCGGAACCCAGATCTTCTTCATAGGCGGTCCATTCCTGCAGTTAGTACCAATGTACCTGGCAAACACTTCACCATTCTGATTCTTAAACAGTATATAGTTTGCATCAAAGGATTCATCAATGATAATGGGGTTAGCACAAGTGAAGCCAGATAGATTGGATGGATATGCTGAAGGTTCCTTTGCAGCAACCCACATGGTTTTGGGGTACTGCTCAGGTTTCCAGTAAGAGCCATCAGCATTCATTTTCCTTACGAACCCAATACCCTCTTTCCTTGGGTTTCGTTTCAGAATCTGCTTTTTGAGGACATCACATAGTGTCTGATGCCCTTTAAGACATTTGTACATCCCTGTTTCAAGCAATGTCTTCAACCTAGCATTCTCATCAGCAATAGCGGTGGTGTCCTCAGCAGAGGGGTTAGTTACCACATCAACAGTTGAAGATATTGCAACAGCAGTAGCAGTAGAACATTCAGCAACAGAAGTAGCATTATCACGCTCAATGCATTTAAGACATGGTGTTTCAAATCCTTCCTGAGCGGTACTGATCTGTTTGGTGCGAAGTGACTCGCTTTCCTTTTGAAGATCTTCATGAGCCGCTCTCAATTTCTCAAGATCTTGCTTCCTTTGAAGATAATCATAGGAAAGCTTTTCATGAGTTGTTGAGAGAGTTTCATGACGACTTTCAAGTTCCTGATACTTAACTTGAAGATTTTTTATGTCTTCAATTAAGGATTCAGATCGAGTCATTTCATCACCTAACAGATCATCGCTTCTGTCTAATAGTTTTTGAATATGTTCCATAGCTTTCTGTTGTTCAGTTGCAATTTTAGCAAGTGTTTTGTAGCTGGGTTTTGAACCACAATCAGAGTCATCGTCACTAGATGTTTGATAGTGAGTAGTGCGTGTGTGTACCTTGGCACCGCGTGCCATGAAGCAGTAGGTAGAAGCGGAGTAGTCCTTGTCATTTGCATCGGTGTCTGTGATGAAGTCATTGTCTTCAGTGTTGAAGATGGACTTGGCAACGTATGCTGTAGCCAGACTTGCGACGCCTGAATCGGACTCCTCCGCAGACTCCACCTCTGCCTCCTCAGAAGCAGACTCCTCCTCTGAATCCATTTCCTTGCCAACAGTTGCACGTGCCTTGCCAGATGAGCTCTTCTTGTGTGATGACGACTTTGAGGAAGACTTGGAAGAAGACTTTGAGTATTTCTTCTTCTTCTTGTCATCAGAGTCATATTCCTTCCTCTTCTTCTTCTTTTTGTTCTCATTGTCCCACTGTGGACACTCAGAAATGAAGTGGCCAAGTTTCTTGCACTTGTGACATGTTTTCTTCTTGTAGTCATGAGCAGAAGCTTCATCATTCCTTGATCTTGATCGGGAAGACTTTCTGAAGCCTTTCTTCTTGGTGAATTTTTGGAACTTCTTGACAAGCATAGAAAGTTCCCTTCCAATGTCTTCAGGATCATCAGAACTGCTGTCAGATTCTTCTTCAGATGAGGAGACAACTTTTGCCTTCAAGGCACGAGTTCGCCCATAGTTTGGACCGTAGATATCTCTTTTCTCAGAAAGCTGAAACTCATGTGTGTTGAGCCTCTCAAGTATGTCAGATGGATCGAGTATCTTGAAATCAGGACGTTCTTGAATCATCGGGGCTAGGGTGTCAAACAAACTATCAAGTGATCTCAGTAGTGTCTTGACGACTTCATGTTTGGTGATCTCAGTAGCGCCGAGGGCTTGAAGCTCATTCGTGATGTCAGTGAGTCGGTCAAATGTGAGCTGGACATTCTCATTGTCATTTCGCTTGAAGCGGTTGAAGAGGTTGCGAAGGACACTGATTCTCTGATCTCTCTGGGTTGAGACTTCTTCATTGACCTTGGAGAGCCAGTCCCAGACCAGCTTAGATGTCTTCAAAGCACTCACACGGCCATACTGTCCTTTGGTCAGATGACCACAGATGATATTTTTGGCAGTAGAGTCCAGTTGAACGAATTTCTTGACATCAGCAGCAGTGACACATTCTCCAGCCTTGGGAATGCCGTTCTCGACGACATACCATAGGTCGACGTCAATGGCTTCAAGATGCATGCGCATCTTATTCTTCCAGTAGGGATATTCAGTTCCATCGACGACGGGGCACGCAGCGGAGACTTTAATTATCCCTGCAGTCGACATAGCTAAAACTCCAGGTGGTTAAACCGAATCACACAGAACAAGGGAGCACCTTTCTCTGATACCAATTGAAAGTGCGTTATATCGACTAGAGGGGGGGTGAATAGGCGATTTTTAAGAAAGTCTTCAAAACATGGAAGTTATGAAGACAAACATAGAATTAAACCTATTACCCTGCAGCGGAAGGTAGACTACACTAGGCAAGCCATAGTCAAGTATTCAATAGTGAAAGCACAATGACTAATAGCAGCAATGTAGTAAGGATCAGGTAGGAAGATATTGTGAACCCACACAGAACATGTAGTCACTCAGTGAAGACAAAAGATAGTGCGAACATATAATGACTTCACAAGGAGTAACAGTAAGTAAAGGGAAGGGAAGATGGAACCAGTGACTCGCTGAAGACAATGATTTGTTGGACCAGTTCTAGTTGCTATGACAACTGTACGTCTGGTTAGGGGCGGCTAGGTATTTAAACCTTAGGACACACAGTCCCGGACACCCAGTCCTGAACACGCAGCTCAGGACACCCAGTCCTCACCGTATTCCCCTTGAGCTAAGGTCACACAGACCTCGCCCAATCACTCTGGTAAGTCTTCAAGGTAGACTCCCAAACCTTCACAGACTTCGTTCACCGGCAATCCACAATGTCTCTTGGATGCTCAGAACGCGACGCCTAACCGGCTGGAGGATGCACAGTCCTCAAGTGTAATAAGTCTTCAGATCACACAGACAAGAAGACTTAAGTGATGCCTAATTCTCTTTGGCTCTGGGTGGTTAGGGCTTTATCCTCGCAAGGAATTCTCTCTCAAAGGCTTCGAGGTGGGTTGCTCTCAAACGACAAAAGCCGTATTCTCAATCTGAGCAGCCAACCGTTTATGGTTGTAGGGGGTGGGCTATTTATAGCCACTTGGCAACCCGACCTGATTTGTCTGAAATGACCCTGGGTCACTAAGGAACTGACACGTGTTCCAACGGTCAGATTTCAAACTCACACGGCAACTTTACTTGGGCTGCAAGCAAAGCTGACTTGTCCGACTCTGGACAAGATTCGCTCTCATAGTCTTCACTCGAAGACATAGGTTTTGGTTAGGCATCACTACAGTCATTCTGACTGGTTCTCTTGGACCCCACTTAACAGTAAGGTGGTTCCTATGACTCAACACAAAAGAAAGAGAACTACAAAAGATCTAAGTCTTCGAGCTCCATAGGCTTCATGTGGTGTCTTCTCTTGTCATAGTCTTCAATGTGAATATCTTCATATACCACCTTTGACTTCAATGTCTTCATACATTTTTAGGGGTCATCTCTGGTAGGAAAACCGAATCAATGAGGGACTTCTACTTGTGTTATCCCGCAATTCTCACAAACACATTAGTCCCTCAACTAGGTTTGTCGTCAATACTCCAAAAGCAACTAGGGGTGGCACTAGATGCACTTACACGTGCGCGCCGTGGGCACGCGCCCCTGTCCTCCTGGCGAGAGGAGAGGGACGACTGGCGTGGCCAGTCAGCTGGGCCGAACTGCTGGGCCAGCTGGTAAGTGGCCCAAGTAACCCTTTCCCCCCTTTTATTTCTGTTTTCTATTTTCTGTCTGTTTGTTTTGATTTAGTAGGGGTACTAAACCAATTTATTTGCTTCTGTAAATTATTGTATGGACTAGAGATATTATTCTAGAGCCCCACAATAATTTCAAAAATTATTGGGCATGTATTTCTTTTATAACAGAAATAAAGCCAATTCAAATACATTATGATTTAATTCAAATGCCCAAAATAAATATTTATGTGACTCCAAAAATATTGGTTTGAATTTTACCTCGTACCAATATTTTCTCAGAGTAACAGGAACATTTCCTTGGACTCATTTGATGAGAGTTAAATGTTGATTATTTTTGAATTGGTTTCTGAGGGTTTCAACAAACCTCAATTCAACTTTCAGAAATTTTGGCCATGATGCATGAGTGCAGATGCAACTATTCCACTCGGGTATTCTAGGGCTGTGACAACACATTAGCCCAAATTATAATCAATGTTCTATATATTATAAGTAGTACTAGCAAGATTCCCAGGCGTTCAAGGGAACATCAACATGATGAAGGGGAGGCCTTATTTGCAAATATGGAGAGGGGTGTGGGTATTTTTTTTCAAAATTGCCATAGTTTCCTTCCGATCCGTTATATATAAATCGGATGGCCTATATTGCAGGATGGCGGGCACACCATCATCAACAACTCTGTTTTTTATAAGAGAAGAGTAAACTATATTATATGTAGTATAACATATTCATAACCACACCATGTGTATCACCGTTATATATATTCACACATGCGTCAGTTTAAAACACTATGATAAATTCTTCAAATATCTGAATTCACTTTTTATAATGAATTATGATCTCTATTTGTCTTTTACACCCACACAATCCTCTTATCTTTGTAGCTAGCACTAACTTTCTCTCGTGCATGCACACGCCCACATCCCTCTGAACCTCCTTCGGCATTCTCTAGCTCCATTGTGCAAATTCGTCTTTTCACTTTAGGTCATTCACCCACGGTGTGTGTAGGCTCCCCAGCTCCTTCTTTATGCCACACATCGATTGATATGCCTCTCTAGCCAGGTGTGCCTACCACAAACACAAGATTCCCCTCTTCTCTTCTCACCTTCCATGCCTCACTCCCACCACTCTTTTCATCGATCTTGTACTCGCACACTCCTTCCCCCTTGATATAGTATGCCTCTCGCACCACCTCCTAGATGTATCACTCTCTCTTTATCCTTCTCCTCGGGCCTTATTTGCTTCTAACGCATACATGCATGTATACCGATTGATTTCCCTACATATACCTAGGTCGACTTTAACTATTTCCCCCCCACCCATCGATCGACTTTAACACTGTAGCTACAATAAAACGCTACAGTCAACTAAGGTGCCTGGGTCTTGCCCCAGTTCGCCTGGGGCCTGGCCCATTCCTAGGTCCGCCACTGTCTCCCACCATTTGTTAGAAGCAACTCCACTACCACCCCCTCCAACACTCTAGCTCTGTCTCTCTCCCAACCTTATTCCTCTCCTACACATATGCATGGATTCCAATCGATGTCCCTTAATACATAAGGTAGGCCTCTCTCCTCCTCCACACATATACCAGTCATTGTACCTCTATAATTAATTAGGCCTCCCCCACCACCACACACCGATAGTCGAGCGTTGTAGGTAGGTGTCCATGCCACAGAGACAAACTGCACTTGTCCCCTCTTACGTTCCAGTAGGCCAGCCACTCTATATCTTTGACGTGGGCACACACAAATTCGATGGCACTCTTTATCGATCATGCGCGCGCACACACACACACATCATCATCCCTCTCTTCGATTCTATGGATACCTCAAGCCAATGATACCTCCACTCTCTTCTCGTGGATCGCCCCCTCTATATATATGATATATCTAGGACTCTATTTCACACACATTGCATATGTTACATTTTTTGATTGACCTCCACCCCCCAAAAACACTCACGAACCCACACACTATATCTCTCTACGTTTGTATCTCTCTCACACAACCCCACGTAGGTGGTGTACGTACACGAAGAGAATAGGTGTACGTACTCACGCTCCGTGCCCAGCCACACCCGCGCGGGTACACGATGGAGCTCATTTCTGTACGAAAATGGCAGCCCATGTGCTAATTTGAACGCGTGTAGCAGTTGTTTACCTACGGAGGTCGTGTACCATGCGTGCACGAAACACAGTTCTACTTGATGCATTGGCGCATTATTTTTAAATAAAGTTATATCGCTCAGTGGCACGTACACGGAATATAAAATGATTTTTATGGAGAAAAAGGTAGTCCGCTCCACTATATACAATGGACCCTGCCTGCCTAGGTTCGTCTCTCTTTAGAGTATCTCACACAAGGCGGCGGTGGCCTCTCTCTCTCCCACCGTTGGTCACTGAACCGACCGCATCCTGTCCGCCGACGGAAAGGGAGGATGTGCATATTTTCTCCGTTTGACGGTGCCGAGGGAGCACGTCCCGATCTGCGGTACCCGGCATTCTCTCTGACCAAGCTCCAGCATGGTAGGGCCTACACTACCTGCTCGCTGCCGCAGTATGGGCAGACCCCGCCCGCCACCGCTCACCTAGTTACATCCAAATGACCCCCAGGTATCCCCTCTGGCCCTGCTCCACTAGCCATCTTCCCACGTCGCTGCATGTGGATCTTCCATAGTTCTTTGCCCAAAACGTAGCTCGACCGACGTACCTTCCATATTGCAATCTCGTCCTCACACCGTTTTAGACAAACACAACTGTTGTCGTGGAATAATTACGTCAGATGTCCTAGTGTGAGGACTTAGTCGTGAGGCCAACGCATCTACGCGGTAGCTTGAAGGGGTTGGTCAGAATCGAGAGACGCGGGGCGGATCAACACATAAGACGAGGATTTAGACAGCTTTGGGCCCCGGGAAACATCATCCGGTAATAGCCCTACATGTTGTTTGAGGTTAGATCTCATTATGCTCGTGAGGGAGTCGCCGTAAACCGACGCTCCTAGCTGTGTCTAGCCCTAGAGATTATCTTCTTGCTTATTGTCCATCCCTCTTTGGGGAGCCCTGCCCCTCCTTAAATAAGTTAGAGGGGCGGGTTACATGTGGATTCCTATTAGGATTAGGACTAGTCTACCTTCTAATACAAACCGGATATAAGTCCGGGTCTTAACTCCTTGTAAGGTAAATATTCCTCACGCCTTTCCTCTTAAACCGGCCCACCATTAACATAAACCGGCTTTCTGGGCCTTGGGCCTTGTCATCCGTCTGTCCCGCCCGCCGGGTTACTAGTGAGTCATAATGTTTAAACAGGTTGCTTGTAAACCGTCTGGTCTGTGCGGGTCGCCAGTGAATCGCCAAGTCCGGCCAGGTTATACTTCCAGCCGGGTTACGCCGCGGGGTATATCCCCGACATTAGCCCCCATGTTTAGCTTGGATTTATCCATGGTAAACTTCTACTACAAAATAAACACAAGAACAAATTTGACAGGTTGTACTCCGGGTTAAGAATTCTTGTAAACCGGCACATGAACATCCTTTAGTCCTTGTCATTTCCTTCTTCTAGAAAACCCGGGTCAATGAGCCAGCTTCATAATCAATTTGCTGACATTGGTTTGTCACAAAGAAATATTATGAAGAATAACTCCTTTGACTCAACTCCCATTGCTTTAACAGAAATATTGGTCCTTGAAATACTCATCTGATCTTCAGCCGGTTTAAGAATGTAGAACTTGTCGGTTTATCATTGCAAAAATTGCCGGTTTATAAATATTGATGGCACCGGGTCATAATTGTAGTTTAACATCAAGCTTGAAAATATACCTCTTATGTGCCTGTCAATTGTAGCCCCCAAATCTTAAGAAGGGAACATAGTAATAACTTAAGACTTGCTTCAATATGAATGTCACAAGCTTGAAGTAATCCAATTTGTTCATCTCAATCACCGGTCATAAAATGAGTATTCCATATATGTAGCCCCCAAGTGTCGGGTTGTCATGCTTGCAGCAACCTGGGACTTCTAATTACCTTATGCTTATAAAAACTTCAATCAGTGTAGCCCCCATGGGCCGGCTCAGTAAGATAATATTGAGCTGGGACTTTATATATACTTCATTGAAAATAACATCATCTGATGTAACCCCCATCTTGGGGCTTCAACCCACGTCCACAAGGTTAAGAGCTTCGTGCTTTACCAACTGAGCAGTGGATCCTTCAAGGTTTGAACCGTGCGTCATGGTAACAGGTCCTCTTCGGCAACCTTTAACTTTTTGCAAGAGATAAATTCTTCTTGAACCGGTATTTTGAACCAGATATTGAGAGCGTCAGAGCTTTGTGGGAGACATATTTCCCTTGAACCGGATTGTAAACCGGAATCTTCATTTTCAGCCAGAAATTTTCTGACGGCCTTTTAAACTCGAACTTGCGAGAACTTAATTCTTTTTGAACCAGAAATTCTTAAACCGGATTTGAGAGCTTCAGTGAGACTGACTTCCCTTGAGCCCTATTTTAAACCGGAATCCTTCCTGATGACCCGGAACTTCTTCATTGAGCCGGGATTTTGTAACTGTCATATACTTTCTAAGCCAGAAATTTTCTGACGGCCTTTAAATTTTCATCAATATAACAGTAGCCTCCGGAACTGAGTTATCTTCCCCTCCATCGTCCTCGGGTTCTTAAATTTGCTGAAACTGACGATATTTGCTGAGTCATGTCATCGTAGCCCCCGAGTCTCAAGGTGACTCGATGAGTTGGCTTGAGATTCTCCATATTTGTGAAGGAAATATGACCTGTAGGCAATAATAAAGCTATTATTTATTTCCTTATATCATGATAAATGTTTATTATTCATGCTAGAATTGTATTAACCGGAAACATAATACATGTGTGAATACATAGACAAACAGAGTGTCACTAGTATGCCTCTACTTGACTAGCTCGTTGATCAAAGATGGTTATGTTTCCTAACCATAGACATGAGTTGTCATTTGATTAACGGGATCACATCATTAGGAGAATGATGTGATTGACTTGACCCATTCCGTTAGCATAGCACTTGATCGTTTAGTTTGTTGCTATTGTTTTCTTCATGACTTATACATGTTCCTATGACTATGAGATTATGCAACTCCCGTTTACCGGAGGAACACTTTGTGTGCCACCAAACGTCACAACGTAACTGGGTGATTATAAAGGTGCTCTATAGGTGTCTCCGAAGGTACTTGTTGGGTTGGCGTATTTCGAGATTAGGATTTTTCACTCCGATTGTCGGAGAGGTATCTCTGGGCCCTCTCAGTAATGCACATCACTTAAGCCTTGCAAGCATTGCAACTAATGAGTTAGTTGCAGGATGATGTATTACGGAACGAGTAAAGAGACTTGCCGGTAACGAGATTGAACTAGGTATTGAGATACCGACGATCGAATCTCGGGCAAGTAACATACCGATGACAAAGGGAACAACGTATGTTGTTATGCGGTCTGACCGATAAAGATCTTCGTAGAATATGTGGGAGCCAATATGAGCATCCAGGTTCTGCTATTGGTTATTGACCGGAGACGTGTCTCAGTCATGTCTACATTGTCCTCGAACCCGTAGGGTCCGCACGCTTAAGGTTTCGATGACAGTTTATGAGTTTTGATGTACCGAAGGAGTTCGGAGTCCCGGATGAGATCGGGGACATGACGATGAGTCTCGAAATGGTCGAGACGTAAAGATCGATATATTGGACGACTATATTCAGACATCGGAAAGGTTCTGAGTGATTCGGGTATTTTTCGGAGTACCGGAGAGTTACGGCAATACGTATTGGGCCTTATTGGGCCATACGGGAAAGAAGGAAAATGGCCTCAAGGGTGGCCGCACCCCTCCCCTTGGTCTGGTCTGAATTGGATTAGGGAAGGGGGGCGCCCCCTTCCTTCCTTCTCCTTTTCCCTTCCTCTTTTCCTATTCCATATGGGAGGTGGAATCCTACTAGGACTAGGGAGTCCTAGTAGGACTCCACACTTGGTGTGCCCCCTCCTAGGCCGGCCTCCTCCTCCCTTGCTCCTTTATATAGGGGTGTAGGGGGGCACCCAAAAGACACAACAATTGATCATTGATCTCTTAGCCGTGTGCGGTGCCCCCTTCCACCATAATCCTCGATAATATTGTAGCGGTGCTTAGGCGAAGTCCTGCGACAGTAGAACATCAACATCGTCACCACGCCGTCGTGCTGATGGAACTCTTCCCCGACATTCTGTTGGATCAGAGTCCGGGGATCGTTATCGAGCTGAACATGTGCAGAACTCGGAGGTGCCGTACGTTCGGTACTTGGATCGGTCGGATCGTGAAGACGTACGACTACATCAACCGCGTTGTCATAACGCTTCCGCTTTCGGTCTACGAGGGTACGTGGACAACACTCTCCCCTCTCGTTGCTATACATCACCATGATCTTGCATGTGCGTAGGAAATTTTTGAAATTACTACGTTCCCCAACAATTTGACCGTGATACAAACCGGCATAAGTTGTATATCATTGGTGTTGATAGCACGATGTGAATCCACAGAAGGTTGAGGTGACTGCGGCGGGTTATAAATGATCCCGTATGAGCCATGTCAGCAACTCGGCCAATGGTTCCTTCGAACTGGCTACTTGAAGTTTAACCAAACCGTAGTGGCGGCGACTTGTGTGCCTGCCCATTGAGCCACCCAGTGCAGACGGCGATTGATAGTATATGATAATTTGCCTCCATTTTGTTGAAAGAAAACCGAGCTACCCAAGTTGTCACTTGCTCATAGTCAATAAACAACTCATGCAGACAAGTGCGGCCCGGTATGTTGATGTAGACCAGGCCACAAGAGACGAACGACAAGGACGACTACAACATCACAGGCTGCACAGATAGTTGAGTCGGCTGCGGTGTTATAAGTCGGCGTGGACGGGCGAGTTAGCCACATCATGCTGATATAAACTGATCTACAGAATGGCGGCTTGTACATATATTCACCGAGCTTGATGGTATGGTCAGATGCTAGCGCATTATAATGGTGGCGCGAGCTATACATGTTGGGGAACGTAGCAGAAATTCAAAATTTTCCTACATGTCACCAAGATCAATCTATGGAGTCATCTAGCAACGAGGGAGTGGATCTACATACCCTTGTAGATCGCGCGCGGAAGCGTTCAAGAGAATGGGGTTGATGGAGTTGTACTCGTCGTGATTCAAATCACCGATGATCCTAGCACCGAACGGACGGCACCTCCGCGTTCAACACACATACGGAGCAGCGACGTCTCCTCCTTCTTGATCCAGCAAGGGAGGAGGAGAGGTTGATGGACATGGCTCCAGCAGCAGCACGACGGCGTGGTGGTGATGGAGCTGCAGTACTCACACAGGGCTTCGCTAAGCTCTATGGAGGAGGAGGATGTGTTGGAGAGGGAGAGGGAGGCACCAAAGGCGTGGCTTGAGAGGCCCTCCTTCCCCCACTATATATAGGGAGCCTAGTGGGGGCGCCGGCCCTAGGAGATGCAATCTCCTAGGGGGGGCGGCGGCCAAGGGAGGAATCCCTCCTCCCCAAGGCACCTAGGAGGTGCCTTCCCCTCTTAGGACTCTTCCTTAGGGTTTCCCCCACCCTTAGGCGCATGGGCCCTAGGGGGAAGTGGCGCCCAACCCACTTTGGGCTGGATTCCTTCCCACTTCAGCCCATGGGACCCTCCGGTATAGGTGGCCCCACCCGGTGGACCCCCGGGACCCTTCCGGTGGTCCCGGTACAATACCGGTGACCCCGAAACTTGTCCCGATGGCCGAAATAGCACCTCCTATATATAATTCTTTACCTCCGGACCATTCTGGAACTCCTCGTGATGTCCGGGATCTCATCCGGGACTCCGAACAACTTTCGGGTTACCGCATACTTATATCTCTATAACCCTAGCGTCACCGAACCTTAAGTGTGTAGACCCTACGGGTTCGGGAGACATGCAGACATGACCGAGATGACTCTCCGGTCAATAACCAACAGCGGGATCTGGATACCCATGTTGGCTCCCACATGTTCCACGATGATCTCATCGGATGAACCACGATGTCAAGGACTTAATCAATCACGTATACAATTCCCTTTGTCTATCGGTACGATACTTGCCCGAGATTCGATCATCGGTATCCCGATACCTTGTTCAATCTCGTTACCGGCAAGTCTCTTTACTCGTTCCGTAACACATCATCCCGTGATCAACTCCTTGATCACATTGTGCACATTATGATGATGTCCTACCGAGTGGGCCCAGAGATACCTCTCCGTCACACGGAGTGACAAATCCCAGTCTCGATTCGTGCCAACCCAACAGACACTTTCGGAGATACCTGTAGTGTACCTTTATAGCCACCCAGTTACGTTGTGACGTTTGGCACACCCAAAGCACTTCTACGGTATCCGGGAGTTGCACAATCTCATGGTCTAAGGAAATGATACTTGACATTAGAAAAGCTTTAGCATACGAACTACATGATCTTGTGCTAGGCTTAGGATTGGGTCTTTGTCCATCACATCATTCTCCTAATGATGTGATCCCGTTATCAATGACATCCAATGTCCATGGTCAGGAAACCGTAACCATCTATTGATCAACGAGCTAGTCAACTAGAGGCTTACTAGGGACATGGTGTTGTCTATGTATCCACACATGTATCTGAGTTTCCTATCAATACAATTCTAGCATGGATAATAAACAATTATCATGAACAAGGAAATATAATAATAACTAATTTATTATTGCCTCTAGGGCATATTTCCAACAGTCTCCCACTTGCACTAGAGTCAATAATCCAGTTCACATCGATATGTGATTAACACTCAAGGTCACATCCCCATGTGACTAACACCCAAAGAGTTTACTAGAGTCAATAATCTAGTTCACATTACCATGTGATTAACACTCGAAGAGTTCTGGGTTTGATCATGTTATGCTTGTGAGAGATGTTATATTCAACGGGTCTGAATCTTTCAGATCCGTATGTACTTCGGAAATCTCTATGTCATCTTGTAGATGCAGCTACTACGCTATATTTGGAGCCATTTCAAATAACTGTTCTACTTGGAGCTATTCTAAATTGTTGCTCCATTATACCTATCTAGTATCTCTACTCAGAGCTATCCAGATAGGTGTTAAGCTTGCATCGACGTAACTCTTTACGTCGAACTATTTATCACCCCCATAACCGAGAAACATATCCTTATTCCTCTAAGGATAATTTAGACCGCTATCTAGTGATCTACTCCTAGATTACCTTTGTACCCTCTTGCCAGATATGTGGCAAGGCACACATCAGGTGCGGTACTTAGCATGGCATACCGTATAGAGCCTATGACAAAAGCATAGGGGACGACATTCGTCCTTTTTCTTTCTTCTGCCGTGGTCGAGCTTTAAGTCTTAAGTTCATACCTTACAACTCAGGCAAGTGCTCCTTCTTTGACTGATCCATCTTGAACCCCTTCAAGATCATGTCAAGTTATGTGCTCATTTGAAAGTACCATTAAGCGTTTTGATCTATCCTTATAGATCTTGATGCTCAATGTTCAAGTAGCTTAATCCAGGCTTTCCATTGAAAAACACTTTCCAAATAACCCTATATGCTTTCCAGAAATTCTACATCATTTCTGATCCATAATATGTCAACAACATATACTCATCAGAAATTCTATAGTGCTCCCACTCACTTCTTTGGAAATACAAGTTTCTCATAAACTTTGTATAAACCCAAAATCTTTGATCATCTCATCAAAGCATACATTCCAACTCCGAGATGCTTACTCCAGTCCTTAGAAGGATTGCTGGAGCTTTGCATACTTATTAGCATCTTTCAGGATTGACAAAACCTTCCGGTTGTATCACATACAACCTTTCCTCAAGAAAATCGTCGAGGAAACAATGTTTTGACATCCTATCTGCAAGATTTCATAAATAATGCAGTAATCACTAATATAATTCCAACAGACTCTTAGCATCGCTACGAGTGAGAAAGTCTCGTCATAGTCAACTCCTTGAACTTGTCGGAAAAAAAAACCTTAATGAAAAGTCAAGCTTTCTTAATGGTGATACTTACCATCATTGTCCGTCTTCCTTTTAAAATCCATCTGTACTCAATAGCCTTACGACCATCGAGCCGTTCTGCCAAAGTCTACACTTTGTTTTCATACATGGATCCTCTCTCGGATTTTATGGCCTCGAGCCATTTATCGGAATCCGGGCCCACCATCGCTTCTCCATGGCTCGTAGGTTCATTGTTGTCTAGCAACATGACTTCCAAGACAGGATCACGTACCACTCTGAAGTAGTATGCATCCTTGTCATCCCACGAGGTTTGGTAGTGACTTGATCTGAAGTTTCATGATCACTATCATAAGCTTCCACTTCAATTGGTGTAGGTGCCACAGGAACAACTTCCTGTGTCCTGCCACACACTAGTTGAAGAGATGGTTCAATAACCTCATCAAGTCTCCACCATCTTCCCACTCAATTCTTTCGAGAGACACTTTTCCTCGAGAAAGGACCCGATTCTAGAAACAATCCCTTATTGCTTTCGGATATGAGACATAAGGTGTACCCAACTGTTTTGGGTGTCCTATGAAGATGCATTTATCCGCTTTGGGTTCGAGCTTATCAGCTTGAAACTTTTTCACATAAGCGTCGCAGCCCCAAACTTTTAAGAAATGACTGCTTAGGTTTCTCTAAACCATAGTTCATACGGTGTCATCTCATCGGAATTACGTGGTGCCCTATTTAAAGTGAATGTGGTTGTCTCTAATGCCTAACCCATAAACTATCGTGGTAATTCAATAAGAGACATCATGGTATGCATCATATCCAATAGGGTGCAATTATGATGTTCGGACACACCATCACACTATGGTGTTCCAGGCTGTATTAGTTGTGAAACAATTTCCCCAATGTCTTAATTCTATGCCAAACTCGTAATTCAGACATTCATCTCTATGATCATATCATAGATATTTTATCCTCTTGTCACGGTGATCTTTCAACTTCACCCTGAAATTACTTGAACCTTTCAATAATTCAGACTCGTGATTTATCAAGTAAATGTACTCAACATCTACTCAAATCATCAGTGAAGTAAGAACATAACGATATCCACTACACGCCTCAGCACTCATTGGACTGCACACATCAAAATGTATTTCTTCCAACAAGTTGCTTTCTAGTTCCATTTTACTGAAAACGAGGCTTTCGGTCATCTTGCCCATGTGTATGATTTGCATGTCTCAAGTGATTCGAAATCAAGTGAGTCCAAACGGTCCATTTGCATGGAGTTTCTTCATGCATATACACCAATAGACATGGTTCGCATGTCTCAAACTTTTCAAAAACGAGTGAGCCCAAAGATCCATTAACATGGAGCTTCTTCATGCGTTTTATACCGATATGACTTACGTGGCAGTGCCACAAGTAGGTGGTACTATCATTACTATCTTATATCTTTTGGCATGAACATGTGTATCACTATGATCGAGATTCAATGAACCATTCATTTTAGGTGCAAGACCATTGAAGGTATTATTCTAATAAACAGAGTATCCGTTATTCTCCTTAAATGAATAACCGTATTGCAATAGACATAATCCAATCATGTCTATGCTCAACGCAAACACCAATCTCGATGGTAGAGGGAGCGTGCGATGCTTGATCATATCAACATTGGAAACACTTCCAACACATATCGTCAGCTCACCTTTAGCTAGTCTCCGTTTATCCCGTAGCTTTTATTTCGAGTAACTAACACTTAGCAACCGAACCGGTATCTAATACCCTGGTGCTACTAGGAGTACTAGTAAAGTACACATTAACATAATACATCCAATATACTTCTATCGACCTTGCCAGCCTTCTTATCTACCAAGTATCTAGGGTAATTCTGCTCCAGTGGCTGTTCCCCTTATTACAGAAGCACTTAGTCTTGGGTTTGGGTTCAACCTTGGGTTTCTTCACTAGAGCAGCAGCTGATTTGCCGTTTCATGAAGCATCCCTTTTTGCCCTTGCCCTTCTTGAAACTAGTGGTTTCACCAACCATCAACAATTGATGCTCCTTCTTGATCTCTACTTTTGTGGTGTCAAACATCGCGAATATCTCAAGGATCATCATATATGTCCCTGATATATTATAGTTCATCACGAAGCTCAAGCAGCTTGGTGGTAATGACTTCGGAGAAACATCACTATCTTATCCGGAAGATCAACTCCCACTCGATTCAAATGATTGTTGTACTCAGACAATCTGAGCACAAGCTCAACAATTGAGCTTTTCTCCCTTAGTTTGCAGGCTCAGGAAAAAACATCGGAGGTCTTATACCTCTTGACGTGGGCACGAGCCTGAAATCCCAATTTCAGCCCTCGAAACATCTCATATGTTTCGCGATGTTTTAACACGTCTTCGGTGCCTCAACTCTAAACCGTTTAACTGAACTATCACGTAGTTATCAAAATGTGTATGTCAGATGTTCACAACATCCACAGACAACATTCGAGGTTCAGCACACTGAGCGGTGCATTAAGGACATAAGCCTTCTATGAAGCAATGAGGACAATCCTCAGTTTACGGACCTAGTTCGCATAATTGCTACTATCAACTTTCAACTAAATTTTCTCTAGGAACATAACTAAACAGTAGAACTGAAGCGCGAGCTACGACATAATTTGCGAAGACCTTTTGACTATGTTCAGGATAATTAAGTTCATCTTATGAACTCCCACTCAGATACACATCCCTCCAGTCATCTAAGTGATTACATGATCCGAGTCAACTAGGCCGTGTCCGATCATCACGTGAGACGGACTAGTCAACATCAGTGAACATCTTCATGTTGATCGTATCTACTATATGACTCATGCTCGACCTTTCGGTCTCTTGTGTTCCGAGGCCATGTCTGTACATGCTAGGCTCGTCAAGTCAACCTAAGTGTTTCGCGTGTGTAAATCTGTCTTACACCCGTTGTATGTGAACGTTAGAATCTATCACACCCGATCATCACGTGGTGCTTCGAAACAACGAACTGTCACAACGGTGCACAGTTAGGGGGAACACCTTCTTGAAATTATTATGAGGGATCATCTTATTTACTACCATCGTTCTAAGTAAACAAGATGCAAAAACATGATAAACATCACATGCAATCAAATAATAGTGACATGATATGGCCAATATCATATAGCTCTTTTGATCTCCATCTTGGGGCTCCATGATCATCTTGTCACCGGCATGACACCATGATCTCCATCATGATGATCTCCATCATCGTGTATTCTTGAAGTTGTCTCGTCATCTATTACTTCTACTACTATGGCTAACGCTTTAGCAATAAAGTAAAGTAATTACATGACGTTTAAGTTGACACGCAGGTCATAAATAAATAAAGACAACTCCTATGGCTCCTGCCGGTTGTCATACTCATCGACATGCAAGCCGTGATTCCTATTACAAGAACATGATCAACTCATACATCACATATATCATTCATCACATCCTTTGGCCATATCACATCACATAGCATACCCTGCAAAAACAAGTTAGACGTCCTCTAATTGTTGTTTGCATGTTTTACGTGGCTGCTATGGGTTTCTAGCAAGAACGTTTCTTACCTACGCAAGAACCACAACGTGATATGCCAATTGCTATTTACCCTTCATAAGGACCCTTTTCATCGAATCCGATCCGACTAAAGTGGGAGAGACAGACACCCGCCAGCCACCTTATGCAACTAGTGCATGTCAGTCGGTGGAACCGGTCTCACGTAAGCGTACGTGTAAGGTTGGTCCGGGCCGCTTCATCCCACAATGCCGCCGAATCAAGATTGGACTAGTAACGGTAAGCATATTGAACAAAATCAACGCCCACAACTACTTTGTGTTCTACTCGTGCATAGAAACTACGCATAGACCTAGCTCATGATGCCACTGTTGGGGAACGTAGCAGAAATTCAAAATTTTCCTACGTGTCACCAAGATCAATCTATGGAGTCATCTAGCAACGAGGGAGGAGTGGATCTACATACCCTTGTAGATCGTGCGCGGAAGCGTTCAAGAGAACGGGGTTGATGGAGTCGTACTCGTCGTGATTCAAATCACCGATGATCCTAGCGCCGAACGGACGGCACCTCCGCGTTCAACACACGTACGGAGCAGCGACGCCTCCTCCTTCTTGATCCAGCAAGGGGGGAGGATAGGTTGATGGAGATGTCTCCAGCAGCAGCACGACGGCGTGGTGGTGATGGAGCTGCAGTACTCAGACAGGGCTTCGCTAAGCTCTATGGAGGAGGAGGATGTGTTGGAGAGGGAGAGGGAGGCACCAAAGGCGTGGCTTGAGAGGCCCTCCTTCCCCCACTATATATAGGGAGCCTAGGGGGGGCGCCGTCTCTAGGAGATGCAATCTCCTAGGGGGGCGGCGGCCAAGGGAGGGATCCCTCCTCCCCAAGGCACCTAGGAGGTGCCTTCCCCTCTTAGGACTCTTCCTTAGGGTTTCCCCCACCCTTAGGCGCATGGGCCCTAGGGGGAAGTGGCGCCCCAGCCCACTTTGGGCTGGATTCCTTCCCACTTCAGCCCATGGGGCCCTCTGGGATAGGTGGCCCCACCCGGTGGACCCCCGGGACCCTTCCGGTGGTCCCGGTACAATACCGGTGACCCCAAAACTTGTCCCGATGGCCGAAATAGCACTTCCTATATATAATTCTTTACCTCCGGACCATTCCGGAACTCCTCTTGACGTCCGGGATCTCATCCGGGACTCCGAAAAACTTTCGGGTTACCGCATACTTATATCTCTATAACCCTAGCGTCACCGAACCTTAAGTGTGTAGACCCTACGGGTTCGGGAGACATGCAGACATGACCGAGATGACTCTCCGGTCAATAACCAATAGCGGGATCTGGATACCCATGTTGGCTCCCACATGTTCCACGATGATCTCATCGGATGAACCACGATGTCAAGGACTTAATCAATCCCGTATACAATTCCCTTTGTCTATCGGTACGATACTTGCCCGAGATTCGATCGTCGGTATCCCGATACCTTGTTCAATCTCGTTACCAGCAAGCCTCTTTACTCGTTCCGTAACACATCATCCCGTGATCAACTCCTTGATCACATTGTGCACATTATGATGATGTCCTACCGAGTGGACCCAGAGATACCTCTCCGTCACGAAGAGTGACAAATCCCAGTCTCGATTCGTGCCAACCCAACAGACACTTTCGGAGATACCTGTAGTGTACCTTTATAGCCACCCAGTTACGTTGTGACGTTTGGCACACCCAAAGCACTCCTACGGTATCCGGGAGTTGCACAATCTCATGGTCTAAGGAAATGATACTTGACATTAGAAAAGCTTTAGCATACGAACTACATGATCTTGTGCTAGGCTTAGGATTGGGTCTTTGTCCATCACATCATTCTCCTAATGATGTGATCCCGTTATCAATGACATCCAATGTCCATGGTCAGGAAACCGTAACCATCTATTGATCAACGAGCTAGTCAACTAGAGGCTTACTAGGGACATGGTGTTGTCTATGTATCCACACATGTATCTGAGTTTCCTATCAATACAATTCTAGCATGGATAATAAACAATTATCATGAACAAGGAAATATAATAATAACTAATTTATTATTGCCTCTAGGGCATATTTCCAACAATACATCAATGATCCGCCATAGTTTTTGTGGTGAACAACTACTCTTTCATATGTTAGGCCAGAAATTATCCACCGCGGGGTTGATGATCACCATGGGTGAGTCGGACGCGGGTGCAAACGAATGAACCGGCCACGGCGTTGTAAATCGGTGCGAACAGGGAGAGTCGGCAGCTGCGTTGTAAGCTGATGCGGATGAGAGAGTCGGCTGTGGGGGCGGACGAGGGACTTACCTGTGGTATTGTAAACCGACACAGACGGATGAAACGGCTGTACATTGATGTAGACCAGACTATGGGGGACGGCAGCCTGTGTGCGCTTTGTTGGGCAATTCGCACGGTCCAGACGAGTTGATGCGGACTGGACTGCGGGAACTGCGGCTTGCATGCATGTCTGTCGAGCAGCGTGTCCTGTGTAACAATATTACAGGGCAGAGTAATTGTTCTTTGACAAAAAACAATAAGTATTAATATGATAAATTTAGATGGATATCACCTGATGTTTGTGAACGATAGATGATCTGTGCGTAAAGTCTGATAGTCAACCCGACACGTTGAATAGGCCGGACCGCAGGGCGGACAATAAAACGACCGCAACATCAGAGGCGGTTCGAAGAGATGAGTCGGTCGCAGCATTGTAAGCTGGTGCGGACAGACGAGTCGGCCGTGAACGCGGACAGTTAAGTCGGCGCGGGTATGGTCGAATGAACCGACGGTGCAAAATGATGATGCCGTGCACTCCGTATTCCCGGTATAATGCTATTTTTATAGCAGATGAATATTTTACCTGGTACTTTCGTCAGATGAAGATGCACACAACAATGGAGGCGGCAGCTCAGAGGCCGGCTCGTGAGATGTGCGGGGGAGACGATGACTCGCGAGCGGCTCAAGGCCGCGCAATGGCACGGCGGCTTGTCCATGGTGGCAAGTACACGCACGTGGGCTAGCAGCAGAGGCGAGTCGCACGGGTTGTGCATTGGAGATTAAACCATGGGCAGTACTCAATTATTTGATGGATCACTCTATGTGAACAACAGCAACGGAATAGTATTGCTTTTACAAGTACTTCAGATTTAACTTGGTCCTGACACCAGAAACAATAGCAGCAGAAGCGGGCCACCGCAGAAACGAGCCGGCGGAGGCGGACCGTAGCGGTGATGCCAGCCGGTGGAGGCGGAATCGGAGTCCAATGCATACCTGGGCTCTCTGACTTGTTGTTGGTTTGACTTTTCTTCTTGTGTTGATGGCTCAATGGATGGATCCCACGGGGTCTTGATCCTTGCCTGCACACGCACTTGTTGATTGACTGGATTCGATGGATCACTTTGCGTCAGTGGCGCACAACAGAACTCCAAACCCTAATTTGTTTTGAACTCAAAATTCATGCGGCCCGCTCCAACGTTGAACATCAAAATTAATTAACCCGGCCACGGCTTTTCCCCATACTGTTGCTCCACGCTAGTTCTTCATCCGTAAACCGCGAGCTTCTTGATCCCTGAAGTAGATCCCTCCAAGAACTCAACACCGCCATGTGCAGGCCCCACGATGGGCGCCAACTGTCATGGAATAATTACGTCAGATGTCCTAGTGTGAGGACTTAGTCGTGAGGCCAACGCATCTACGCGGTAGCTTGAAGGGGTTGGTCAGAATCGAGATACGCGGGCGGATCAACACACAAGACGAGGATTTAGACAGCTTCGGGCCCTGGGAAACATCATCCGGTAATAGCCCTACATGTTGTTTGAGGCTAGATCTCATTATGCTCATGAGGGAGTCGCCGTAAACCGGCGCTCCTAGTTGTGTCTAACCCTAGAGATTATCTTCTTGTTTATTGTTCGTCCCTCTTTGGGGAGCCCTGCCCCTCCTTATATAAGTTAGAGGGGCGGGTACATGTGGAGTGCTATTAGGATTAGGACTAGTCTACTTTCTAATACAAACTCGATACAAGTCCGGGTCTTAACTCCTTGTAAGGTAAATATTCCTCACGCCTTTCCTCTTAAACCGACCCACCATTAACATAAACCGGCTTTCTGGGCCTTGATCCTTGTCATCCGTCTGTCCCGCCCGCCAGGTTACCAGTGCGTCATAATGTTTAAACAGGTTGCTTGTAAACCGTCTGGTCAGTGCGGGTCGCCAGTGAATCGCCAAGTCCGGCCGGGTTATACTTCCAGCCGGGTTATGCCGCGGGGTATATCCCCGACAACTGTGTTGTTATCTTCCCTTCGGACAAGGAATATGCTTCTTTTTTGTTGTTGTATGTGTCATCAACTGTTATTGGCCAGTAATTGTTTCCTTTCTACCTCTTTTTTCAAACAAGGCTATCCATTTCACCTCGTTGCTATTGCGACCTTTTGGTGAACTGCACAAATCACTTTTTTGTTAAGAGTGTTTTGTGCAGTTGTACTAAAATGTCACACGGGCAACGTCTCTACATTTCAGTGCGACTGCACAAAGGGAGATTGGCTTTGCTCTATCCTCCTCATCCAACTCCGAGCCTAATCTTCTCCAACTATTTTCTTAATCTTCTCCAACTAGTTAGCCTTAAGAGAGACTACAAAGGTGATCGGGTTCTATTTGTGTGTTTATTATTTCATCAACAGTCCTGTATTATCGTAATCACACTTAATATCTTTGGAATAGGGATGCTCAACTCTATTTTAGTGGAACTACACAAAATGATCGGAATGTTGCATGCTCCAGACAGCTACTTTTTTCCCAACATGCCTTGTTCATTTAGACAGAGCTGGGGGACATTGTTGCCAATGAAAGCATGGATCGATTTTAATTTAACAACTTCTCACAACTTTGTCTTCAGTTGTGATGTAAATATTAGCTCTGATCTGCTAATCATTGAGATGAATTAGCAAGGAAGTTAGTTTTTATTGTTTCCAAAAGAGCATCGATGGCAAGACACACGAAACAAAAGCTGAAAGCTCAGAGCATTGTACAATTTCATGTCGCTCGATAATTATTTGTATAGTACGTCAATTATGTAAACAAAATGCTGGAAGCTTGATAGCATTGCTAGAAGCCTCTTCAGCATCTGAGTCCATGTGCCATGCACAAAATTATACTCCTCCATTCCTAAATATTTGTCTTTTTACAAATTTCAAATGGGCATATTTTAGAGTGTAGATTCACTCATTTTGCTTCGTATGTAGTCACTCGTTGAAATCTCTAGAAAGACAAATACTCCGGAGTATATTTAAGAACCGAGGGAGTAGTGCACAACCGCATGAGAGACTCAGCCCGGTCGTTGCGCCGCATTAATAGTGAGTAATGAGCAGTCAAATCATAAGCCCCACCTTTCCCACTGTAAGTTGCTCGGAATACGTAACCATCAATACGGTCTTCTTTGAATCCGCTCATACTACTCCATCCGTCACTGTTTATAGAGCGTGCTTCAAAAAAAATCTCTAGGACCAAGGCGACTAGCGATCGGCCTAAAAAATAGCATTGGTAGTTATAGCATGGCGTCTATTACTAGAGGAAATAATGCGTACACACATGCATGCAGTGCTTCCACCCCGAGAACACACATGCATGCACTTACTCCACTCCTAGTACATCGAGCGAAAATTGTGGACTTGATTGCGGTTACCATGCCCTAATTAATCGAGCATTAAACTAAATACGTCTAAAGTCTCTCTGGTGGTGGAAATGCATTAAGAGAAATGCATCAGAATGAAGCGTGCCCTATAAACTATGACGGAGGGAGGAGTAGTATGAAGGTGCAAAACCAAGTACGCGTATGGCTAGTCAGTCAACGCACCTCCTCTTGGCATATCACTGACATGTGGGACCGGCGTGTGAGCAAACCGATCTCAATTGATGGCAACCCGCCGTTCCTTGAGAGAGATGAGGAGCGAGAACACACAGATGGGCTCGCATGGAGGCCAAGATATATTCGAGCATGGTTGATTGATATCATCATTACATGTTCGATGTTTTTTAATACTATACTATTGGGCTGCCGTTTTCCGCCATTCTCCCAAATAAATGTGTACTTTATCAGATATTAAAATAAAATAAGAGTATAGACGCTCCACCATGCAGTTCTAGTAGTAGTACTACTCATACTACTAAACCTTGCACTTGCCTCTACACCTCTTCGTGAAGTAGAACAATGATGGTACTCCGCATGTTGGGTACTATAGTGTATGCCTCTGGCAATCTAACACCGAATGAACTGATGCTGGTCCACCGCCTGGGCGAGGGTAGGTTGCATTAGTCAAAAGGCGTCAGCGAGCTTTACCTTGTCCTGCAAGCTTCTCCCCATTCTGCGAGTTGACGGGACACACCAAAAAGTAGTGCTAGTCCATACTCCCTCCTTTCCGGTTAATATGGCTTAATCTATTTTGTGGGTAAATGAGAGAGCTTTATTCATATATAAGCATTCTTAGGACGATCAGCCAAGAGAATGGTCACTAGGAAGCGAGGTACCCCGCAAAAAATAACAAGAAGGAAACGAGGTGTTTCATCAAGCCAGCTATCGGCCACATTCAAAGTGCAGCAAGCACGGTTCGGACAAAGATGCGCTGCAAGGTTTGCTGACCTGTTTACATGTTGAATAACAAAAAAAGAGGAAATATTATCGGACGCTCCTATTTGTAACAGGGTATGAGCCAAAATTAAGCGAGAATTGTGGCGAGTGTTCCATGCAATCAACTTCCATTATCACATGCGAGAACACTCGAAGAGAACCAAATGTGTTGAAGATTGCTTTATCACATTTTTAAAATATAATAAGGGTGCAGACGCTCCTCCATCCAGTTCCTAGTAGTATAGTACATACCTCTATAGTAGTAGTACTTGTACTCGTAAACTTTGATCTTGGTTGTTTGCCTCTTCAGGAAGTCGAACAATAATAGTACTAGTATAGTGTATGCTTCTGGCAATCTGACACCTAATTAACTGTTGCACGTCCACCGCCTGAGCGAGGGAGAACTTGCATTAGTCAAAAGTTTCTCCTTGTCCTGCGAGCCACTGCACACAAGCTTCTCCCGTCCTGCAAGCTTCTCCTCATTCGGAAAGTTGACGGGACACAACAAAGTAATGCTAGTCCATACTGCCTCCTTTCCGGTTAATATGGCTTAATTTAAAATGAGATAAATACACTGTCTGTCACTGTATATTTGTAAAAATACGGTCAGTGGACTTCATAATGCACTCATTGCGCTCAATATATACATTTTCTGGTGTTTATACGGTTACCCTGGCTGAGTATGTGTGTGCATGCACGTGTAGGTTGAGCACTTGAGCGTGACCGTGTGTGTTCCGTCATGTGCTCGGACATGCATCCATTAGGGCGTCGCGTGCGTTTTTGCGTCCATGTGTACGTGTGACTATTGCATGCATGCATGAGGTTGTAGTCCCTCACATTCACATGCTCATAAGTCAATGCTTTGTCAAAACGTTGCATGCAAGGTTTAATCATTCATTGTTCATGCATGCATTCCTGATATTAATACGTTGGTAAAGACAACTTGTTGAGGAAAACGAGCCCATGAATTGAGTACAAAGGGGACCAATAAGCTAGGACGAAGGGAGTACCAGTAGTGAACCGGAAGGAGGGGGTAGGTACTAGTAGTACAGTACTACGTAACAACATGCAGTAACAAAATTCCTCTATGGGCATCATGTCTACGTGTCATGCAAGAAAATAGAGAGAAGTACAAGTGAGACTTAGGAATGGTCATACACGCAGGGGGGTACGTGTAGGGGCCACTAAGGAGCAGTCAAATCACACAGTAAGTTAGTCGGAAGAAGCAACCATCATTTCACTCTTCAATGACATGTATGCAATATAAAATGGTTGATATGGAGAGAAAAGGAAAACCACTATATATACACTAGCAGGAGCCTAAGCTACAAGCCTGCTTGCTTGGGTTGCTCTCGTCACAAGCATAGAACGATGGTGGCCACACCGCTGGCCCCATATCTGGCCTGATCCCGCTGCTGGGGGAAGGGAACAATCTTCCGCGTAGACGTGGTCGACATCGGCGACGGAGAAAACCCACAGTCGGTGCGTCCCAATCGGGGGTCCCCGCGGTATGGGCTGATGATGCGTCCCAACCGCCCTTCTAGCTACAGCCTGACGTCCAGGTAGTACATCTTCCTTTTGGAGCCGGCTTACTCCACTGCCGCAGCTCCCCACATAGCTCCAAAACGGTTGCGTTGGAGATGCAGTCATCTTTCACGTTGGTGCAATTTTATTACACAATTGGCTATCAACCAAATGTTTCCTCAAAGAAGGATCGAAGTTGGTACTAAGAGCATAAGTTTTGTATTGATTTCTAAGCCTTCTCACAACTTTGTCTTCAGCTCCCCTGATGTGGCATGCCCTACTGCAAACATGACTGGTACACAAGTCATGGTGAGTACGTCGATCAATGACAAGGGGTTGCAGGCGACTTCGGTAGTCGTCAACAGAGGGGTACAAACGGAGGATATTATAAATGAGGCAGCGACAATGCATGTGGATGAGGCGGATGTCGGAAAGAAAGTTAACCGAGACGAGGATGAACAAATTATGAAGGTGATGACACATCTTAGCAAAGGAAAATATGGAACCTTGCATATTCTATGTGGTCCAGGATTTATGCTAGTTATACATAAAGAAAGAGTGCATGTTAAATGTGAGAGCGTTGCTGGTTTAAAGGAGACCATGCAAGTGCATGCACGCACAAAACTAGAAAAGATTTGTTTGTTTTCTAACCAACCTGCAAAAGAATATCATGGATGCCTTTGGAGAAATAATGGGACGTGGAAACCATGGAGGAAAAATAGGAAGAGGATCAGTATCCACGTGCATGCTACAGATACGTTTCCAAGTGAACCAACTGTGTACGTTTCAAAAAGAAAAAGAAAATAGAAGATTAGAACGTACACTCCAAGGAGATCGGCTGCGGTGCAACAAAACACGCGAAGGATGTTAATTCAATTACGTAAGATGGCCTGCGTGCCTTTTTTGGCCGACCAAGTATGAGTCAGTCTGTATCCTAGGTTATATATGTTATTTACTATTGAGACTTTTTGGGGTTAGACTATTTTTAGAGTTTAGACAACATCGTGTATCGACTATGAAGTGGCCCTCTGGGTGTTCGTCTTGTTTATCTTTGTGAAATTTTCTATTATTAATAAGATTACACTTTCGCGAGAGGATTCTCGTGATCGAGGATTTGCTAGCGATTGGCTTGAGGTCTGTCGGCGACGACGGATTACGTGCCGGTTACTTCTACTCTGACGGGAGGTGCCTTGTCAACCGAGGTATTGCTTGTCAATTGTTGTTACCACAGCTACAGGTTGTGTGTATCGCTCACGTAATTGGGAGCTTTCGTCGGTGGAATTTGCTCGAGGTTGTTGCATCGTGAAAGATCGGGACAAATCAGCGGCGCGTTCGGGGCTATGCCCTTATCAGGTGGTATCAGATTACTTGGTTTCTCACGGTGCAATATTTGTTTTCTTGATTGAGGATGTACGGCGACCCTGACTATTATGACTACAAGTCCCACAATGAAAAGTTGAAGACGCCAAAAATCACAGGGTGGTTGAAAAGTGATGCTACACCGAGAGAGTATTAATCATGGGAAAATATGATGGAACGTGCGTTTGACAAGCGCACTTCATAGGATTCTAATTTTGATGAGTTTATTGCTTTGGATCTTGCACTGGAGCGTGTGGATGATGAGTTGTATGAGTTGTGGCGTAAGGAGACACGTGACAAAAAGTTAGATTACTCGACGACTATTTGGAAGGATTTTCGAAACTTTTTAAGGGCAGATTTTTTACCTTCTCATCATGAAAGTATTGCAGTGCCCCGTGTGGCAACCATGGTGGCAGCTCAAGTGAAGGCATGTACTGAGAAAATCAAAGTCATGGAGCACAATGCTAAAATTAATAAGTTGGTGGTGAAGGGTGTCAACAAGTCAGAGGCCCTCGTGATTACTCCAAATGAGAAGGAAAAAACAGTACCTGGTGTTCACAAGGTTCCAGAGGCACATGTGGACATGGCAATAAAAGAGGAAGCATCAGCACCAATGAATGGGTTGAGCATACAACTGAAGAGGGTACACAATGGCAACAATAATAAGGTGGATAAAGGGCAGCGGTGGAGTTTATTTCAGACTCAGTGTGACATCAAGGGAACGACATGTAAATTGATTATTGATGGAGGTAGCTGCACCAATGGGATCAGCAAGACATTGGTGGAGAAACTTGGCTTGTCCACATGGCGATATGATGCACCACATCGTTTGGAGTGGTTGAATAATTGTGGGTAGCTCAAAATTACACATAAGGTGCGTGTGCCATTTAAAGTTGGATAGTATATTAATGAGGTGGAATGTGACGTTTTGCCATTAGAAGTTGCTTGGACGATCATGGCAATACGACCGCAATGCAACACATGCCGGGAGGATGAATACATATACTTTTGTTCATGATGGGAAACAAATGACACTAAAGCCAATGGAAGAGACATCGATTTGCTCAGATGTCGTGCTGACAGTATGGAAAGAGAGAGTTTTGTATAACAGCTCGAAACCGAGGACGGTTTCCTTTCAAGAGAGGGAGGATGATGTGGCATGCCCTACTGCAAACATGACTAGTACACAAGTCATGGTGAGTATGTCGGTCAATGACAAGGGGTTGCAGGCGACTTCGGCAGTCGTCGACAGAGGGGTGCAAACGGAGGATATTATGAATGAGGCAGCGACAATGCATGTACATGAGGCGGATGTCGGAAAGAAAGTTAACCGAGACGAGGATGAACAAATTATGAAGGTGATGACACATCTTAGCAAAGGAAAAGATGGAACCTTGCGTATTCTATGTGGTCCAGGATTTATGCAAGTTATACATAAAGAAAGGGTGCATGTTAAATGTGAGAGCATTGTTGGTTTAAAGGAGACCATGCAAGTGCATGCACGCACAAAACTAGGAAAGATTTGTTTGTTTTCTAACCAACGTGCAAAAGAATATCATGGATGCCTTTGGAGAAATAATGGGACGTGGAAACCATGCAGGAAAAATAGGAAGAGGAGCAGTATCCACGTACATGCTACAGATACGTTTCCAAGTCAACCAACTGTGTACGTTTGGAAAAGAAAAAGAAAAATAGAAGATCAGAACGTACACGCCAAGGAGATCGGCTGCGGTGCAACAAAACACGCGAAGGATGTTAATTCAATTAGGGCATGTACAATGGCGCTATCTTACCAGTGCCACGTAGGATAAGTGATGAGGTGGAGGAGAGAGAACTCATAAGAAAAGGCTTGTCCTTTCTTATTTAAGAGAACACAAGAGATGATCTCTTAGCATAATATGTCTCGCTACGTTTTTAGGAATGACTAGTTATTGAAGATAAGGCTAAGAGATGACCCATTGTAGATAAAATGTTTTGTCATCTCTAAATTACATGCAAGACTTAAGATAAGACTACCTTATCAACCATTGTACATGCCCTTACGTAAGATGGCCTGTGTGCCTTTTGTTTTTCTTGGCCGACCAAGTATGAGTCGGTTTGTATCCTAGGTTATATATGTTATTTACTATTGAGACTTTTAGGGATTAGACTATTTTTAGAGTTTAGACAACGTCGTGTATCGACTATGAAGCGGCCCTCTGGGTGTTTGTCTTGTTTATCTTTGTGAAATTTTCTGTTATTAAGAAGATTACACTTTGGCAAGAGGATTCTCGTGATCGAGGATTTGCTAGCTATTGGCTTGAGGTCCGTCGGCGACGACGGATTACGTGCCGGTTACTTCTACTCCGACGGGAGGTGCCTTGTCAACCGAGGTATTGCTTGTCAGTTGTTGTTACCACATCTTCAGGTTGCGTGTATCGCTCGCATAATTGGGAGCTTTCGTCGGTGGAATTTGCTCGAGGTTGTTGCATCGTGAAAGATCGGGCTAAATCAGCGGCGCGTTCGAGGTCGTGCCCTTATCATCCCCTGTAATTTTATTTGTCCATCTATTAACTTTGATTAAAAAATGGTGTGGACTAAAAACCCGGATGGGCGTAGTAGCCCTCCATTTTTATTTACTCTGCATATTATATTTGACTGAAGTCAAACTTTGGAAAGTTTGGCCAAGTTTAGGCCGAACACAACGAACCATAATTATTGAGAGAGGGCAAACTATACATACTCTCAAACCTTTCCAAAAATTGAAATTAAAATTCTTTATTTGTACACACTCTCACATGTTTCCGATAATTTGGTGCATGTGTGGTTGTAGTGTACCGCACGTGAAGGACAGGAAGTGCAACCAGGATGCGTGGATCGTTAGTTCATCGAAGGTAGTAGTTTTCTTCACTAGTACGTTAAATAAAGAGTTTTGTTTCGTACTTACACAATTTAAAACGATTATTATGGAGAGAATAAGAAAACCGCTCCGCTATATATTAGTAGTATACACGAGTACTATATGGACACAGCTTCATTGACTTAATGCACCTGCCTTTGGGTGTATGACAGGTGGGCCCAACATGTGGCTGGCCCACCTGTCATACAGCCAAAGGCAGGTGCAGTTAAGGCACCGGAGCTCAGTCCGTAATATAGTATATATGTAGTACACTATATAAGCTGGAGCCTCAATGCTTGGTCGCTAGGGTTTGCTCTCTCCACACTCTCGCTGCACTACATATATATACACGCTAGAGGCTTAGCGTTCCTTTGCTAGGGTTTGCTATATTCATAGTCTCTCACCCTCTTCACTAGATCTAAACAAGACTGTTTTGTTACCCTGTCTCTCTCCTCCCTCCTCATAGCTTGTGAAGGAGGTGTCCGGATCTCACCGCACCGGGAAGGGGGAAGGTGCACGTTCACTCTATCACCTTCGGCATGGGAGGCAATCCACTGCCGGTTGCGTTGTTCTCTTTCACCCAGCGCCTATGCGGGAGGGCCACCGACCCCTTCTTCCTCGCTGTCGTACGTAGTGTGGGCAGATTCGGCCTCCCGCCGCACGCCTTGCCACATCCCGATGACCCTAAGGTATAAGTTTCTTTGAAACCGTCATTGCTCTAGCTGCATGTAGATCTTTTTCAATTCTGTAGTCGAATCTAGGTCTTGGTTCAAAGAGGAAAGAAGGGTGCGGTGGGGGGGGCATGAATCTAGGACGTGGTTCAATGAGGAAAGGAGGGAGGGAAAGTAGTAGATTGGCTATCCAGCCGCTTTGTTTGTCGAAAAGGGAAAAATGGGGTAACCCAGTACACACATATGTAAGGAACCAATCTCTTTGTTGAAAATGGAAAGAAACTGGGGGGTTGGGTAGTTTGTGGAGGACTAGATTTGCTGCCCAGACATGATGTAGCGACCCGACCTCAGACAGTCAAGTCTCTGTGCTTAAGTGTCATCCCTGGATCAGTATGCTGACACACATAGTACTCGAGGATTTATAACAGAGGTAAATCACATGTATAAAGTAACATAAATACTATTACCTCAATCCAAATAGCGGTAGTAAAACAACAAGGTTGTGGACTCCCATCAACACCAACGACAAAGTTGAGTGTAGAAATCGTAACCCTAACGTATCAGTTACTCGTTGTAAGGTTCCTGCAAACATGAGACGTTGCATACATGTAGGTCGGTACATTGAATGTACTGGCAATTTAACACTGTAGAGCAATGCTTAATAATGGCTATCACTACATGCATATTTGGCTGGTGGAGGCTCTAAGATTAATTTTGCATAAAGCTAATTTTTCCCTACAACAAACGAATAAATTTTATTTAACTACAAAGTTTGTTGAAATCATTGAGAAGGTTCCTCCAACTCAATCCCAAAATAATAATTATAACCCAACAAATTAATTAAGTAAAGTGATGAGATCAAATCAATAATTCAAGTACCAGATACTCAAGATGTCCATAATCGAGGACATGGCTAATCATCATTAGTTTGTACTCTCTGCAGAGGTTTGTGCACTTTTCCCCACAAAACTCAATCTCCTCCGATGAATTTATCGCACTACATGTTGTTTGAGAAATGGATGATCGAGACACAGTCTTTCCGAAGCATTAACTCTTTACTCTAGGTAGACAATACCAACTACTTTCCCCCTACATCTGCTAGTCTACCACTGAAAGAGGTCACACAACATACTCAACTATGCCAGAGCCCATAATGGCTTGTGGCTGCACATGGAAGTTTCTAGCATGAATAATCTTATGATCCCTTTGAGCCTGGGCGGCATTCCATAGGGTAATCACACGGGTACTCCGGGATCCCCTTGGGCAAGCACTGGGTTCTCTAGGTGGCCAGGCAAACCACTGGGTGCTCCAGGGTGCCCCAACCAATCCACCCAGATGTGTATTAAAGTAGCCACCTTAAGTTAACCCTTAGATATAAATAACTCTCACATCTTTCATGAATCTCATGAACCAAACCACGTCTACAAGCATAGCAAAGCAGTATAAGCATAACGTAGTAACACCCAGGGTTTGAATATAAGACAATAGGTTCCTACCTCATCAACTACTTCCCAAATACCCACAAGTTAACACATCCTACTCATGAAATGTTTGAGGGTGAAACTAATGCATAAAAACTGGGTATGAAAAATATGATCAAAGTGTGAACTTGCCTTGTACTGTTGATGAAGATGATTCACACTCATAACTCTTGATAGTTCTACTCGTCAAACTTCAGTCAATCTATAGTGAGCAAGCAATTGCATACATAAGCACTCATGCAAAAGAATCGAAGAAAAGATCTCGGAGAACTTTGAAAATAGGCAAATAGCTCTTGCAACATAAAACAATTTCTAACAGTACCAAAATTGGGTGAATTTGGCCTTATCAGAAAGTTTAGGTCAAGAGCTTCAATTAGCAAACAGAATCAATTAAATCGGAGTTATAAAACTCGAGTTATGAACAAAAGAAGTTTGAATTCAAATCTATTTGAAACCAAATTTTAAACTTTCAAAAATATGTTTAATTTGTTTTACAGGATAGAGGGGATCATAATGAAGAAGTGGGCGTTAGTTTCGTTGGATTTGGAAAAATGGTGTAAAAGTTGTGATCGTTTGAAGATCAGGGGCTAAACTGTAAATAAACTAATTGCATCTAAGTCCCTGGCTGAAAATAAAAAGAAAAAGGGAAAAATCTACCGATTGAATGTTCGCTACAGAGACCTAAGCGATAAAAGTGTTCGCTGCAATGACCTAACCAGCGAACGTTCACTAACTAATAGAAAACGTTTTGAAAAGAAAAAACAAAACCTAGATCTAATCTGAGCCGTTGGTCTTTGATCTAACGGACGAGGGGAGCCCGGGGCTTACCGTGGTGGCGCGGTCGTTTGCGTTGGAGAAGACGGCGGCGGGCGGCTCGGGTGCGAGCGGGGCGGCTGCCCTGGTGGTCGGCGGCATCGGGCGGAGGCACGGGGAGGCGCGGCGCGATGCGGCGGTGACGACGATGGTGATGGCAGCGGTCGAGGGCGACGGAGTGGAGCGGGTGGTGGTGGTGGATCTCGTTGCAGCGGCGGCTTTGGCGAGCGCGGCGAGTCGGGAGGAGAGAAGAGGGGACCGGGGCCGGCCTTATAAAGGAGGGGCAGCCTCGGGTGCGTGGAGGAGGCAAGGGAGGAGGCGGTGCAGGGAGTCCGGAGGCGGCACGGAAGCCGAGGTGATGACGGCGTGCGGCGACAGGTCTCCTCCTCGGGGAGAGAGACGACGCGCGGGACTGGGCCGTGGCCTGGCCCGGTTGGCTGGGCCGGCCCAGTTCGTTAGAGAAGTTTTAAAAAAACACAAACAAACGAAAATAATAAAAACAAAATAAACAAAAATATTATATAGGCATATAATATATCAAAATTTTCAGAAAAAGATTTTCTATAAAATGAACATTTCTCTAGCATCAAATAAAATAATCCAACAGTGCTACTGCTACAATAAAACCTCATAAAAATCATTTTAAAAATACCAAAATGATTTCAAATTTATTTCTCTCCAATTTTCTACTGTAGGGAATCATTTTACCCTAATTTCCATAAAATAATTTGAATAAAATCCAAATAACTCCGAAATGAAAATAATAATTTTAAAGGGACTTCTACATTTGATTCTTTGAAACTCCCAACTCATCTTTCATATGTTTGAAGAAGTCATTTTAACTTCTCTCATGAAAATCATTGAGTTGCTTAAAGTTTCTGAATTTGAAATATTTTCAAATGGAATTCAAATCTTTTCAAAACCCTTTTTAATTTATTTAAATGGAAGAAGTCATATCATCTTATCTCTAGGGATTTGTAATGAAATAAATTTGAATTCATGAAGATCAAAATGCAAAGTGAAAGTTTGGGAAGTCCTTTTATTCGCTCTCATTTAACTTACAAAACTTTCAAATTTCACTCAATTGCACTCAAGCAACCACACCACAAATCAAACAATTAATCGAAACTATTTATTTAATATAACATTCCAAAATTTAGAATTTTGGGATGTTACACATGATACTTGTTGCTTTGTTACAACAAACTCTGCGTCACCCCCTTTATAAGTAGATGGAAGCACATGGTGTTGTTGCGCCCACTCTCCCCTGGAATTGTTTATGCCTTTTCTTAATCTAATGCCGCTGGTAAAATTAAGCAATGCCGCTCTCAGAATTAACTACTGAACTGTTTTAAGAGAATTTCTCTGTTAACATGAATCAATGCAACCGTTTTAGAAATGCTACTATCCTATACTTTGTTTTCCATCAAGATAAGGTAGATGCTTCTTTTTGTGGCCGCATGTTTCATCCTCCTTTATTGGCCGGTAATTTTTTCCTTTTTTGCCTCTTTCAAAATAGGGATATCTATTCAACTTGTTGCTATAGCAAACTTAAATTTCACACTGGCAACTTTGCTTGATTTCAGTGCAACTGCACAAAACGAGATTGCATTTCCTATTCATGTTTGTAGATTCATATCTTATCTTGGTCGTCTCATGAAAGGTCAGTACAGGCCTTCATCCACATGATTCAGTGTGCTTTGAGATGTTGTGCTACTTGTATTGGTAATGTTTTAAATAAATGATGAATTGAAGCTATTGTATTGATGTCTCTTCCCATTAAGCAGTGAACAAAAATGAGACCAACCCAAACATGATGATTGTTGCTTTGTTACAACAAACTCTGCGTCGCCCCCTTTATAAGTAGATGGAAGCACATGTTGTTGTTGTTCCCACTCACCCCTGGAACTGTTTATGCTTTTTGTTAATCTAATGCCGCTGGTAAAATTAAGCAATGCCACTCTCAGAATTAACTACTGAATCTTAGTTCAAAACTGCAACACTTGTTAGGTATTGGCGGGATTACCATTTTTGTGGCCGCTTGTTTCATCCTCCTTTATTGGCCAGTAACTGATTCCTTTTTTGGCTCTATTAAAACATGGATATCTATTGAACTTGTTGATATTGCGACATTTTACTTCGCTTAATTTTGGTGGAACTGCGCAAAATGAGACCGGATTTCCGTATATGTGTTGAGATATCTTTTAGGTCTTCCTCACGAGTTGTTTCAAATCTTGGTCTTGAAAGGTCAGTACCGACTTTCCCCAGAATTAACTACTGAATCTTAGTTCAAAACTGCACCACTCGTTAGGGATCGGCGAGAGTACCATTTCTCTTAGGGATCGGCCGGAGTACATGTTTAAGAAATGTATTGTTTAGATAATGTCTCTATTATTATATATCAGGTACAATGTTTTAAAAATGGTACTATCCTACTTTGTAGTTCTTTCAACCTGTTTAACCAAGGTATTGTTAACATAATGGCTCTGTTAAAATGAATCTGTCGCATTGTTTAGGAATGGTACTTTTCTGCTTTGTCCTTCTTTATACATGTTGAAACAAGGCATTGTTAAGATAATGTCTCAGTTAATATGAATGAATCACATTGATTGAGAATTGCTACTCTCCTGCTTTGTTAAGATAAGGTAGATCAGTAGATGTTTTTCTTCTGGGAGTACAAGTCATCAACCATTATTTCTCAGTAATTGTTTCCCTTATACCTATTGTTGCTTATAGGGATATCAAAATTAAAGCTCAGTTTTATTCCGACTTTGATTTTAGTTGAACTGCACAAAAGGAGCCAATGTGTCTAAGGCAAACTGCTACATTAGTGGGTCCAGTTGGTCTTACCACTTTGCGGAAAGAAGCAATCACTGTTTGCACTACATTACACAAGGAATGATCGAGAAGCTTTATAGAGTATTAGTAGACGCTGGTGACATGACTAGTCTGCAGAGAGCATAGGAAACTCTACAACACGTGGAGTGCACTCAGCAAAAAGTTCCCAAACAAGTACAAGAAGCCAGGACAGGACTCCAAATCTGCCAATGTCATTCTAAGCAACAATGATGGGGCATCTAGGTATGGTAATCTGTTTACCGTACTTTCAGTTTGTTAGTCCACCGATTGGAGGGTTGACACTGGGCCAATATTCATGAGTGTGCTGATGTGTCTTTGTTTTCTTGCAGCATATAAATACAAAATCCATAGGGTTGCTCAGCTTGATTTTATTGGAACTGCACAAAATGTTCACATGGTTTGTGTCCTCCATAATACTTCATCATGCACAATACATCGAATGGTTCTCTAATCATTCATCGTCACCTTGAGCCACTAGACTATATGTTTGAATGGAGATGCCAGCGTCGGCCATTAAGAAGGGTAAGAAGAAAGACAAAAGAGAGATGGCTGCTTTACTTGTGGTTCGGAGGAACACTGGGCAAAGAAGTTCCCAAACAAGTACCAAGAAGCCAGGAAAGGACTCCAAGTTTGTCAATGTCACTCTAAGCAACAATGATGGGGCATCTGGGTATGGTAATCTATTTACTGTACTTTCAGCTTGTTAATGCACCGATTGGTGGGTTGACACTGGGGCCAATATTCATGTGTGTGTTGATGTGTCTTTGTTTTCTGGCAGCATATAAATACAAAATCCATAGGGATGCTCAGCTTGATTTAGTGGAACTGCACAAAACATTTAGATGGTTCATGTCCTCCATAATACTTCATCATGCACAATACACCGAATGGTTCTCTAATCATTCCTTGTCACCTTGAGCCACCAGACTATCAGATGACAAACTGATGACAAACCCTGCCCGTTCCACAATCATAGGCATTACGTATTTTGAATGGGAAAAGCTTGTCAAAGTTTAATCATTGATGTTAGCAAGATGACATTAGTTTAATATATTGGAATTGGAAAACCTTGTCAATTTTTGCTCATTGATGTTAGCCAGAAGACATGCATTTGATATTTTTGAGTGGGACGCCCTTTGTTGTGAACAATGAGGGAGTCTTGGACTAAGGGGTCCTCGGGCGTCCGGCCTGTTAGCCATGGGCCGAACCGATGGGCTATGAAGATACGACGACCGAAGACTGCACCCGTGTTCGGATGGGACTCTCCTTGGCGTGGAAGGAGAGCTTAGCGATCGCATAAGTAGATTCCTTTCTTTGTAACCGACCTTGTGTAACCCAAGATCCTCTCGGTGTCTATATAAACCGTAGGACTTAGTCCGGATGGGGGGCAATCATTACCATAGTCATATAGGCTAGGCTTAGGGTTTAGCCATCTTGATCTCGTGGTAGATCAACGCTTGTAATACTCATATTCATCAAGATCAATCAAGCAGGAAGTAGGGTATTACCTCCAAAGAGAGGGCCCGAACCTAGGTAAACATCGTGTCCCCTGTCTCATGTTACCATCAATTTTAGACGCACAGTTCAGGACCCCCTACCCGAGATCCGCCGGTTTTGACACCGACATTTGTGCTTTCATTGAGAGTTCCACTGTGCCGTCCTCAAAAGGTTTGATGGCTCCTTCTATCATCTACAGCGATGCTGTCCAAGGGGAGGTCTTCCTCCCCGGATAGATCTTCGTGTTCGGCGGCTTCGCACTGTGGGCCAACTCGCTTGGCCATCTGGAGGAGATCGACATCTACGCCCCTGGCCGTCAGGTCAGATTCGGGAGCTTGAACTATGTCGCGGATATCCGCGGAGACTTTATCTTCGACGGATTCGATACCACGGCAATCGCTCCCCGTCACCTCGATGAACATGACTTAGATCTGTCATCGGGCCATACCCAGGAAATTGCACCTGTAACCGCTCTAGCCTTAGAACCGGAGCAGGTCACGCCATTTGAGGACAGGAAGCTTAACCCTACCACGGAAGCCGCAGACTCCACAGTGTTGGAGACGCACACAGACCTAACCACTGTTAATGCATGTGCCACTGGAACCACAGGCTCGTTTCCAGTTATCAGTTCCGAACTATGTGCGTCCGCGCATGTCGAGCGTGATCGGTCATCTATCGGTGAATTCAGCGCCACAGACATCTTCTGGCACTCACCTTTGGGCAATGTGCTGAAGTCATTAAAAAATCTATCCTTAGCGGGGGATTCACAGCCAAACTATATCCAGTTCGAACTAGAAGCTGAGGACAGGGAATTTTTCTTCCCACCCGCCACCCACTTCATAGCCACTATCGATGACTTAACCGACATGCTCAATTACGGCTCCGAAGACATCGACGGTATGGACGACGATGCAAATGAGGAGCATGGCCAAAACCCGCCGTCTACTGGACACTGGACGGCCACTTCTTCGTACGATGTGTAGATGGTGGACACACCCAAAACAACCAACGACGATGACAAATAAAATCCAGTCGAGAATAAACCTCCCAAGACACTGCAAAAACGCCGGCGTCCTCGGCGCTGCTCTAAGTCACGTCGTTCAAAAGATAGCAATGCTGGCACCAAAGAAAATAATACTCCGGACGACGCCGAAAACAATGAAGACCTTGCTGAGGTAACATCCGAACAAGAGGAGCAAGAAAACGGGCAAGCTAGCCCCGACGAACAGGCCTTGCCCAATGACTCAGAGGATGGTAGTTATCGTCCGCTCTTCGAGGATGAGGAAAGCCTCGGCAACGAAGATTTCATCGTTCCTGAGGAACCTCTCGAGCAGGAGTGCTTCAAGAGCCAGCTAATAGCCGCCGCAAGGAGCCTAAAAAAGAAGCAGCAACAGCTTCAAGCTAACCAAGATCTACTCATCGACGGGTGCACTGATGTTCTGGCAGCCGAAGAATACGGCTTCAGATGCCCAGCCAAGAGTTACCTGAAGCGAAGGTTTCTACCTCAATTCGATAAAGAGGCGCCAGAGCCCAAACCTCCCTCGCGTAATGCGGCCGACCGACCACTATGCGGTCAAGACAGTGCGGCGGACCGACCACCTCGTGGTCGGGATAGAGCAGCAACTCAGGCCGAACAGCAGCCTGCCCCACCGCCACGTAACAATAGAGACAAAACAGTTCGGGGTCATACATACGACCTCCGACAGACCCTGGATAGTAGAGCAGGGTATACACGATTGATTTATGGATCGCGAGGACGTTCCTCGACACATGATGATGGCTACATATTCGTACGTGACAAACCTAGTCATGCCCGAGCCAACAACTGCAGACGGACTCCATCAGAGCTACGTCGCGATGCGGACAGGTATAGAGGCGCCGCACACCCTCTTTGCTTCACTGATGAAGTAATGGGTCACGAATTCCCCGAAGGGTTCAAACCCGTGAATATTCAATCATACGACGGGACAACTGATCCCGCGGTATGGATCGAGGACTTTATCCTCCACATCCACATGGCACGCGGAGATGACCTCCATGCTATCAAATACCTCCCACTTAAGCTTAAAGGACCAGCTCGGCACTGGTTAAACAGCCGGCCTGAAAATTCTATCGGCACCTGGGAGGACTTGGAAGAAGCCTTCCTTGACAACTTCCAAGATACATATGTCCGGCCACCAGACGCCGATGACTTAAGCCACATAGTTTAACAACCCGGAGAGTTAGCCAGGAAATTCTGGACTAGGTTCCTAACCAAAAAGAAGCAGATCGTCGATTGTCCAGATGCCGAAGCCCTAGCGGCATTTAAACATAGCATCCACGAGGAATGGCTCGCCCGCCACCTCGGCCAAGAAAAGCCAAATTCTATGGCAGCCCTTACGGCACTCATGACCCGCTTTTGCATGGGTGAGGATAGTTGGCTGGCTCGTAGCAAAAACATAGCCAGCGAGGCAGGCCCTTCCGAGGTCAAAAGCAGCAATGGCAAGCTCCGATGTAACAGACACAAACGCTGAAGCAATGGTGATAATACCGACGACACTACAGTCAACGCTGGATTCAGCGGCTCCAAGTCTAGCCAGCGGAATAAACCATACAAAAGAAACAATCAGGGACCATCCAGCCTGGACCGCATACTCGATCGCCCGTGCCAGATACATGGAACCCTAGACAAACCAACCAATCATACCAACAGAGATTGTTGGATTTTCAAACAGGCCGGCAAATTAAACGCCGAGAACAAGGAAAAGGGATCACAAAGCAAGGACGACGACAAGGAGTCCCAGCAACCGAACACAGGGGGACAAAAGAAGTTTCTCCCTCAAGTCAAAACAGTGAACATGATATATGCTACACACATCCCCAAAAGGGAGTGCAAGCGCGCACTAAGGGACGTCTACGCGACAGAGCCAGTCGCCCCAAAATTCAACCCATGATCGTCATTCCCGATCACCTTTGATCGTCGGGATCATCCGACTAGTATCCGTCATGGTGGCTCAGCCGCGCTAGTCCTCGACCCTATCATTGACGGATTTCACCTGATGCGTGTCCTTATGGACGGGGGTAGTAGCCTAATCTGCTCTATCAGGACACAGTACGCAAAATGGGCATTAATCCATCACGGATCAAACCCACAAAGACTACCTTCAAAGGAGTCATACCAGGTGTAGAGGCCCGCTGTACGGGCTAAATCACGCTCGAGGTTGTCTTCGGATATCCAGACAATTTCCGAAGCGAGGAGTTAATCTTCGACGTAGTCCCCTTTCGCAGCAGCTATCACGCAATGCTTAGACGGACTGCATTCGCCCGATTCAACGCAATGCCACACTATCTTTACTCCTATAAAAAGCTGAATTGGTGATGATGGTGTGCCTGCCATCCTTCAATTACAGTCGTCGGATCTGCATCTAACGCACGTGAAGCACTCTGTGAAAATTTTGCAAAAAGACCCCCACTGCTCCGTCACCCATTTGCAGCTAACCCCAACTCTCCAGAACAATCCAGTGTATTCCACAACTCACCTAAGACCTGACCATCCAAGGAAATAGCCGCCGTAAGAACCATCGACCGACAAGATTGGGGATCTGTCACGGTGGCCGATGCCGGCGCCATCCACCCCAGCACCTCTCGTCCCACCGCCCACCACCACCACCACGAGCACCTCCTGCTCGCCGTCTCCTCCTCCCCTTACCCGTCTGCTCCGAAGCCGACCTCGGCAAGCACGCCGTTGTTGCTGTCCACCGACGACTCTCCTGCCTCCTCTGTGGCTGCCGGCCGAAGTCCCTCTGCCTACTATCACCATCACCCCGTCCTCCTCGCCATCCCCTTCACACCCCATCTCCCGCGATGGCACCCCTCGCATGTATGCCGTCGGTTGCGTCCATGGCTCCAACACCCCTCGTTCCTCCTCCCTTTCTTGCTACAGCAGGCTCACCACCACACCCCACACCTCTCCCTCATCTCCTCCACCCTCTCCCTCATCTCCTCCGATGCTAACCTCCACAGTTACGGTGGATGCGCCTTGCTCATCCTCGGCGACTGTGCTGCCACCATCTGCTGATTTCCCCTCTCCACAGATGCGCTCCATGGCATATTCTATTGTGATGGTTGACATGGAGGTGCTCTGCTTGGCTACTGCCTACCCTTCCCACAGCTCATTTTGCCCACCCATGGCGCCTCTCAAATTAGATGGGACTTACTCTGCTCGAATTACATCCCAAGAAGTGTGTCACATGCTCTCACATCTTTAGAGCCGCTTTGCCTTCTGATCTACTTCATCAAGGACCAAGCTATTAGGTATGGTGTGTTGATGGAAGAGTAAAAGCTCGTCTATCTCTCGTCAAGTCATGTTCATCTGGTTAGGCAATCCTTACTTGTGCAATTGCAGAGATGTGGAATGTTTGGTTTCAAAATTACTTATCCACAATCTTATTCTAAAATGAATGAAACTTAATTATTACTTTATTAGTGAGGAATTACAAGCGATGAATGAAACTATGAATAAGAATGCAGTAGAGGAATTGATTTTGATATCACGTAGGCCCTAATTTTGTGTTAAAGAAGTCGATGACAAAACTGGAAGATGCATGTCATTGCATTAGATGTTGATGGACTACCTTAAATTTTTAATTCTATAGGTTGTTGGGCACTCCAAATGCAGATGTTTGGACAAGAATAGGCAAGTTTCCGATCTTACGAGTACCCTCAATGCAAGGTCTCAAAGTTGTCTACTGTAATTCCCAGTGGTGATAAACTGACAATGTCTACAATTAAATATTAGGCCATAAGTTTTAGTAATTCCATAAGATGCAATGCTAACTAGATGCTTCAGCCTTGCTACTTCTACTTAACAGAATTTTTGAGGGAATCAATAATTAAATCCAATAAGTTTACCCATATACTTCTATTTGGCTTTTCAAAATCCAGGAAATCTGGACCATTTGCATACCTATGTTTGCTATGTTGCTTGCTACATCCTATTCAATTTTTTTCTTGAGGCATACTTCGGTTATAATTATAAGATAAGCTATTCTAATTGTGAAGTGTTCCTCCATTTTATTTTGCGAAAGAAAGCGTTCCCCATTTTGAGCAAGTCCGAACTCTGAATCATTGCCTTTGACCTTGTTGCAGAAATCAGGAACTTCTAATGTCCGGAACATTTCTCTACTACACTGCTACTTCAAAAAGATTAATAGCCTAAAGATTTGTTTCGGTGTCAGTTGCTGCTTTCATGGCCCTCGAAGAAGAACAAGTCCTAACCTTGTTAGTTGCCACCTACTGTTGTTTCCCCTTTCATGCCGGCGCGCTCACGGCCAGTTATGGTGCTATGCCCGGCTACCGCTTGTCCTTTCAAAACCTCACTGTGCCCACCCTTGTTGCCTACCAAATTCAATTTTTCTATGATCCAAATCCGCGCGCCTATGTCGAACTGTCTAGAAACCACTCTTGCAGCCCATTATAAATCAAGTGAGCAGGCAAATGGGACTCATGCTGCTCAAACCACATCCAAAGAAGCAACACGCTCAACACGCTCTGGTCATGCTCTTTGCCAAGGACCAAGGTATGCTGTGTTTTAGGCAATCCTTATTTGTGCAATTGCAGACATGTGTTTGTAGGGAAACTCTCTTGTCTCCTATGTTCAATAAATATATTCCAAGGTGTATTGTTTCTCTTTTTCTTTTCAACATTAGCTATTGGTTCCACAACAGTCAGCCGGTCACCACTGTAGCAATATTTGGTTCAATTCCATTTTTGGATTCTTCTTCTGGAATGGCTATGAACGAGAAGACATGCCATAGTTACTATTAGAGGAATTAACTTCAATATCATGTTGGCCATAATTTTCTGTTAATGAAGATTTTTAGTGCCCAAAAATTTACTAATGGTCACAATAGATGAGTATCGACATATACTACTATTAGACGATGACGGCACTTTTTTGGTCAAGTTGAACATCATGACGGGGAGTTGCAGTGGTTCTGTAACATGTAATTTTGTCATTTTATTATTAATGCATATTGATTGTTGGGTATTTCGAACTCTAGGTTGGTCTGTTTGCTATTAAAAGATCTGCATCTTAGTTCTAGGTGGATCAGCTTGTTTTAATGGAGTTGTTCAGACAGAAATTCCCAAGCTAGATTTGTTATATTTCCCTTTATATAAAATCACGTGACTTTGTCACGCATATGCACATATATACTCAGTATCACCTCCAACTACACTTGTATTTTTGTTCTCACCAAATCACTAAAATTTCTGGAAAAAAATGATTTACATGGCAGGTCCAAAAGATATTTGATAAGCTTAGGAGTTTCCTGGAGAAACCCTTGGATTTAGGAGTGATGCTGAAGAACTGCAGGGTCAAGAAAGCAGCGGGTCTATGCCCCAAATGTTACAGCCCTCGTGCCAACAAAGTGCTAAAGGAAAACAAAAAGTTTGTATCATGTACCTTAATGCTTGGTAAAACCATCTGCTTGCATATCCTGTTGGATTTCAAACTGACCAAATGGAGCATATTAGTGTTGTTGGATTTCAAACATCTGCTTGCATATCCTGTAAACATTCCAGCACCTTGCATCATACAGAACTAGCCTAAAGTGATATGCTTGATCTTCTATGCCTATTAGTGTTGTAAAGAAGGTGTTTATCACCAAGGAAGTTAATTATAATAAGCATCAGTATAGAAACAAATTTATGATGACTGAAATATTATGCTATAAATAGCTAGAAGATCCAGATCAAGCACAGAGTTCCTGGCTGGAAAATATATACTATTTTTTATGTTTTCCTCAAGTACCAGGCAGTGGCTTTGGTTTTCATCTTGATACAGTCAAATCTTGCTTTATATAGTGTAAGAGGGTGAAAGTTTTGTTCAAATAATTAGTATATATACTCACACAATGAATGCCCTCCAGCAGCATTGTCTCTAGTGCCTTGCTATACATTGAGCATTTTTTTGTAATACTTAACATAATCCAAGACACATATCAAATAAAGGGGGAAATCGTGCCTATATTTTTGTTGTATATACCAATATATATGTGACTATGTTTGAGACTTTAAAACACAGTTATTGATAATTTTGTTATTAAGCAGTGCTTGCAAGAGGTGAAAAATCAAAGAGATCACACCCCATTGGTAGAGGTGAGTGGACTGGAGGTGTGCGGTGCACTGAGAGGGCGTAAAGCCAGACTGATTTTCTATGCTTCAAAAGCTGTTATGTAGCTAAGTTAAATACTTTGCTTTTTACAGTGGAGATACTCTGTTATGTGGTAGGGGGGATATCTTGTTACTTCTGTCCTGTTCTTGTACATTTAAGCTTAATAACAATTGATTAAGTACAGTGTTGATTTTCCATGACGTGAAGTTCTTGATGGCGTGTTTCACGTGTCGAGGCTTATATGCTTCATGAGATGATTGGTTTTAAGAATATTTCATCGAAAAAATGATATCTCGAGAAAGATGAGAGATAAGGTGAGGAGGCGAGAGAGGTGCGGGTATCCTTTTGTAAAATTGTCATAGTTTACTTTACACCATCATCACCAACTTGGTTTTTTTTATAAGAGAAGAGTAGAGATAGAGAAAGTAACGTTCATATGCTAACATTCATTGTAATACAGTGAACAATAAAGACTGTTATGTATGCAGTAGTGATTGTTTGATGTATACAATATTTACTCTCCCTATCAATGGAATCAACAGCTTTTCCTTTGCGTTTAAGAAAAATTTGTTTTGGAGCTCAGGTCTTGCATGTTTTAGATATTTACATTCTATGAATAAACTTCCGACGAGAAGCGTTCATGATGCTTTCTATATTGTAGTGCCAATTATTCATGTACATGCAACACTATGAATTTTATATACTCTCTTATGTATGCAAGTTATAAATAAAGTGTTTATATTTGTGTTCTCTTCTTTCATGTGAGTTCTCTTGTATACAGAGATAAAGGTGGTCATTATTGCCGCAATTACTAAAAGTGTGTGGTCGGATTTTCTATTTAAAGTGAGTAATGAGAAAGCCGGGTAGGAAGAACAAAAAACCTTCCTGCAGGTGAAGATGGGGAAGAAAATGGTTGGCTTGGACGAAGCCAAAGGAGTCTGAAATCACATGTTTAATTGTGCTTGATGTGCGCCTATGAACAATATAACATTGTTTGATCACTGTCTAGGAACAATTTTTATTGTTCCGTAGGAATGTTTAAGCACACAATGTTTCACTTATCAATTGTGACCCCGTAGCATAGCACGGGCATCTTACTAGTGCTTATCTCAAGCTCAAGATGCCCGGTCCACGTGGCATCATAATAGTCAACGAAAATACGGAACGCTCCCTCCATACAAAGGAGCACACAGCTGCCTTAGCAGCAGAAGTACAGAGCGGCTTTCTCAAGCAGAACCTTAATTCGGCTGTCGAGCCCACGGACACCGTCAAGAGGGTCCGAACTACCCTCCAGCAGGACAGCTTGGCTCGTCAAGAGCTAGACTAGCAATTCGGCCTCCGTCTCAGTCCTAGCCAAGTAATGGCATTCACACCACGCGTACATAACTACGCACTCAAAATTCCATGGGCATCGACGGAGGCATAGCTAGTTTGTGATGCACAGTACGGCTCAATCGACACCGGATGCACACATACTTTCACTATTATTCGTTCCCTTTTCAGGTTTCAATCCTGCAGGCCCCATCTGATGGCCTGATCACCAGTTCTCTTGAAGGATAAACACACCAAGACGGCGAGGAACGCAGACGTATGGGGGATTTTCAAGGTGGTTTCCTTAACAATCACTCTACCTGTTTTTCAGGACCCACATGCAGCTCTCCCTTGGTTTTTGGCATGTTAAATAGGCTGTTGCTTATCGCACTACTTGTATTAATGCGCCTCGACGTATTAATCAAATTACAATGAAAACAGTTCGCGGCTAGAGCTTTAGGGCCCCAGCTTATCACCTTTGCACCCTTTCTGTTTTCTTTCTTTTTTTTCTTTCTTTTTCTCTTCTTCTCCCCTGTCGGTAACCCTATCAGGTAGCACCCGTACACTTCGGTACATTTGATGTTTGATAGGGGCTTCATAGCACCCCACACTACGGCAACAAAAAGTCCGAACATTTTTATGGTATAGTTCGGCACCCCGAATTTAGCACTATATGCATTGGCTCCGAATCATGTCTTTGGTCAATAGTTGGGTTGCCCAACTCCTGTGTGCTTGCGACCTTATGTTCCGCTATATTGGCTAAGGTAGTAAAGGGAGAACTACTGCGATTGTGCCTTGGTTTATCCAAAGGAGCACCTCAGTAGAGAAAGCCGAAAACTGACTGTCATGATGCGGCGAGAGCCGGTCAGCTCTTCGGAGGTTGCAAATCATTGGAGATTTCTTCTGCATTATGCGAAGGATCGGTACTTCCCGATGAGGGAGTCCTGGACTAAGGGGTCCTCGGGCGTTCGGCCTATTATCCATGGGCCGGACTGATGGGCTGTGAAGACATGAAGGCCGAAGACTGTAAATGTGTCCGGATTGGACTCTCCTTGGCGTGGAAGGCAAGCTTGGTGACCGACTATGAAGATTCCTTCTTATGTAGCCGACTCTATGTAAACCCTAGACCCCCCGGTGTCTATATAAACTTGAGGGGTTAGTCCGCAAAGGACACGTTCGTTACCATAGTCATACATGTTAGACTTCTAGGGTTTAGCCATTACGATCTCGTGGTAGATAAACTCTTGTAACACCCATATTCATCAAGATTAATCAAGCAGGACGTAGGGTATTACCTCCATAGAGAGGGCCCGAACCTGGGTAAACATCGTGTCCCCTGTCTCCTGTAACCATCGATCCTAGATGCACAGTTTGGGACCCCCTACCCGAGATCCACCGGTTTTGACACCAACATTGGTGCTTTCATTGAGAATTCCACTATGCCATCAATGAAAGGTTCGATGGCCCCTTCAATTGTGTATAGTGACACTGTCCAAGGAGAAACCTTCCTCCCCAAATAGATTTTCGTGTTCGGCGGCTTCGTACTGCGGGCCAATTCGCTTGGCCATCTGGAGCAGATCGATAGTTACGCCTCTGGCCACCAGGTTAGATTTGGAAGCTTGAACTACATTGCGGATATCCGTGGAGACTTGATCTTCAATGGATTTGAAACCGCAGCGATCGCTCCCCCTCACCCCGATGAACATGGCTTAAATCTGTCATCGGATCACATCCAGGAGATGGCCCCTGTTGCTGCAACGGCCTTAGGACCAGAGCAGATCGTGCCATCCGAGGCCTTAGAGTCCGCGATATTGGAGCCGCACACGAACCCAGCACCCCGCAATATTTGCGTCAATGGAACTCCGGACTCGTCTCTGGCTAGAAGTCCCGGACCAGGTATGCCTGCGGACACCGAGCTGGATCAATTATCAATTCTCAAATTTAGCGCCGCAGACATCTTCCAGCACTCACCTTTGGATGATGTGCTAAACTCTTTAGAAAACTTGTCCTTGGAGAAGGACACACAGTCGAACTATGTTCAGTTCGAGCCAGAGGCTGATGATGCGAAATTTCGCTTCCCACCCGCCACCCACTTCATAGCCACTGTCGATGACTTAACCGATGTGCTTGATTACGGCTCCGAAGACACCGACGGTATGGATGAGATGCCGACATGGAGCAAGGCCAAGACCCGCCGTTTACTGGATGTTGGACGGCCACCTCTTCGTACGATGCGTACATGGTCGACACACCTAAAAACGCTAGCGACGATGACAAAGGAGATCAAGTTGTGAATAAACCTTCTGAGACACAGTCCAAGCATCGGCGCCCTAAACACCGCTCTAAGCCTCATCGCACAAATGATGGAAACACCGGCACCGGAGAAAACAATGAAGACCCTGTCGGGGCTGCATCCGAACAGGAGGAACAAGACAACGGGCAAGATAACCCTGATAAACAGGCCATGCCCAATGACCCAGACGATGATAGTTATCGTCCAGTCTCCGAGGATGATGAGAGCCTCGGCAATGAGGACTTCATCGTGCCTGAGGCACCCCTTGAACAGGAGCGCTTCAAGCGCCAGCTAATAGCCAATGCAAGAAGCCTGAAGAAGAAGCAGCAGCAGCTCCAAGCTGATCAAGACCTGCTCATTGACAGGTGGGCTGATGTCCTGGCAGCCGAGGAATACGGCCTCGAGCGCCCAGCCAAAAGTTACCCAAAGTGCAAACTGCTACCTCAGTTCAACAAGGAGGCACCATATCCCATACTTCCCTCACGCAATGCGGACCGACCACCACATGGTCGGGATAGTGCGGCGGACCGGCCACCCCGCGGTCGGGATAAAACGGCAACTCAAGTCGAACAACAACCCGCCCCACCGCCTTGCAAAAACAGGGACAAAATAGCTCGGGACCATACATACGACCTTTGGTAGGAGCTGGACAGTAGAGCAGGACACACCAGATCAATCTACAGATCGTGAGGACGCTTCCTGACTTGGGATGATGGCTACCTATTCGGACGTGACAAACCTAGTCACAACCGGGCCAATAACCGCAGACGGACTTCATCGGAGGTGCGCCGTGACGCGGCCCGAAATAGAGGCGCCGCACACCCTCTCTGCTTCACAGATGAGGTGCTAGATCACAAATTCCTCGAGGGGTTCAAGCCCTTCAATATTGAATCATACGACGGAACAACCGATCCCGCAGTATGGATTGAGGACTTTATTCTCCACATCCACATGGCCCGTGGAGACGACCTCCATGCCATCAAATACCTCCCACTAAAGGTCAAAGGGCCAGCTCGACACCATCAAACCCTTTCTAAGCGGGCCTTTGTGGGCCTATTGCAAGTCTTCTGCCCTGTGGGGTCTACTGGGCCGTACGGGCCTACATCCTGGCCCAACTAGAGGTTGGGTTTCTAGTCGTATGCAGGCCGTGCCGGCCTAGTAGGCGGGCTGTTTTTGCTTTATTTAAAAAAAAATAAAAAATCACCAACCGGGACTAAAGGTCCCCAAGACCATGGCGCGCCTCGTGCCACGTGGTGGGCCTTTGGTCCCGGTTCGTGCTGAACCGGGACTAAAGGGGGGGACCTTTAGTGCCCACCCTTTAGTACCGGTTCCAGAACCGGTACTAAAGATCCTTATGAACCGGTACTAAAAGTCGTTTTTCTACTAGTGATTGTATAGTGTATGGTTTTTAGAGGTGATAGTATAGAGTAGGATAATTCTTTGAATATGCTATATCGTTTAAACGGGGGCCAACTCGCCCAAACATTGTAGTGACCATGGCCCTCCACAGGCCGTACATTCCATGGGCCATCTACGAGACGGACGATCTCTGGCCATCTACGGCCGTCAGATTCGTGGGCCTTCTATGGGCTGTCGGATCCATGGGCCTTCTATCGGCTGTCGGATCCATGGGCCTTCCATGGGCCAGCAGATACATGGGCCTTCTGTGGGCCGTCGGATTAATGGGCCTTCTGTGGGCCATCGGGTCAATGGGCCTTCTACGGGTCGTCTCATCTATGGGCCTTGTACGGGCCGTATAGGGGGCCGTAAACGGTCTAGAGTGGAAATCGTATGTTTTATGGGCTGACTATAATGGGCCGTTAATCGGTCGTATTTGATGATGCTATTAAAATGGCCCAACAGATTAATGGGCCACAAACGGGCCGACTGTATCCACAGGCTGAATTTGACCCACAAGCAAAAAACACCTGTAACGGGCCGTAAGTAAACGAATGCTGGAAATGAGCCCAAGAATAAATGGGCCCTAAGAAGGCCGAAAGATAACATGGGCTGGAAACGGCCCAACGGTATAATGGGCCATTAATGGGTATAAAGTGATACACTGTTCATTACGGCCAGTTTTACCACGGGCCGTTAATGGGCCGAGGGTTACTAAGGGCCTCATATGGGCTGAAAGACGTCATGGGCCATATATGGGTCGGAAGTTAAAACAGGCTGGAATTATATTAGACGGCCCAGATGACGCTACTAGGCCTAATTTGGATAGGCCGTAAACGGGCACTAGGTTAGCGAGCTGTAAATGGGCTATATGCGAATAGGCCGTTAACAGGCTTGCCGTGGGCCGGCCCGCCACCTTTTGATCAAGTCAAACGGGCCAGCCTTTTCACAGGAATGGGCCTCTATTGGGTCGTGCCACATGTCGACATATCATAGGCGCTTTGGGTCCAATGAGTGGATGACATCTGTCCCAACGGCGAGCCGACACGTGTTCCCTCTAGCTAATGATAATTTTACATGTGGAAAATCCCCATTGGTCGGGGCTGTTAACGGGTTATCGGATCCGAAACCGGACCTGATAGCTTAACGGCGTTCTGTTACGGTGGATGCCACGTGTCGGTCAGCCTTGACGAAAACACTTCTGTGACGCCCGATTTATCGACATGGAAGTGGACACTTCCATGATGATAATTTTGGTAATGTCATGGAACACTTCTACGACAGCACAGGTATGACTATCTTGATTCTGTCATAAATTTGTCATGGATGTACATGCATGACAGAAAACGTGACCTACTGTGACAAACACGTATCATCATGGAAGTGTATTTTTTTGTAGTGATGGATCATTAAGAATGGTTGTTGATTATCGTGCATTGAATAAAGTGACGATCAAGAACAAGTACCCACTGCCGATGATCAATGATCTGTTTGACCAGCTGCGAGGAGCTAAAGTATCCTCCAAGATCGATCTGCGTTCAGGATACCACCAGTTGAAGATCCGAGAACAGGATATACCTAAGACCGCCTTCACCACAAGGTACGGGCTATGTGAGTATACGGTTATGTTATTTGGATTGACTAGTGCGCCCCTGTCTATTTTATGAGCATGATGAACAAGGTATTCATGGAGTTCTTGGATAAGTTTATTGTGGTGTTCATTGATGATATTTTGGTATACTCGAAGAATTAAGAGAAACACAAGGAGCATTTGCGTTTAGTTCTCGAGAAGCTCAGGGAACATTAGTTATATGCCAAGTTCAGCAAGTGTGAGTTTTGGTTGAAGGAAGTTGGATTTCTTGGACATGTTATATCAGGAGAAGGTATAGCAGTGGATCCCACCAAGGTCCAGTCAGTCACTGAGTGGTTGGCACCCACCTCAGTTGGAGAGATCAGCAGTTTTCTTGGACTAGCGGGATACTATCGGATATTTATTGAGAATTTTTCCAAGATTGCAAAGCCTATGACGGTGTTGTTGAATAAAGATACTAAGTTCAAATGGACAGAAGAATGTGAAGCAAGTTTCCAAGAGTAGAAGAAACGTTTGGTTACAACCTTAGTGCTGATTTTGCCAGATATACGCAAGGATTTCCATGTGTATTGCGACGCATCGCTTAGGACTTGGAGGAGTACTTATGCAAGACGGAAGAGTTGTTTCATATGCCTCACGACAGCTTCGACCACATGAGTTCAATTATGCCACACATGATTTGGAGTTAGCAGCCGTAGTGCATGCGCTCAAGACCTGGAAAAATTTTCTTACTGAAAACCGTTGTGATGTGTACACGGATCATAAGAGTTTGAAGTACATTTTCTCGCAGAAGGAGCTAAACCTCGGGCAAAGGAGATGGTTGGAGCTCATAAAGTATTATGATATGAAGTTGCAATATTATCCGGGTAAGGCCAATGTCGTAGCAGACGCCTTGAGCCGGAAGAGTTACGCCAATACCCTCGTAAGCGGAGGATTGCCAAAGGAGTTAGCCGAGGATCTCAGGGAGCTTCATTTTGAGATTGTCCCTAGAGGTTTTGTTGCAGCAATGGAGGTTCAGTCAACATTATTGGGAAAGATTCGAGAAGCTCAGCAGGATGACAAGGAAATTGCCGAGATAAAGGAGAGAATGAGCAAAGGGAAAGCCAAAGGTTTTCGGGAGGATGAACACGACACCTTGTGGTTTGACGACCGTGTTTATGTGCCCAATAATGCAGATATCAGGAAGCTGATACTTCAGGATGCTCATGACTTGCCCTACTTAATACACCCCGGAAACACCAAGATGTATTTGGATTTGAAGGAGCGTTTCTGGTGGACTAGAATGAACAAAGATATTGCCGAGTATGTGGCCGTATGTGATGTATGTCAGAAAGTGAAGGCAGAACATTAGAAGCCAGCAGGATTACTGCATCCTATGCCGATACCCGAATGGAAGTGGGACAATCTTGGCATGGATTTCATCACCGGATTGCCCAGGACCCGATCAGGATATGATTCTATTTTGGTAGTAGTGGATCGTTCGACCAAAGTTACTCACTTTATCCCAGTGAAGACCACCTATACAAGTGCAAAGTTGGCCAAGATATATATGACCAGGATCGTATGTCTGCACGGAGTTCCGAGGACCATCGTATCAGATAGAGGAGCGCAGTTTACTTCAAAATTTTGGCACCAGCTGCACTAGACTTTGGGTACCAGGCTAGAGTTCAGTACAACTTTTCACCCATAGACAGATGGACAGACCGAGAGAGTCAATCGGATTCTGGAGGACATGTTGAGAGCTTGTGCACTAGATTATGGATCTAGTTGGGACGACAATTTACCATGCGCGGAGTTCTCATACAACAATATATACCAAGCCAGTTTGAAGATGACACCTTTTGAAGCTTTGTATGGAAGGAGGTGCAGGACACCGTTGATGTGGGATGAAGTTGGAGACCGTCAGTTGTTTGGACCAAATTTGATTAAAGAGTCAGAAGAGAAGGTTAAGCTGATTCGAGATAGACTGAAGGTAGCTTAGTCCAGGCAGAAGAGTTATGTAGACTCAAAAAGCAAGGAGGTAGTCTATGAAATCGGAGACAGAGCGTATCTTCGTGTGTCACCCTTGCGAGGAGTTAAACGCTTTGGAGTAAAGGGAAAGTTAGCCCTGAGGAGGTCGATGCGTTGGGCGGCGGCGTGGAGGTCCTCCTCGAGCGCGAAGACGCGGTCCTGGAGGCAGCCGCGTAGGTCCTAGGAGACGGCGAGGTTGAGGCGGAGCGAGCGGTCGGGCACGGGGAGGCAGGGGGCAGACTTTGTCTGGCGAAGCATCCCACCCACGCCACCGGCGAGCCACTGGTCCAGCTGGTGATGGTGCTGCATGATGGCTGCGCCCTGGACCAGATCCGGTGCTGCACCTCCAGCCCGCGGATCCAGAGCTCGGTCTCCATGGTTGTGTCGCGGGCTAGGGTTTCAGGTGCTTGGGAAAGAAGCAAAAGGTGGGGGGCGCCGGCGGTGGTGGGGTAGAGGAGAGGGTGGGGGTCTCCGGCGGTCTTGGATGAGGTGAGGGGCGCGCGCGAGCGGCAGAGGGGTGGGTGGTGCAGGGGA
>NC_041388.1:174786548-174807920 GCF_002162155.2 Triticum dicoccoides
GAGGGGAGAAAGAAAGGAGGCGGGGGGGGGGGATGGATGGAAAATGTGAAGAGGACTCACGAGATCTAGGGTTTCGGCTTAGGTGGGCTTCGGGTGAGGAGAGCCGTTGGATCCGGGAGCATCCGTCGGTGATCCATCCACCATCCGCGTGAAACACCCACGGACCAATCAAAATGCAATACACGCGCACCATGTCATGACCATCTAAATTGGTCGCAGTTAACTAAAAAATTGGTCGTAGTTGACTAAAAATTCATTTTCTATTTTTCAAGTGCCCAAAATGAGTTTTTTTTGTGAAGGACCTACCATATTTATGTTGCAATATTGGACCAAATAATTTTAATAAAATAGTAGGCCATGTATAATGCACAATTTACAAAATGGTTGGGTGTCAAAAATTTCAATCCACCTCTCGTGAAAAAGACAAATTTCCGCCGATTCAGCAGGAAGCGGGTCAAATTTGAACTGCACGTGCCTCATAGTTTGCTATTTATTTTTTCCAAAAATCATTTCTAGGTACATAAGTATCTATTTAATCAGAGAAACACAAAAGGTTTTTCCAAGATTCAACCACTAGCTATGAACGGTCATGCACGCCGTTTTGACCGCATTTTCAAAACGGGCATAAAAAATTGGAAAACCTTCGCATTGTGTCATCATATGTGACCAAGTTACCAGGAAAAACAATAAACTTGTAATACGACAATTATTTTAAAAAAAGTGTTCTCGGAAATGAGCTATCATGCGTGAATATTCATGGCTTTTAAGCCAAATGATCAATCTTATGGCCACATTCATGGCATAGTTTGTTCAAATGATATCATATTTTGCACAAGGATGCATATTGGAATGGCAAACAATGTTGCCTAAGGGAGTTTTCATTTTCTTTGGACGAAAACACCATTTTCCATTTTTCGAGTGCCCGAAATGAGGTTTTTTTGTGAAGGAACTACCTAATAATTGTTGCAAAAATGGACCAAATTATTTTTCTAAAATACTAGGCCATATTTAATGCACAATTGACCAAATGGTTGGGCGTAAAAAGTTTTGATCCACCTCTCGTGAAAAAGAAAAATTTCCGCCGATTCAGCTAGAAGCGGGTCAAATTTGAACTATAGCTGCCTTGTAGTTTGCTTTTTATTTTTTCCACAAATCATTTCTAGGTGCATAAGTATCTATTTAATCATAGAAATACCAAAAAAAATCCAAGATTCAACCACTAGCTAGGAACGGCCATTCCCGCCGTTGTGACCGCATTTTGAAACAGGCATAAAAAATTCAAAAAAAATCAAAAAATTGGGAAACCTTCGCATTGTGTCATTATGTGGCCAAGTTCCCATGAAAAATAACAAACTTGTAATACGACAATTATTTAAAAAAAACATTCTCAGAAACGAGCTATCACGTGCGGAGATCAATGGCTTTCAAGCCAAATGATCAATCTTATGGCCACATTCATGGCATAGTTTGTTCAAATGATCTCATATTGTGCACAAGGGTTCATATTGGAATGGCAAACAATGTTGCCTAATGAAGTTTTCATTTTCTTTGAACGAAAAAATCATTTTCCATTTTTGAGTGCCCAAAAGGAGTTTTTTTGTGAAGGACCTCCCAAATAATTGTCGTAAAATTGGACCAAATCAATTTTCTAAAATACTAGGACATATTTAATGCACAATTGACAAAATGGTTGGGTGTAAATTTTTTTGATCCACCTCTCGTGAAAAAGACAAATTTCCACCGATTCAGCTGGAAGCGGGTCAAATTTGAACTGTAGCTCCCTCATAGTTTGCTATTTATTTATTTTTCTAAAAATCATTTCTAGGTATATAAGTACCTATTTAATCAGAGAAACACCAAAAAAATTCCAAGATTCAACCACTAGCTAGGAACGGTCATTCCCGCCGTTTTGACCGCATTTTGAAACACGCATAAAAATTTGAAAAAAAATCAAAAAACTGGGAAACCTTCGCATTGTGTCATTATATGTGGCCAAGTTCCCAGGAAAAATAACAAACTTATAATACAGCAATTATTTTTAAAAAGTGTTCTCAGAAACGAGCTATCATGTGTGGAGATTAATGGCTTTCAAGCCAAATGATCAATCTTATGGCCACATTCATGGCATAGTTTGTTCAAATGATCTCATATTGTGCACAAGGGTGCATATTGGAATGGCAAACAATGTTGCCTAAGGAAGTTTTCATTTTCTTTGGACGAAAAAACCATTTTCCATTTTCGAGTGCCCAAAAGGAGGTTTTTTTTGAAGGACCTCCCAAATAATTGTTGCAAAATTGTACCAAATCAATTTTATAAAATACTTGGACATATTTAATGCACAATTGACAAAATGGTTGGGTGTAAAAAGTTTTGATCCACTTCTCGTGAAAAAGACAAATTTCCGCCGATTCAGTTGGAAGCGGGTCAAATTTGAACTGTAGTTGCGTCATAGTTTGCTATTTATTTTTTCCAAAAATCATTACTAGTTACATAAGTACCTATTTAATCATAAATACATGGTTTCGTGGCGATACGTCGAGGTTTGGGCGGTGGCCGAGGGCCCAAACTCTAGAGCGCGTAAACTCGCATGCCCGCCGCGTGGTCACCGCATGACCGTGGCGTTGCCATGTGTTCTGGGCGGCCTAGGCATGTCTGGTGGGTTTGGCACTCCCCAGGTAGGTGCTAGGAAGAAAATTACAACATAAGATTCTCACGAGGAGACCGATCGATGCTCAAACATGAATTAGCAGCCAAGTGTTTGATTAGCGGTACGGGAAATGTACATGGCTAATGGGCGTGAGTTTTGGCTGAGGATGATCAGTTACTCAGAAGGCCGTCTTCACAAATTTTCAGCTCAAAAGGAGGAGCCTAGGTGGTACTTGCTTTGCAAAGTACCACACTGGACATAAATACAAATGTTGAAGATGGGCTCAAAATAATGAATGGATTGAGCTGGCATTTGGTGGAGGATGGTTATTTGAGCATAGGAAAGCACTGTAGAAAATGGATACTATTTGGACATGCCAAAGTGGTACTTCCTTCACAAAGTGTTGCTCTGAACAGAATAGTAAAATGAATATTGTTGAATTATTTTTGAACTAGGCAAGGAAGGTTTTTGACATATTTGATGAAGATATAATCCAAACCATTTATGAGAATTTTTTGGGAATTTTTGGAATAACAGAAATATAGGTTGCTTCACAACCTAGGGCAAAAATTGACACATGGACATGACACATAGGCAAAACAGATGAGATGGCGCCTAGTCATCGCAACCCACCACAATTTACAAGGCTATGACCATCTATATTGGTCGTTAACAACTAGAAATAAGGCATCAGACTAGCGTTGTTTGCTTTATGACCATTTCGTGTAAGGAAATTACGACCTTTCTGACTAAAATGGTCGCAATGGTTTAGGGTTTGGAGCCCCCCGAGTAGCTTTTGACCAATTGGTCCCAAATGGTCATAGATCTATGACCAATTCTTCCAGGGTCACTGCCAGAAGGTCACTAGTTGACATATTTCTTGTAGTGTTTTAAGATAAACATTGTCGCCCGGCAATAGGCCTTGCCGTCTCCCCACTTCAGTCGACCATTCTCGCGCTCTTGGCGGAGGCAGGGGCGAAGTAGAGTTCCCTCGTTCATCTCCTCGCCACCGCGACTACTACCAAATTCCGACCCAGGAGGTAGCTCTTGTGTACAGGAAAGGGGGAGCATGGTGGTTTTAAGAACATAAACGAGGTTTCACATGTCCTAGTTCTATAAGGAAACACATAACAGGGGGATGAAAGACTTATCTGAATCCGCAGCCCCCGGCAACCTTGGCTTGCCGTGGTTGGATCCTTGTATCTTCAGCCCCCGACAGTCTTGGCCTGCCAGAGCCGGAGCGCCGGTTCGTTCTCTTTTTCCCAAGCGGCTCAAAAGAAGTTTCCGCCTGCCCTGCGAACCAAAGAGAACAGAAAGATGCACACTCGACCTCTGGGCTAGGGGTTAGTCGTCGCTAAGCATTATCAACCGTAATAGAGACTTAACCTAGCATGCATGCTATAACTTAGGGCGCCATCGCTACGTTTATTTATGCTCAGGGTCTGCGCCTGGCTTTGTACAGAGGGTTACATGCTTTGCCGGCAAGGCTTGTACAAAAGGTGGTTTGCCGGGAGGCCCGGCAACCGTGCCTTATGGGTAGAACTTGCGAAGATATTCGATGTTCTAGGAATTGCTCACTGGGAAAGTATCTTCGGTCTCCCGGAGGACTGTGCCGGGCCTGGTGACTCGTATTTCCCGATAAGGGCCTTCCCACTTTGAGGTCAACTTGTTGGAATTCTTGGCCGACTGAATGCGCTAAAGAACAAGGTCGCCTTTCGCAAAGCTTCGGGCATGAACCTTGCGGCTATGGTAGCGGTGCAAGGCTTGCTAGTAGCGTGTTGCTCTCACAGCCGCCCGAAGACAATCTTCCTCAAGGAGCGTTGCATCATCTTGCCGCAGTCGCTCTTGCTTAAGCTCGTCATAAGCGAGCACTCGAGGTGACCCGTATATGAGTTCTGCGGGGAGAACTGCTTCTGCCCTATATACCAGGGCAAAGGGTGTCTAGCCGGTGGCTCGATTTGGTGTCATTCTGATCGACCAAAGAACTGCCGACAACCCATCAATCCAGCGCCTTCCGCTTTTGTGCAGCTTGTCAAAAGTCTTTGTTCTCAGGCCTCGCAGTACTTCAACATTTGCCCTCTCCGCTTGGCCGTTGCTCCGTGGGCGTGCCACGAAAGAGAAACAGGCCTTGATGCCGAGCTCTTGGGTGTACTGCATGAAGGTGTGGCTTGTGAACTACGTGCCGTTGTCGGTGATGACTCTGTTTGGCACAACAAAATGGCAGACTAGTCCCTTGAAGAACTTGACAGTTGATTGTGTTGTCACCTTCCTCACTACATCCACCTCCGGCCACTTTGTGAACTTGTCGATTGCAACATACAAGTACTCAAAGCCCGCGACATCGCGAGGGAAAGGGCCCAGTATGTCGAGCCCCTAGACCGAAAATGGCCAGGAGAGAGGGATTATTTGAAGAGCTTGAGCTGGTTGATGAAGCTTCTTCGAATGGAACTCGCACGCTTCACACCTGGCTACTAGTGCTGTCGCATCCTGGAGGGCGGTGGGCTAGAAGAAGCCTTGCCGGAATGCCTTGCCGACAAGGGCCCTCGACCCTATGTGGGAGCCACATATGCCTCCATGTATCTCTGCCAACAACTCCAGTCCTTCCTCCCGGGGGATGCACTTGAATTTCACACTGTTCGATCTTTTTCTGTACAGGACGTCATCGACGAACTGGTACAAAGCAGACCGACGGGCTACTTTTTCCGCTTCTTCCTGCTCCTCAGGAAGTTCTCCTGTCTGGAGGAAACGGACAGTATGCTATGCCCATGCTGGAGCCTGGGGCTCGACGGCAGCCGTCTCTACGGCTAGGGCTTGGCGCCCTGCCGGAGCCAGCTGCCCCTTGGCAGGCTCGGAATCCGTGGCAACACCCTTGCCGGCGGCCCCTGGAGGCTCGGCGGGAAAGTACTTGCTTGGGCCCGATTTCCTCCGCTTGTTCCGCTCAGTTGATGGTTCGACGGATGGTTGAGTTAACCGAAGCAAAAACGTACCTGGTTCCACAGGTTGCTTAAATGCAGCGCGCTTTGACAGGTAGTCAGTGATGTCGTTCTCCTATCGGGGAACGTGCTCCGCTTGTATACCATCGAAGCGCTCCTCCAGCTTCCTCACCTAATCTACGTAGGCCTCCATCAACGGACTCTGGTAATCTTTGTTGACATGTCTGACGACAAGATGCAAATCACCCCCGACGATGAGCTTCTTCACCCCGAGGTCTGCCGCGATCCTGAGACCAGCAAGCGGCCCCTCGTACTCAGCAGTGTTGTTTGTGGACATCTCCCTAGGAAAGTGCATCTAGATCACATACTTGAGGTGCTCTCCGGTGGGTGTGACAAGCAGCACATCGGCACCGGCACCTTGCAGCGAGAAAGCCCCGTTAAAGTACATGATCCAGTCGCGACTTGCTTCCTTGCCGGGGAGAGTGGTCTCCTAGATTTCTTTGTCGGGCGTTGAGGTCCATTATGCAATGAACTCTGACAAGACCCTGCTCTGGATTGTCGAAGTACTTTCAAACTTCAACCCAGAGCTTGACAACTCCAAGGCCCACTCCACAATCCTTCCGGTTGCATCTGGGTTGTGCAGTATCCGTTGCAACGGGAGGCGGGTGAAGACAGTGATCTCTTGGGCTTGGAAGTAATGACGTAGCTTCCTCGAGGCCATAAGGAGGCCGAAGAGCAATTTCTGCACACCGAAGTACCTTGACCTGGCCCCTGCAAGAGGGAGCTGACAAAGTAAACCGGGTGCTGCATCATTTTCTTCTTCTGCACCACTTCACTTGGCTGCGCGGGCCCTGCCCCGATGGCATCGAACTCTGCCGGGGGCCTTGCCTTGCCGGCACCAGGCCCTGCTGGGGGAATCTCTGACTTGCCATCCACCGGTCCTGCCGTTGCCACTGCCTCTTCCTCGACCTCCATCTGTTCCACTAGTGCGGCGCTGACCACTTGATTCGTTGCCGCCAGATACAGCAGCAACGGCTCTTGTGGTTTAGGAGCAACTAGTATTGGCGTAGAGGAAAGGTATTTCTTCAGATCCTGCAATGCCGCCTCGGCCTTTGGGGTCCACTCCTTTCGGCTTGCCTTATTCAAGATTTTGAAAAAGGGAAGGGCACGCTCAGCGGACATGGAGATGAATCTGCTCATGGCGGCAGCACAGCTAGTGAGCCGGCGCACATCCTTGATCCACTTGGGTGCCTCAATCTGCTCAATAGCCTTGATCTTGTCTAGGTTTTCCTCGATCCCACGCTGTGACACAAAGAACCTGAGAATTTTTCCTGATGGGACGCCAAAGACACAGTTCTCAGGGTTTAGCTTGAGGTTGATCTTGCGTAGGTTGGCAAACGTCTCTTCTATGTCTTGTACAAGGGTCGCCTTGTCCTTGGTTTTGACCACTATGTCATCCATACAAGCTTCCATATTTCTATGTAGCTGGGGCTCAAAACTAATCTGGACCGCCCTTGCGAATGTCGAGCCAGCACTCTTCAACCCGAAAGGCATCCGTAAAAAGCAATATGTACCACATGGGGTGATAAATGTTGTCTTCTCTTCATCTTCTCTTGTCATGAAGATCTAGTGGTAGCCCGAGTAGGTGTCGAGGAATGACAACAGATCACACCCGGCCGTGGAGTCAAAAATCTGGTCGATGTGCGGCAACGGGAAGGTGTCCTTAGGACAAGCCTTATTGACATCTGTGTAGTCAATACACAGTCTCCACTTCCCATTTGCCTTGCGCACCACCACCGGATTGGCCAACCACGTCGGATGGAGCACTCCTCTCACCAAACCTGCCGCTTCCAATTTCCTGATCTCCTCTGTGATGAACTCCTGTCATTCCAAAGCTTGCTTCCTGACCTTCTGCTTGACAGGTCACACATGGGGACAGACAACAAGGTGGTGCTCAATTACTTCCCTGGGAACACCGGGGATGTCGGATGCTTGCCACGCAAGCACATCGACATTCGCCCACAGGAAAGTGACGAGTGCACTTTCCTATTTGCTATCGAGGGTGGAGCTTATGGTGAGAGCCCCTCCCGTGCCATCCTCCTTGACAGACACCCTCTTGGTCTCTGGTGGTGCAGCTCTGGATTTCTTGCTCTTGCCGGTAGAGCTCTCGAGCACGTCCTCGACGGTAGCACAACACCCAGAAGAGGTGCGCTTGCCGGAGTGGGTGCGAGAGGTCTTGCCGGTCTTCTTCTTCCCTCCCTGAGCTTCAACGGCAGGAGCAAGTGCCTTGGCGGCAGCTGCTGCAACTGCTTCCTGCTAGAGTTGGTCAGCACGGATCAGTGCATCCTTCTTATCGGAGGGGATGGTGATGACGGTCATCGGCCCAAGCATCTTCAGCGTGTTGTAGGCGTAGTGCGCCGCCGCCATGAACTTGGCTAGTGCCGGGCAGCCGAGGATCCCGTTGTAAGGCTAGGGGATCTCGGTCACATCGAAAACGATCCTCTCCGTCCTGTAGTTCAACAAACCTCCAAAAGTCATGGGCAATGTGACCTTCCCCTTTGGCTGGCTCCTTCCCAGACTGACCCCTTGAAGCGTGTCCGTTTCCTCGAGGTTTCCATCAGGAATTTTCAGCCTTTTGATCACGACGGGCGAGATCAAGTTCAGGCCGGCCCCGCCGTCAACCATTATCTTGTTCACCTTGAGGTTGCACATCGTTGGCGAGACCAACAACGGCAAACACCCGACCGCAATTGTGCGGTCAGGGTGGTCCTCGGCGTCAAAGATGAGGGCGTGATGGACCACTTCAGTGGCTTCTGAGCGTCGAACAATGGCTCCACTGCTTGAGCTGGCGGTGAGAAGTGTGCAGCGCGGCGCCACCATCGATGCACATGGCCTCTGTAGCCTTCTGAAACTCTAGCTCGCCGGACTCGTCCTCCTCGTCGTGATCATCATCTTCCTTCTTCTTGTCGCGGCCCCGAGCAGGCCCCTCTCGCTGGTTATCCTTGCCCCGGGGCCTCCTTGCCCGCCATGCTTCTTGCCGGATCCGTCGGCACCATCCAGACCCTTCTCCTTGTCCCACCTCTCATACTCGGCCTTTTTCTTTTTGGCAAGCAGCTTGACCTGTCGGAGAGTTCTCGAGGTCATGGCCCTTGGTGCGGTGGATCTTGCAATACTGCTTGTCGAAGCCTCCTGGCTTGTCGGCGGCCGCCAAGGCCCGGCAGGCGGCGCACCCAGCAATCTCCTTGTCGGGGTTGTCTACCTTGGCCTTCTTGGCGGCGCCAGTGTCGTCGGATCCCTCGACGGCAAGCACGGCCTTGCCCTTGCGTTTCCTGTTGCGATGCCGGCCCTTCTTCGTCGGGGCGGCAGTGTCTTCATCAGTAGAGTCGGTTTCCACGCCGGAGTCCTCTCCGGGGTACTTCCTTCCCTCTTCAGCCGGGCGTACCTATCGGCTAGAACATAAAGTTCGGCCACATCCTTAACCTTGTTCATCGGCAGCTCTTCACGCATCTTGCGTAGGGTTTCCCCTTCCTTCTAGGGAATGATATGGAAATCACTGGCCTGGCCATGAGCTTCGTGGCTTCCGATGAAGGCACCAATGAACTCATGGCACATATCTGACCAAGAAGAAATGGGATCCGCCGGCAAGTGCATTAACCAAGACATGACGTTGGGCTTCAGTGCCAACGGGAAGTAATTGGCAAGCACCTTGTCGTCGCGAGCTCTGGCAGCCTGCATCGCAATGGTGTAGATGTTGAGGAACTCTGACGGATGGGTCTTGCCGTTGAACTTCTCATCGACGTCGGGCTTGAACGTGTGGTGGGACGGCCACTGGAACTGCCGCAGCTCACGGGTAAAGGCTGGGCAACCCACCTCGTAAGGTAGGCCGCCGGAGCCCGTCGGTGCTGGGTGGTCCATAGTGGGTCCTGCCTGCTTATCCGACTGGTGGCGTGTATCGCGCCGGCGCTCGATAGTTGTTCGAGCGTCTTTGTGGGCTTGCTCCCAAAGAACTTGGCATTGATTGCGGTGGGTCCAGGGGTCGGGCGACGCTATGGAAATGTTATCACCAGCGTCGTCACGATGGATCAGCACCGGCGGTAGCTGGCGCGGGGGAGGAGAGTGCACTGTGGCTGCAGCTCCCCCGTTCCTTCCACCGCTGGTGTATGGTGGCTCGATGGAGCGCCGGCCCGAGGGCCCTGCCGGCCGTGGCTCGTCTTTGTTGGCGATGGCGACGAGGCTTCGGATGGTGGCTCTCCACTCGTGCGCGCCAAAGCTTCTGCTGGCGTGGGTGGTGGCGAAAGCTACGTGGACCGTGGCGCGCTTAGACTTCCAACCACGTTAGAAGGAGCTCTATCACGGCCCAGCGGCTACGTGCCATTGTTGCCAGCACTTCGGCGGGCAGACTGGCCTCCTTCGTCCCGCAGATGATGCACAGGGCTCTTCCCACGGTGATGTCCAGGGTTGCCGGCGTGTTGACGATGCTTGTCGCGCACACCATCGGAAGAGCACGCTGTGGGTGCCGGGGCGGGTGTCAGGGAGGTCGTGACGCCGCCCGTGGGTGGCACGGCGGCAACTCCGGAGGGCCCCATGCCTCCTGCAGGGGGCCCAACTCCGTCTCTGGATTTTGTGGCGTGCGATCCACCGTCTGGCGCACGAACGACGCCACTCGCTGGGCTCTGACTACCAGAGCGATGTTGGTGCTCGCGGGCCGCGCCTCGGGTCCTGTCCGCGACCAGGCCGCTACTCTCCCTCACTGGTATGGGCCGTCTGGCCCCCGACGAACCGACTGTCGTGGCCGCCATCTTCTTTGGAGCCATGGCGACGAAGAACCGCTAGGCTACCTACTAGACCAGATTCTCACAACTGCGCCCCCTACCTGGCGTGCCAAAGATGTCGGTGGGAACGACACCTATGGCATCACTGGGATCCCTTCTACGGTCGGCGGGCGTGGGGACGTGAGAAGAGTAGGTTTAGGAGCAAGCACACGGATCGTTTACCCAGGTTCGGGCCACGAGGATGCGTAAAACCCTAGTCCTGCTTTGGTGGATGTATTAAGTGTTCTTGAGCTTTTTGAACTAGCTACGGTGGCTGCACCGTTCCAAAAAGCCGAATCACTCTCCTGGTCGCCTCGGGCCTCCTTTTATAGGAAAAAGGGGTTGCCACACTAGCACACAGGAGGTGGAAAGGTCTACAGTCAATGAGCCTATCCTCTGGGACCGTCGGACAAATGCACTTAATGTGCTACCGACGTGCCCCACTTGCTTTATCGGGGACGCCAGGGAAGCACGTCCCAGCTGTCGCCGTCGCGCCTAGCCTTGACACGCGTCCGAGCTGATGGGGCGTCGTGGTGCCACATTGGCTGGCTGCTGGGCTGGCGCGGTGGTGGAACCTTCAGGAGGACTTGCATGCCACCACGCATGAGCTTGCGGGGTTGGTGTAGAGGCCGCACGTTGCCACACAAGCACCTGCTCAACTGGTTGAGCTGGCAGCTGCATGGGGATGGCGGTGGATTCTTGACTGGCACAGGCCTGGCAGTGGCCCTGCTGATGCCCTCATCAAGGGTCTTGCCAGGGGCCCGGCAAGGGTCTTTCCGTGGCGTTGCTGTCATCCCCGGCAAGAGTCTTGCCGAGGGTCTTGTGGATTTCCTCGGCTAGGATCATGCCGAGGGTCGCCATCTTCCGGTCCTCATCTGAACTCATATGTTTATGATCTTGACGAAGATTTGCGTGCCACCATAGAGGCGCGTCCCGAGCCCTGGCTCCAATGTAGTTGATTGGGTCAGGGCCTGTGGGCTCAAGGGTGGCTCGCTCTGCTGGTGTTGGGCAAGTTGCCCCGGCAAGGCTCTTGCCGGGGCTGCGGGGGGCTGCCTCAGCAAGGATCTTGCCGAGGGAGTCCACCTCGCCCTCTTGCCCTCCTGCGCTTCTGGTCTTGGCGTTGCCTTGATTGCCTCGTGTTTTGGCTTCTCACCGGCTTCCCGCCTATGCCTTGCTAAGTGTGGCCGTGGCGCGCGGTACTGACTGCCCGTGCACAAGTGAATGGGTCAAAAGGAGAGCCCCTACTTTTGTACACCGACACAACGAATGTTCGTTCGTTAGCCTGTTCGTCTTGTTTTATTTTCCAGGGTTTTTCCGCGATTATTTCAATCGTTATTTCTGCCCTGATCTTCATTTTGGTTTATCTTTTCGCTCGTTTATCCAAATTAGGTGAAACAAGTGCCTAGATCTTCATCTTGAAGCCCTCTTTCTGTTTAACCAACTTGAACAATATTTTGGTACTGTAAAATTTGACTTTAGTCCAGATTAGTAAATGGATCTTGTTTCTTTCATAGTTTGAGTTTCGTTGCTCCGTTTGATTTGATTCTTTTTGCAAATCGGAGTTCTTTAGTTGAATTTTCTGGTTATGTCTTCTTATTTGAGTTTTACCCATGCATCTTTGCTTGAGTGCTTATGTATGATATTCTTTGTTTGTGATAGAATTCCCGGAGTGCGAAGCGTGCTACGACGAGTCACTAGGTTTTGTGGATCGTCGGCAAGTCAAGTAACACATTGATCATACTCTTTTCATACCCAGTTTTATGCATTAGTTACAATCCTCAAACTTGTGGGTATTGGGAAGTAGATGATGAGGTAGAACCTATTACCTGTTTTATTATCAAACTCTTGGGAGTTACTTCTACAATATGCTCATATTGCTATGTTATGCTCGTAGACGTGGATTGGGTTTGAGTGTATCCATGACAGATGTGAGATTGTTTATTTAATGGTTTAACTTAAGGTGGCAAATTTAATACACATATGGGTGGATTGTTGGTTTAGGGCACCTGGGGTTATGCCATTGTTGTCCTAGGAGATCCCGGGGTTATACCGTGTGATCCTCCTATGGTCCGCCACCCAGGATCAAAGAGATCATAAGATTATTCATGCTAGAAACTTCCGTGTGCAGCCACAAGCTATTACGGGCTCTAGCATAGTTTAGTATGTTGCATGACCTCTTCCAGTGGTAGGCTAACAGATGTAGGGGATGTAGGTTGGTACTATCTACCCGGGGTTAGAGTTAATGCTTCTGAAAGACTGTGTCTCGGTCATCCGTTTCTCAAAAACAATGTAGTGCGAGAAATCCAACGGAGGAGATCGAGTCTTGTGGGGAAAAGTGTGCAAACCTCGGCAGAGTGTACAAACTAATCATGGTTAGCTGTGTCCCCGGCTATGGACAGCTTGAGTATCTGGTACTTGAATTATTGGTTTGATCTCATCACTCTAAATTAATTTGTTGAGTTGCTAATGTTCACTTTTTAATTGGGATTGAGATGGGGGTACCATTCTCAATGTTTCAACCACAATGATAGTTAAATAAAATATATTCCTTTGTTATAGGGAAAAATTGGCTTTTCGCAAAAAAATTATAACCATAGAGCCTCCACCAGCCATGTATGCATATAGTGATAGCATTTATCTGTTCATTGCTCTACCGTGTTATATTGCCAGCATATTCCATGTGCTGACCCGTTTTCGGGCTGCAACATATCATGTTGCAGACTTTTCAGATAAGGAGTAAGGTGCTCTAGGTCGTTGTTCATGCACTCAGCTATGCCGTTGGAGTTGATGGACTCACTTTATCTTCCAAGCCTTCCGCTACTATCTTATCTAGATGGCCTTAAGCCATATTTATTTTAATAAGTTCTCTTCTGAGACATTCGATGTAATAAGTGTGTGATTGCTACTCTGTTATAAATCCTTCAAGTGCTGTGTGTGTTACCGTTACTGATCCAGGGATGACATTGAACACAGAGATTTGACCGTCTGAGGTCAGATCGCTATAAGATGGTATCAGAGCACACGCTGAATGTAAGATACGACCACTAAGATGAGCCGTAGGTCACTCTTCTCTACTCATGTAAGACGGCAGACTCAAGGAACATGTTTGCACAACCGGATGAAGACATACCTTTTGGACGACACTTGAAGGAAGTCACTAGGTACCTGAACATCGGAATACCAAGCTTCGTGCTCCAAGGTCTCGCACTTCGTCACCGCGTGTTGGAGCTCTTGTTGGATCTCGTTGACCCAGGCCTTGAGCTTCTTACGGGTGGCCTCCTCCTTGATAGCCTTCCCCTCGGCTTCGGCCAGGGCCTTTCTCAGGGCCTCGACCTCGTTCGTCGCTTCTATACATATCATGACACTTCGGTCAATGCATATCATTTTACTTTTTTCGAATAAATAACGGGTTATCGCATACCTTGTTTTTCTTGGAGTTGCCTCCTAACCTAGCTGAGCTCGTCCTCGGCTTGCTCCAGTCTCCGCTTCAGTTTGGAGGCCTTGGCAATATGCGAGGCTGCGGCCAACAGCGACGCCTGCGTATTCATTTCAGACAAATTTAGTTAGTTTCCTGCAATAAAGGATTGATCCTCTGTCCGCCTTTTTCTTTCTGAACACCGGACAGTGTCTCAGGGGCTACTGTCTATATTGGGATTTCTCTTTTTTGGCGCCGCTTACCTCAAAACCTGTCAGCAGGCTGCTGCAGGCTTCAGTTAGTCCGCTCTTGGTGGACTGAACCCTTTCAATTACCATGCCCAGAAGAACACGGTGCTCATCCACAATGGAAGCGCCTCGCAGTGCTTCCAGCAGATTATCTGGTGCTCCTGGTTGGGTCACCGGCGGAATAGGCATACCCCCTTTCTTTCGAAGGAGGTTGTGTGCCGGATTCCGGAGCCGTATCGGTCTTCGGAATCGAATCCGGCTGAGGGCTGAACTGAATACGACCCTCACCACCAGTCTCCAGGGGGATTGGCTCCCCCTGGTGTCTGGCGATGGAGACCTCGCCTTTTGGCACCTCCTGAGCCTCCCCCTGGCCTGGGAAAGTCCTCCGGGACAGCACCTCTGTGTTGCCCTTGGCCTTGGGGAGTAAGCGGTCGGCGGTGACTCGCTAGCCATTGCCCTTGAATCCAACGAACCTCGTGACGAGGACCGCTGGGAGCTGTCATGGGCCGAACTACAATACCATAACTAATCATGTCAATACAACAAAGAGGAGAGGCTAGATTTATGGGCATGTATGAGACTTAGAACTTACGATGCAGCCCAAGGCTTAGTGCAGGGGCGTCGGTCCGGACTGCTGTCGACGTCCCACGCGGAGCTGCCCACAAGTGGGCCTTTCCCCTTCTTGGGTGCCTCCGCCTCCAGAATTGTGGAGGCCGCCCTTTTCTTCCTCCTCCCATCAGGGGGAGAATCGTTCTCCTCCTCATCATCATCATCGTCGTCTTCGGTGGCGAAGGAGTGGGTCTTGTCTTCGGACGTCGTGTCTGAAGCGCCCTTGCGGCGGGGGACACTCCGGACCCCCTTGGCCCTCCCCTTGGCCTTCTTCTCCGGTGCCTTATAGGGCGCCGACACCAACATCTTCGCTAAACGCGGGATGACTAGTTCTTCAGGCAGCGAAGCCGGACACTGATCCGCTACGCCCTCTCCATCTATCCCTGAAGAAGCTATGATAATAAAAACTCAGATATTATACTTGAAACAATCAAGTAGGGGATGCGTTAAAAATAACATACCTCGTTGGCGAGGTGGTTAATGACGTGCCCGCGGTCCGAGTCTGTGGTCGGCGGTGTCTCGTTGCCCTTGAAGAGCAACTTCCAGGCATCTTCGTGAGTGGTTTCGAAGAGCCTCTTCAGGGTATGGTGCTTCTTCGGATTGAACTCCCATAAAGGGCGGTTTCGACTTTGGCACGGGAGAATCTGGCGAACTAGCATCACTAGGATTACATCGACAAGCTTGATATCTTTGTCCACCATGCTTTGAACGTGCATCTGCAGCGCTATCAGCTCATCTGGCGAACTCCAGTTCGGGCTCTTCTCAACCCAGGGGGTGAGTCGCAGGGGAGCACCGGAGTTGAATTCGGTAGCTGCGGCCCAGGTGGCGCCGTGGGGTTCTATGATGTAGAACCACTGTTTCTGCCATTCCTTGACGGTCTCTATGAAAGTTCCTTTTGGCCAGGAGACATTGGTCAGCTTGCTCACCATGGCGCCTCCGCACTCCGCGTGCTGGCCATCCACCACCTTCGGCTTCACGTTGAAGACCTTGAGCCACAGCCCGAAGTGGGGATGGATGCAGAGGAAGGCCTCACACACGATGATGAACGTTGAGATGTTGAGGAAGGAGTTCGGCGATAGATCATGGAAGTCTATCCCGTAATAGAACATCAGCCCACGGACGAAAGTGTGGAGTGGAAACCCTAGCCCGCAGAGGAAATGGGGGACGAATACCACCCTCTCATTGGGCTTCGGTGTGGGGATGACTTGCCCCTGGGCTGGAAGACGGTGGGAGATTTCCTTCGCCAAGTTCCTGGCCGCCCGAAGCTCAGTAATGTCCTTCTCCTTGACGGAGGAGGCCATCCACCTGCCTTGACCGCCAGATCCGGACATAGTTGAGTGCTTACTCGAGTGGGAAAAAGATGAGAACTTGGGTGCTAGAGCTCAAGAGTGGAAGGGCAGAGGAAGAGAGAAGGCGTGGGAGAAGAAGGGGGGATCCTTATCCCCTTATAAAGGCAGTGAATATCGAATGCCTCCCCACTCGCCCCGAAACTTGCCTATTCCCAAGGGCTGTGCAAACAGCACGGTTGGTTTACCCACACCCGTATTGATGAGAATCCCACAATAAGGGGACACGATCTCTGTTTTGACAAGATGTGCCGATGGCAACCGTGTCTCGAAACATGGAGCGGCAGAAGAAAAACAGTTTGAAATTATGACCGGGCGGACGTGATGTCATGTTGCAAAAAGTTGTCAGCAGATTGGACTCGTGGATTTTTTATATTCTCTATGGTTGTGTGTGGTGTGTGTTACAGGTCCGGACACGACCATTACGTCCGAAGACCATCTTAGAGTTCGGAAGGAGGAACCCGCCTTGCAATGCCGAAGACAGATCTACGCGCCGGATACTTTGTCATTAAATCCAGGTTCAGGGGCTACTGAGGGAGTCCTTGACTAATGGGTCCTCGGCGTCCGGCCTGTTAGCCATGGGCCAGACTGATGGGTTGTGAAGATACAAAGACCGAAGACTGCACCCGTGTCCGGACGAGACTCTCCTTGGCGTGGAAGGCGAGCTTGGCGATCGAATAAGTAGATTCCTTTCTTTGTAACCGACCTTGTGTAACCCTAGATCATACCGGTGTCTATATAAACCGGAGGACTTAGTCCGTAGGGGGGACAATCATTACCATAGTCATATAGGCTAGGCTTTTAGTGTTTAGCCATCTCGATCTCGTGGTAGATCAACCCTTGTAATACTCATATTCATCAAGATCAATCAAGAAGGAAGTAGGGTATTACCTCCATAGAGAGGGCCTGAACCTGGGTAAACATCGTGTCCCCTGTCTCTTGTTACCATCAATCTTAGACGCACGGTTCGGGACCCCCTACACGAGATCCGCCGGTTTTGACATCGACAAGCAACGTCGATCGTTTTTGTCCTATTCCTATCTTCAGTTCAGAAGTAAATATTTACTCTGCTGAGATGCATAGTCACATGAATGTTGACTTATGTAAGGTATTTTAAGAGTTTGTTCTGAATGTTTTCTATGTAATGCCAGGCCTTGTGAGTTTGATTGCAAAGTTAAGCTCAGTATGCTGGGGCATGCGGCATCACGAGCTGTTCACCATGCCTCCTAAGAATAATGCTTCATATTGTTTTGCATGTTGATCTAATGCCCGTGATTTGCATGTTAAGAAGATCATCCTCTTCTGTTGTTTCTATGCTTAAGAAGTTCATTGTCTTAGGTTTCATTCATAGCCTATACGACAACTCGGGTAGGTTAGAGGTGAAACCATATGATCTTCCGACCAATTCATCATCTTAGGCTGTGATTGGATCATCGTTTTCCAACCAAAACCGCTTGTAAAATGGACACTTGTAAATAAAAGCAGATGGTCTCAGGCGAAGCACTTGGTTGGTCAATTTCGACTAGTAAAATATACACTGGTCTCTCAAATTAGATGCGTAACCCGCCAGTTTTACTTATAGACCTTGGGACCTCGGTTTCATTACCCCTATATTTTATGCATTTTTTCCGGTGACGAGTAAATTACACTTGTATCTTAATACATGTGTGAAATAAACCAGAGCTCCCAAGCGCGGCCTTACAGTTTCATGCCGTCTCATTCTATCGAAGGTGCTCATAGGTGTCCGATGATCCTGGCTTCCTAAATAAAGAGCAGACGCTGTATCAGACCATCCGTACATGAGGATTGTCAACATAGTCAACGAACATGAGGATTCAGGAGATGACTTTATTTTGACTGGATGACAGTAGGGACCCACTAGGGCCATAGCCGTACGTACGCAAGTGCCTTCTTATTATGTACAACTATATATATTTTTTGCTTCCTCCTCGTTTCCTAACATCACGGTCCCACACCATTGTCAACCTATGTAGTCAATAAATGAGAGAATGGCACAAGGAGTGGCCAACAGCTGGGACGAAGCAGCTCGAGCAGTATTTGTGTTTTTGAGGTGTGAGCACTGCTGAGTTTTTCTTGAGCGATGTTTTCGTTGTTGTTCAGAGGAGAGCAGGGTACTTTTTGTGAGAAAGGAGAGCGGGGTATTAACTGGGTGGGTGTCAGGACCCCGATCCTAAGTCACACCGATCTAGCATGTAACACATCATATCACTTTGTGGCATCACACACGGTATTCCCATGGGTGCCACCTTACGTGGCCCGGGACCGTTTGTGCCTTTTGGCTCACGTATATGATAGTGTCGCTAGCATCCATATGACAGAGAACCCGGCCCGACATGACTAGTCATAAACCCAAAGTGGCACTAACTTACAGGGACAAGCATACATGACCCAGCAACGAACGTGTCGGTCATCAATGTATGAACCCAAGTCGTAGCAAGCTACAAGGACTTAAAAGGAACAACGCGTGACATTACCCCGAAGGGACAGACACATGAACAAAGAAGGACACATGCCGACCAGCCTAAGTGTTCCGGAGCAGTAGCAAGCTACCATGGCTCAGTGGAAGCACTAGGAGACATTTCCCCATAAGAGAGGCTACCAAGAATAAACAACTAGGTTGTCGGATCCCACACATACCAAGCATTTCAATAACATACACACAATATTCTCGATATGTGCAAATACAACATGGCATCACTACAAAACTCTATGACTCAAAGTATTTATTCATTAGGCTCCGAGGAGTTAGATATTACAAACATGGGTCTGATGACCCAGCATTCAAGTCATACAAGCAACAAGCACATGCAGAAGCTTAATTTGCCTGAGTATAGACAACTACAAATGAAAAAGACTGAGAAGCCTGACTATCTACAAGACCCTACCGAGGGCACAAGATCGTAGCTAAGGTAACAAGCTAAACGTCGAAGTCCACACGGAACTACTAGTGAGACTTAAGTCTCTCTACAAAAACATATATTAAGCAAATGTGAGTACAAATGTACCCAACAAGACTTACATCAGAACTAGCTACATATGCATCAGTATCAACAAAGGGGTGGTGGAGATTAACTGCAGCAAGCTAGCTTTGACTCGGTAGCTATTCTGATCTACGACTACAAGTAACTCTTTTGAGGTGGCGCACACGAGTCCACATATTCACCATATCAGTACACCACTATGGATTCGCTCCCGTCTCCCTACGAGAACGCCATCCATAGCACTCATGCTTATCTTGCGCATTTTAGAGTATCCACTTTCACTTGTCTATGAACTGTACAGGCAACCCAGAAGTCCTTTACCGTGGACGCGGCTATTCGAATAGATGATGCTAACCCTGCAGGGGTGTACTTCTTCACACACGCTCTCACCACTTATCGCCGTTTACACGACATGTACTCGGCAACCTTCAAGCGGAAGCCCAGCGAGGTGTCGGCCATGACCTGACTAACCACACAAGTCCCTAGTGCATGTTTATCACCTATTCAGGTTCCATCCACAGGGAGTCCAGCCGAGGTTTCCACATACGGCTTCGAACGATGTGTACAGGGTTCCCGGGTCACCAAGCGGGTGACTCAGTACACCGGGCCACGTGCCTACCGCATCATAGCGCATCCCTCGGGCCAGCACTGTGCACGGCCTCCAGCATACTACAAACAGCAGAAACTACTTGCAACTCCCGGACAAAGGACATGGGCGGTTAATAAGTCGAGAGGGTCCATTTGTTTCGGGCCCAACGCGTGGTAGTAGCTGTTCATGGATCCCAAACACAGAACTCAGTTCCTGAGGATGGTTTCAATGAGACAACCCTCAATGTACTCCTACATGGCCTCTCAGCGCTACCTTTACCAAATTATGTTCACACACTTAACTCACACACAGTAGGACATGTTCGTCACCATTCCAATTCATCCCCGATGAATCAGACCTGACTCAACTGTAAGAAGTAGCATGCATGACAAACTAGCATGAATGAGTAGGAACAACAGGCTCAAACAACTCCTACTCATACTAGTGGGTTTCATCTATTTATTGTGGCAATGACAGGTCATGCAGAGGAAAAGGGGTTCAACTACCGCAACAAGTAACAGATGAATCGTTGTTGTCCTAATGCAGTAAAAGAGAGTAGGAGCGAGAGAGTGGGATTGTATCGGAATGAAAAAGGGGGGGTTGCTTGCCTGGCACTTCTGAAGATAGTATAGTTCTTCATCGGTGTCATCGATCTCATCGTTGGAACCACGTCTATTGAGAGGGGACAAATACCGGCAACAGAGAAGGAAACACAATCAATGCAATGCAACAATATGATGGATGATCATGACATGTAGATACGATGTGGTTTGAGCTAATGCATCTAGCATTTGATTTGGATGAAGTTCATTTGAACCAAGGGTTCAAATGCAACTCCAAATTAAGCATTTAAACCAAGGGTTCAAATGCAACTCCAAATTAAGCATTTAAAAATGCCATTTATGTGTTTTCACATATTTAGTAGGTATAATTTGGTTTTTCATGCATGAAAATGGTACAGATGGATAGATTGCATTTTTCTCATAATTTTTCATATATAACTTATTTCATTCTAAGCTATAGATTATTTTCTATGATTTTTCAAAGTTTTGGGCATTTTCTGAAAATAAATAAATCATTTAGATTTATTTAAATTCCAGAAAAGATTTACTGCATCAGCATTCCGCAAGGCTGATGTCAGCAGGTCAACTGGGCCGGCCAGGTCAAACCTGACCTGCGGGACCCATTGATCAGTGACTCAGGGCTGGTTTGGGTGGATGACAGGTGCAACCGGTCAACGGCCACATCAACATGATCAACCCTGACGTGTGGGACTCGTTGGGTTATAACTAATCTAAGAAGAAATAAAGCTATGGTTAATTAGGGCATGGGGCCCATGCGTCAGTGGCCCAGGGGGTTAGTTGGTGGGGTAATTAGGCCCTAACGGTCGGTTACACCGGTGTTTAGCCGACAGAGACCAACCAGAGCGGCGGCGGCTCGCCAGAGTAGCGCTAGGGGCAGCAGTTCGGCGCGCTGAGGGCACCAGGAGGGAGCCCGTGCTCCCGAGCATCCAGGCGAGGCAGCAGCAGGTCATGGGGTGGTCTGTAGCGGCGGCGGCGGCGAGTGAGGCGGAGGCCAGAGTGCGGTGGTGACGCGAGCGCGGGGTTAGAGCAAGCGGGCGAGCAAAATGAGTAGCGGAGCAGCAACTACGATGCTCCAGGAGCACGATGGTGCAACACGTTCGAGTGGAGAAGCTCGAGAGCGTAGAGGTCATCGGCAATGGCGGACGGTGACTTCTGGTGCTCGCTGGGCGGTGCTACGAAATGTAAACG